>NC_137775.1:8687710-9190210 GCF_963455305.1 Plecotus auritus | reverse complement strand
TTAAACATTTTTATTCCTTTAATATATGTGTGTGTGTAAATTGGTTACTTATTTCTTTGTTTATTTCTTACACCTTCTATTTTTTTGCTATCTTATTGCTTTAAGATTAAGATGTGTAGTTCCTATTCTATAGTTATAAAATGTATTCATGTTGATTAAACAACTAACGTGCACAACAATATTGTGTAAAATACTAGTTACTAGAATTACACAATGAAGCTCAAAGAAGAAGTATGAAGCATAGAGGACTTTTATTTTGCATTAATCTTCCTTGGATTTTTTTTTTCTTTTGATTGGAGAATATCCTTAGGTAATTTTTCTGAATAGGTAGGAGGGGTCTAAATTTTCCCATCTCTCATATGTCCCAAAAGTTTGCCATTATATTTGCTAATAGTTTGACTAAGTATCAAATTCTAGATTTGAATGATTCCTCCCCCGCCCCACCTCAGAACTTTGAAGATACTACCCTACTGTGTTTTAGAATTAGTTGCTGCTAATGAGAAATTCTGATGTGTCTTAGTTCTTTGAGGTCACCTGGCTTTTTTTTCTATTATTTATCCTTTGAATGATAAGACTTCCCTATCCTGTCTCGTGGTGTGTTTCTTTTGTTTAATCCTGTAGGTCTTCAGTAGGCCTTTCCATTAAAGTCTCACCATTCTTCAGCTTGGCAAATTTTTCTTCTGTTATTTTAGTTTTCTTCTTCTCCTTATTGTCTCTATTCTCTCCTTCTTGAAAATTTTTGATAGATATTGGAATCCCTGTCTCTGCCTTCCATGTCTTTTGAGATTATCTCATATTTTGTCTTTGTTTTCTTTTTACACTACATTTAGAGTACTTTTGAACATAAGGACACCACTTCTTAGATCTTCAGTTATGTCAACTTTATTATTATATTTGTTTAATTTTTAACTTTCAATTTTGGGAACCATATTTTTAATTTCTAAGAATTTGTTGTTTTATTCTATTTTAAAAAAACTCCTACTTTTACATCCCACTGTACCTAGAAAGAACGCACTCATCCATAGCTGATTATGAGTAAAATAAGTGCAGAATGTGATGGGGCAAACATTTTGTTACTGTCCTCCTCAGGTATCTTAGATGCCCAGAATCATTACCTTCATCAGCACCCCCAAGTTCCAGCTCTGTTTTGCTATCACTGTTTGTAGTGGGATCAACCATGCTCTAATGTATTTCAGATTGTCATCACATGCTTACTCTCTCTCTCTCTGGCATCAAAATTCCTGGCAGGAACCCTTTCCTTCAGATCACCCACATTTTTAGTCTTGTTTTGTATTCCCATATTTAGCGTGTGGTGAGAAAAATAAAGGCTGTCAAGGGGGGTGGGTGGGGGGTGGGGATCCAATCCCATTATACTCCCTTTTCCTTGCGATCTTCTCCTGTTTTATGGATGTAGATCTCTTTGAGAGCAAAGAATTTTTAAAGTACTCTTCTAGTCCCAGGATGATTTCTGTTTTATTTTTTCATGGCTCATTAATTCTGTTTAGTCATCTTTTGTCTTCTCTTTCTTGCTCTCGGTTTTCCTCATACATCCATGTGGTCCACTGTGGTCTGTTTGTAGTATTCACATTTATTAACATGAGTCAGGGTTGGAGCAGGCAGCTGTTCAGTGATTTTACTGTGGTTGTGGGAATCTGTTTCCTTCCTGGGCCACCCTATGTGGTTCTGGGTCAGCGGGTGGATCATTCTTCCTCCAGCAAACCTCCAGGCTGATGGGTGGGAGTATTCAAGGGCTGGTGCCAGGTCATGTTAGTGAAGATTTCCTTGGTGTGAGGTTCTGGTCAGAGCTGCCTTCTTGACTTATTTCTTCTTTTTTCTGCTTACTGTTGAGATCTAGAGTTTCATCTCTCTCTGGCATCAAAATTCTTGGCAGGAAGCTCTTTCATTCAGATCACCCACATTTTCAGCAAGGAAAGCTCAGGCCCAGGTTTATTGAGTGAGAAGGCAAAAGACACAGTTTTCCAAGCTGTTCTGAATGCAGTTCTTTAACAAAAATCCTGATAACCACTCCAGTGTGCTTTGTGTGTATGAATTTCTGGCTTCTTGGAAGAACCCGGTTCCTCTGGTGTGTTGGATTGTGGTTTCCTGTCCTCTAATTTGTGTGCCAGTCCATCCCATCTGTTATCTACCAGGGCACATGGGCATGCTCTGTTCCTCTTCTTAAACCAGAGCCCCTATGATTTATTTTAAATAACATTTAATATTTATACAGACTCATGAACTTTATTATTCTACATAATTAGTGTTTGGGTCTAGAGTCAAGCTCTTATAAAACTATCATAAAAAACAGAGTTTATTTTCATGTAGAAGGAAGGAACAAAATGAAGCTCTATATTTCAAGATGCTTTGAAATGTTTTCTTAAATGAGCTGTTCAGATACACAGCAGGGATGAGCACATGCAAGAGAATGGGGAATCTCTCTCTCACACACACATAACACACACACACACACAGATTTCTCCATGTCTCCCCTCATCTAACGATTCCAGCAGACTCAGGCAGCAAAGTGGTGGGCAGTAATTTTGCCATTTGCAGTGCCAGTGGCCATGGTAGGATTCTGTGCGGGAGCCAGCCTTGTCAACAATAGCACTACAATGTTGAGTCAGCAGGAAGTGACTTTCCCTCCCACTTACCTCTTCTCTTGCAGCAGACAGTCCCCCTAGACAGCCGTGGGGCAGCTCTGCTGACTTTCTTAGCCTGTTTCCACTGTGAGCCACAAACTCCTTAGACATTTTGTGCCATTTCAGGATGCTGGGGCTCAATGAAATTGAACTAAACTCATTGTCTCTTCCCCCTATTCCAATCCCGTTCTCTGCTTCGTTGTTAGTGGCACTTTTCCTCCTTATTTGGCTTTTCTTTTTAAAAAAATACCCAATTGTTTTCCCTAATTTTGAGTTAATTTCTTTTTTGTTCCCCTCCTTCTAGTTATTACAGTTCCCCTCTTTCTAGTCACATTGCTATTGTTCAATCCCCACAGTACTGGACTCTTGGATGGGTCTCTCTGCTGGCCTTCTACCTTCTGGTTGCTTCTGCTTCTCATTAGTTCTACCTGAGAGACCGATCCAATACATGGGTCTGATGATGACTAGATTAGACACTTTTCCAAGGTTGAGTCCCTGTTTGATACCCTCTCTGTCCTCTACATGTTCACCACAATGCTTGGCATTCAGTAAGTAAGTAAGGTTAAGGCAGGTCAGTGATAGGTAGCTAATAGGAGGTGGGGGTTAATGAAGGCTTGCTTTCTTCTGTCATTACTTTCTTTCTGTCCTTTGTCCACCACTGTCCTTTGGCATCTCTCAGGCTTCCTGTCATGACATGCATGGTCCAGGACACTCATGTGTAAGAAATACTCCCATATGCATACTTAAATGTTGTGAAAATAGACCAAAATTTGTGGGGAAGCAAATCCCTTCGAGGCTTTTTCTTTCTGGGCTTCCTGAAGATAAGCCTGGGGATGGGGCAGGCACAGCCCTGGTCCTGACAGGAAGTTGGCCCTTTCTCTCTCTAGAAGGCAGACCCAAGCTAATGGGAGACATCAGTGATCAGAGGGAATCATAATAGGCTGCCTCCTACATGCCCCCTACTGGGGATTGAGCCTGCAACCTGGGCATGTGCCTTGACCTGGAATCGAACTGTGACTTCCTGGTTCATGGGTTGATGCTCAAACATTGAGCCACACCAGCCAGGAGAGTGAGATTTTTAAAAAGGGCTTTTCCTAGATTGCTGTGGCTAGGTGGACAGGGGGGTAGGTAGAGATGAGGCCAAAGGGCATATAAGACATAGTTAGGTTTTTACAAAGTTCTAATGTGTGATCCTAATTTAACCAAGTCTGGTCAAACATTGACTTGTCTGGCACAGTTGTGAGGCAACCATCCCTGATCCCTTCCATCCCTCAGCACAGCCTCTGCCAAATGTTAGCAGCTTGCTCACAGGGCATGAGTAGCACACATCTCCCCATCTGAAAGGAGCCCACAGTCAGAGAATGGAGGCAACTTCGAATGCTGCTCCTTTTCCTCCCAGGAAATTCCTTTATATCATCATGCTTCGTAAATTCCCCCTTTACTTTCCCCTCAGTTCTCTTTTACTATCTCCTTAGATAATGCAAGTCTTTATCTAAAGCAGGAGTGGGGGACGTCCAGCCCTTGAGCTGTATAAGGCCCATCAAAATCATTTGGTCTGGCCCTGCCAAGGCATTAGGGGTGAGTTAATTAAATGTGTGACCCAATATAGCAGGCTAATTTTTAAGTTGATAATTTTGGATGGCCCTCAAATGATGTTATAAATATCCAAATGGCCCTTGGCAGAAAAAAGGTTTCCCACCCTTGATCTAAAGAGATAATAAAAGTATATACCAATTTGGTATATCAGTCAGAATTCCCCACATAAATGAACCAGTGGGATCTGTCATCAATCTATCATCTACCTATCATTTATCATCTACCTATTATCTATCTATCTATCTATCTATCTATCTATCTATCTATCTATCTATCTTCTATCTATCTAATTATCTACTGAGCAATACTTGTTTTTAAGGAATTTGGGCCACAAGAGTGTAGGGGCTGGAACTCCAAAATCTGTAGAACAGGCCAGCAGACTGGAGGCTCAGAGAGGGTTTCTATTCTGTGTTTCATCAGACTTCCTTCTTAGGAAAACCTCAGTCTTTGCTCAGAAGGCCTTCCACTGATTGGACCAAGTCCATCCACGTTATGAAGTGAGATCTGCTATATTCAGTTTACTGACTGTAAATATTAATCACATCTAAAAAATACTGTCCCAGCGACTTCACCAGTAGTGTCTGACCATACAACTAGGCACCATGGTCTAAGTCAGTTGACACATAAAATGAGCTATGACACTTGATGTTGATAACCTGTCATTATATATCCATCCTATAATCTGAAGTAGACAAAAATGCTGGTCTTTCTGAATAATGCAGAGACCAATGAGCCTCTTCTTAACGCCGAAGACACCGCGAACATTTGCAGTGTGCTTGGCTCTACAATTCACGCACTAGTATATTCTCCCACAGTTTGGCCTCAGGGCTATCATATCACACTGATTAATTTCAAACAATGTTGTTTGTCAAAGATGGAGATGATGTGTATATTATTTTTTACCAGCCTAAGAATTTTAAAGGGCTCTTTCCTTTTTTTTTTTTTTAAGATTTTGATTTTTTAATGCTCAATAAAATAAGCTTCATTCTATTATTTTAAAAAAATGGGAATCAGAGGGTAGTCTACAGAAGAGTGATGGTCTGTTATTTGATAGCATCATAACCTTGTTTTCACCTAAAGCTAAGAAATTCTGTTCCACTGTGAGATCTTCGGCCAAGTTAAATTACTATCTATATTAATTAAAAATAAAACAGTAAATCAACCAGTCAGTTATATTTTAGTGGGGAAGGGGAGTTTAATACAATACTAAACCAGCTATTCAACTTAAAATTTTCACAGTGGATTAATTTAATCAATTGCTCATTTAAAAAAATTGGCATCCATACTCAGAACTGTTTTCTTTCTTATTTGAATTCTTACTTTTAATGACTGGAGAACATGCTCTGATTGAGTTCAATTATGTGCTTGAAAGGTAAGAGGAGATAATGCTAATGAATACTTTCATGATGATCCCAGACTATGAACTGGTATCAGTACATCCAACAGGAATTTATCCATTCCTAGATTGTTTTTCTTTTTGTTCCTGCAGCATTTATAGTATGTACATTTATGCCACAATCTAATCTTCATGAATTCTGATAAAGCTGGTCTTAATGCAAATTTATTTTTAAAAATAGTCTAACAACGCATCAATTTTAAGGTACTTCAGGTTTTACAAGGTATGAAATTTATTCAAATAGATTTACATGAATATTTTAAAAATAGATTTTAGAGAGAGAGAAAGAGAGAGGGATAGAGAGATAGAAACATCAATGAGAGAGAGACACATTGATCTGCTGCCTCCTGCACACCCCCTGCCAAAGATTGAGCCCACAACCTGGGCATGTGCCTTGACCAGGAATTGAACCAGGGTACCTCTTGGTTCATGGGTCAATGCTCAACCACTGAGCAACATCATCTGGGCATGAATATTCTAATATCTATAATAATAAAAGTGTAGTATGCTAATTAGACTGGATGTCCTGGACATCCTTCCATCCTTCTGCACAAAGCCGGGGCTGCGAGGGAAGCCCGGGTCCTGGGTGCCTGCCAGTGGCCAAAGAGAAGACTGTCCCGGGTGCCAGAGGGAAGCTGGTGCTGGCAGCTGGGGGAAGGAAGGCCTACTCTTGCACCAATTTCGTGCATTGGGCCTCTAGTATGTTTAATAATGGTTATAGTGAAGCTATTCATGGTTGTGTTAGGTACTAAAAACAACTTTTATATAAATATCGATATTTTAGAGTTCTCTGTAAAAATTTCAATAAAATCTATTTCTAAAAGGTTTGATGGGGCAATCTTAGAAAAGGTAACACAATTTACCACAGCATTTTATACACAACTAGAGGCCTGGTGTACGAATTTGTGCATGGGTGGGGTCCCTCGGCCTGGCTGGCAATCGGGGCAATTGGGGCCAGCAAGGGGGAGGGACCGTGGGAGGTTAGCTAGCCACAGGAGGTTGGCTGTGGGAGTGCACTAACCACCAGGGTGCAGCTCCTGTGTTGAGTGTCTGCCCCCTAGTGGTCAATGTGTGTCATAGCTACCGGCTGGTTGTCTGGTCATCCAGTTGTAACAGTTGCTTAGGCTTTTATATATATAGATTCCAGCTTTTAATAAGCATTCAAAATATATGCCATTTATGAGGTAAATAAACAATTTAGCTGCAGTGTGAATAACCCCCAGAACTAAAAATAGACATTATCAAATACGATATCTTTGAGGAGTAGGACTAGGAGATATTAGATTTTTATTTATACTTTCTACACTATTTGAATGTATACTTCTATATGCGTGATAACTCTAACAATATTAACTAAAGGTTCGTCTGTTCAAATACACAACTGAGCATAAAATAAAAGGCAGTAGTTTGAGATATAAAATTATAAAACTGTTTCAAATTATTTTTACGTGAATGAAATTTCCTCCCTTTTATATAACTTCAGAAAATGATAAAACCTATCCATCTTTTAAAAATTGAATCCCCCCCCAGCATTATTGAGATATAAATAACATAACCTTGTGTAAGTTTAAGGTGTACAATGTGATGATTTGAAATATTGTGAAATGTTTACCATAATAAGGTTAGTTGACACTTCCATCACTTTATATAATTACCTTTTTTGTGGTGAGCACATTTAAGTTTTACTGTGTTAGCAACTTTCAAGTATACTATAGTCAGCACACTGCACATTAGATCTCCAGAACTTAGAACTGGAAGGTTGTATTCTTTGGTCAATATTTCCTCATTTTCCCCACTCCTCAACCCCTGCTAACCAACATTATATTCTTTTATTCAACTTTTTTTAGATTCCACATATAAGTCAGATTATATAGTATTTGCATTTTTCTGGCTGACTTATTTCACTTAACATAATGCCTTAAAATTCATCCATGTTGTTGAAATGTTGGGATTTCCTTCTTTTATAGGATAAATAATACTCAATTATTTAATTGAATTATAATGCCTTAAGATTCATCCATGTTGTTCAAATGTTGGGATTTTCTTCTTTTATAGTATGAATAATATTCAATTATACATCCATACACAGACACACACACACACACATACACATTGTGTATATATAAACACATATTGTGTTTATCAGTAAGCCATTTTGAGCATTTTGAGTTAACTTCTTTTGTGAGTGATGTAAGACAGTGGTCCAGTTTCATCCTTTTGTATATGAGTATCCAGTTTTCCCAGAACTATTAGAGACTGTACTTTACCATTGAGTATTCTTAGCTTTCTTGTCAATATTAGTTACTCAAATATGCATGGGTTTATTTCTGGCTCTTGATTCTGTTACATAAGTCTATGTGTATATTTTTATGCCAGCACCATACTGTTTTAACTACTGTTTTGATTTGTATTATAGTTTGAAATCAGAAAGTAAAATCAGGAATATCTCCATCTTTGTTTTTCTTTCTCAAGATTGTTTGACTATTTGGGATCTTTTGTGGTTGTATATGCATATGGGTCAGATAGTATGGACATTTAAACAATATTAGTTCTAATTTATGAACATGGGATGTATTTCCACTTATCTGTTACCTTCTTCAATATCTTTAACCAATGTCTTATAGTTTTCAGTGTAGAGATCTTTAACCTCCTTGATCAAATTTATTTCTAAGTATTTTATGTTTGTTTATTTGCTTATTTACTTATTATCTATCTATCTATCTATCTATCTATCTATCTATCTATCTATCTATCTAATATTCACCTGAAGATATTTTTCCATTGATTTTTAGAGAAAGTGGAGGAGAGAGGAAAGACAGAGAAAAATATTGATGTGAGAGAAACACATAGATTGGTTGCCTCCTGCATGAGCCCCCACCAGGGAGGAGCCTGCAATTGAGGTATGTGTCCTTGACCAGAATCGAACCCAGGACTCTTCCATCTACAGGATGATGCTCTATCCACCGAGCTAAAATGGCTAGGGCTATTTTGTTTTTAATGCAATTGAAAATGAGGTTATTTTCTTCTTTTTTATAAGAAATATTTTTTTTCTATTATAGAGTGGATAACAAGAGCTTTAAAAATAATCAGAAGGACAGATTTCCCAATTTGTGTAATGCTATTGCCTAGTTAATGACACATAATTCTTTTTACAACAGCTATTTTATTCAATATTGCTTGTCTGAAGTTGAAAGATTCCAATACTGTACTTTTAGCTCTCACATTTAAAAAGAGTTCTTGGGGGTGGGAGGAATAGCTCTTTAGTTGGTTGGTAAGTGATGGGTTTTCCTGGAATACATTGCTTGCTAATTTTACTAGACAAGAAAATAAATCCAAATGGTCAGCCACATTCCAATTTGTATTCTTCCTTCAAAGTCCTCCCCTTTTGCATCTTGGATTTCGACACTCCTACACACCAGTTAAAGCACTTGTTAGAGGGTTCAAAAGAAAATGTTGCAATTAATTTTCCAGTCTTTTCTCGCTTTGATGTGTCACTATATAATGCTTTGAATAGGTTTCAGTCTGGCCCCTGTTCAAGGACAATTTCTTGCCTTGGAGGAGTGGGAGAAGCAATGAAGGAAAGACTATATATTTTTCCTTAAACAGGAGACAAAAACTCTTTCTGTCTAAATAATCTAAGACATTTTTCTAAATAGATGACACAAATAGATAACTAATTGGCACAGTTAACTACTACTGAGATCTTTTCTCTTTGGAATAGCCATTAAGGACAGAATTAGACCAGCAGTCTGTATATCCAACATGTCCAGGTTATCTTGCCCAAAAGAAATTCAGATAGATGAGCATTGCAAACTGGAACCATCTGAAGTTTTAAAATGGCTGCAGGTGTCTTAGTCGGAGACTAATTTTATTTTTGAATGATTAGAAAGAATGACCAGACCATGAACTCTAGAATTATGCTTCATTTCTCATGTCCTGCACTGTTTGTTCTAGTTTCTATTTGTGGCTGTACAGTGATTCTAGTCTTCTTGTTCACTTTATACTTGCATTTTAAGGTTGCTTCTTTACAAACGTGTTTTTCCCCCTCATATTGCCATTCCAAAAGAAATGACTCATTTTCAGGAGTGGGTAAGAAATGATTAAACAGTGATCTGGAGGAGTTTCTTATTATTTTTTAGAAAATTAATTTATTTTTCAAATTATTTTTAAGTATTTTAATTACAGTTTATATTCATTATTATTTTGTATTAGTTTCAGGTATACAGCATAGTGGTTAGACAGTCATAGTCATACTATTGTAATAACTATGTTTGGTGCCAGTTGGGTATTAGAAATATCAAAGAGGACACTTTGTAAAGTAATGATCGTCTTACTCACTTTTTAATAACCATCACCTAGCTCAATAAGTGTCACATAGCAGGCATTTGGCCTGTTTTGGTGGAGCTGAATTGAATTTATTCTTAGGGCTGGCCATTAAGGACAGAATTAAATGACAATAAAGACAATAGTATTACAGAAACTTTCAATCTAAGAGAAATATCAAGACTATCATTTTTATATTCATATCCTGAGTTGTTTTATTTTTCTCATGAAACAAATCTATGTTTCAACATAAGTCATTCCTTAGTGACAGACCAAGGGCAATAGAATGGAGTTGAGAAATATGTGTCTATGTGTCCATTAAAAAGTCTGCTGTGAAATATAAACCTAAGGATATAAAATCATTCTAACTGTTCACACAAAGTTATTGCTGCTCTAATTTGAGCAGCTTCAATAATATTAAACTCTAAAAATTTAGATGTGTGCAATATCTGAATTAATGGACTAATTAATTAATTGATACCCTTTATTCCTTCAGTAGACACTGTTCTTTTCCCCACCTGCTTTCCCAGGAGCCTGACCATTTGTCATTAGGCTAAACTCTTCATGGTCATAATGAATATGTGTTCTTCAAAAAGGATCTTATGTCTTTGATCAAATGTAAACACCACAGCTAAGGAGTTCTGTAGTCTTTCCCAACAAATCAGATGTGTTTTCATCCTCTGTGTATTTTTGAACTTAAATTTAACATTATATGAATTCCTTTATAGTTATAAATATATTTACATGGGTAACCCTGTTTCATCCATTCACTGTGTCTAATTCATTAAATAAAAATTCATGGGCTGCTTACCAGGTCAAAGTTGGTAAAGACATACTAGCAAATATGATTAAGGCAGGGTCTGTGCTCTGCAGGAGCTCACAGTCTGATGGCAAGCTAACATGGAGGCACCGGAGAAAAAGAGGGGGTGAGAGCTATGACTAGGAAGCCATGGAGACCTGGTTTGAACCCACTTTACCTGTCCTCCTAAGCATGTTACATGACCTTTTTCCTTTTTAAAGGCTTCTCTGTTTCCTTACTGGTAAAACATGTTTAACATAAAATGCTTAACCCCATGAGTAGCATTTATTTTTATTATTTATTTACTTATTTTTATTTAAATACCTATTTTTATGGATTTCAGAGAGGAAGGGAGAAGTAGAGAGAGATAGAAACATCAATTATGAGAGAGAATCATTGATTGGCTGCCTCCTTCATGCCCCCTCAAGCCCGCAACCCTGGCATGTGCCCGTGACTGGAATTGAACCTGGGACCCGTAAGTCCACAGGCCAAAGCTCTATACACAGAGCCAAACCAGCTAGGGCCATGAGTAGCATTTAGACAGTGTTCATAGAATGTCTAGAACAGTGCTTACCCAACAGAAATAGAATTCAGGCCACATGTATAACTTAAAATTATATAGGAGCCATGTTATAAAAGTAAAAAGAAACAAGTAGAATTAAATTTAATGATATATTTAATTTGTTATATCCAAAATATCAACATTTCAACATGTAATCAATATAAAATATAATCAATCAGCTATTTTTCATTCTCTGTCTTGTACTAAGTGGTTGAAATCTGGTTTGTATTTTACTCTTATAGCTTCTCAATTTGGATGTTAAATTTTCATGGAGGATATTTGATCTGTATTTAGATTTCATACATTTTAGGATTGAAAAAAGAAGATTTACATTCCCAAGTTTTTCCAAATACACTTAAAATTATTTTGATAACTGAACTGAGTGTTTTTTTTAAAAAAATTAAACTAATGAAAATTAAATAAAATTTAAAATGTCATTCATTATCACACTAACCAGGTAGGTGGCCAGTGGCTAGCCTATCGGATAGCACTGCTCTAGAATGACAGCTCAGTATGATCAATGTTTAATGCAGGCATGAGCAGAGAGCTCTGGGGAGTTAAGAAAGGAATTAAAAAATATTTTTGTTGATTTTTTTAGAGAGGAAAGAAGAGGGAGAGAGAGAGAGAAATATCAATGATGAGAGAGAATCATTGACCGGCTGCCTCCTGCATGCCCCACACTGGGGATCCAGCCCGCAACCCAGGCATGTGCCCTCACAGGGAGTTGAATCCTGACATCCTGGTTTATAGGTGGATGCTCAACCACTGAATCACAATGGCTGGGCAAGAAAGATATCATTGAAGTAGACCTTGAAAAGCCAATAGGAACTTACTAAAGAGGCAGAAGGAGAACACTCCAATTTGATCTCTTGAAAGTATCTGAAATAGCAAGAGTAGACTCATTTAATCATGTAACAGCCACTTTCTGAATGCACATTATGTGAGGTGCGTGGGGTATGTGCAGGGACTTCAAGTAGCTTAGAGCGTTAGTGTTATTCATGCGCCCATTTTTCAGAGGTGGATATGGGTGTGCTCCTGGGTGTGCCAAATGCTGTGGCTTCTGTAGCTCAGATTTCAGCTTGTCACCTTCAAGATCTCCTATAAGACTTTTTTGAGCTATAAGCAAATTTGCTTTGCTTGTTCATTTTCAGTGAAAAAAAACAACAACACACAAACTGTTGTTTGCTGTTGTTTTGTTTATTATTGCCTGTGGTTGGCAAAGATAGCATGGCCCATATCAGGTTTCCTTTGGCATCTGGTCATCTGTCAATCAGGATTGACCCAAACCCTATTCCTGCCGTTGGTTCTTTTCCTGCAACACCTTAGGTAAAGGTGGGAGTGGCTGATGTTCTGTCACCTCCTGGGATGTTAGACCTGTCCACCTGAGACAAACAGAAGATGATTTATATTCAGGTGACGCATTCCCGCTGCTGGCTAAGACCCTTCTAGAGTCCTCAGCATGCTGCTTCTGTTGCAGTTATGAGTCCCTACAAATGATTAAGTAAACTATAGATTTCTGTTCAATTGACTGTTTAAATTTTGCCTACTGCTTTGTTTTCACCAACTCTCTCTAAAGATTAGGGGAAAAAACTCAAAGAAAAAGAAACAATCAAACAAACAAACAAACAAAAAATAGAACCAAAACACAGACAAGAACAGGTTAGTATATTTAGAAAGATTCTCAAGACTATTCTCTGTAAGATAATTGTCTACTCTTTAAAATACTCAGTAAAGGAGATTTTTGCTACCACCCTCGATCGCATTTTTAGTATCTCATCATCCTTCTAGTTATAGGAAGGTTTTCCTAAATCTAATATGTATGTCTGTTTCCTCATTGGATGTCTTTAATATGGCTAATTATCCTCAGTCATAAAATTCTCTTTCTGAGAAATATGAGTTAAGATGAAATAAAAAACGTTTCATAGAAAGCTAACAAGGCCTTCAAACTCAAGTACTAGGAAATAAGTAATATATCTAAGCAGAATTCAATTTGAGAACCAAAACACTAGAAATAACGAATTTGGTAATCAATTTTGACTTGAAGCTAGGCTAAAATCTGTATGTAGAAATGCAGAATTTTTACACAAAATGACATTTACCTCTGTAATTATACTCTATCTGTGCTGAGTAGACAGTCTGCAGTCTACCCTTGGTAGTATTATCTGAGCACTAGTGGGCTACCCTTTACAAGGAGTATTTCCATGGTTTTGATTCTTTATCCCAGAGTTGGGGATGCTTTTCCTTATTAAATAACCAACTTCATTTCTTATAGAAATATGCTGTGTTTGTATCACCCTTGTTTCTACAAATTATTACATACTCATGCTAAGATTTCAGACATTTTAAACAAGCATTTAGAAAAGTTTAAGTTCTCTTGTCTTTTATCTTACATTAACTCACCATACTTGGATATTTTGAGACAATTGTTGAGGAAACAACATTGACCCGGAAACCTGAATTCAAGGCCTGGTTCCTCATGTAATTTTGCAAAAGTAGTGTAAGCTTGCTCGTCTTTCATTTCTTCATCATTATACTGGGAGATGATAACTCCTACCTCAGAGGTTGATATGAAATAGTATGTCATTGTATCTATAAACATCACACCATTAAGCACTAAACGGATGAAACCTATTAGTTCACATAAGCATATGTGCGGCTCACTGCGGCTGGATTGCACTCCCCGTCTGTTTCTGTGTCTGTGGAGGACTGTGCTGATGGATTGTCATCAGGGAATCTCTCTTTGAAAACTATCATGATCTACAGATACTATCAATGGATCTTCTGAAGGAGCTGTTAGGTTCAGATATCGGCCTTATGCTATGTTGAGTGGGGCAACAATTATAAGCTTTTAATGGGGCATCTATCTACCCTTGGACATTAAATATACTAAGAAGTTAATTCTCTTGGTCATGTTACTCTTTTCTTAATTTTCAAGTGTGTTATTTATGTGTGTGGTATGGTGGGAAGAGGAGGGCAAGCATTGCCGTCAGATGCAGGTGAGAATGTGTATAGTATGAAAGTGTGGGGTGCCCATTGTTTGCCTCCATTACAGGGCGGGACTGGGGAGAGATGCGGGAAGCACTCACCTAGGGCACAAAATCTGAGACAAGTAATATGGTAGTGCATATTTAAAAATCAAAAGTAATGCAAAACTCTATGATAAACAAAATGTCAAAATTTAAAGAAATGCCATTTTTTCCCTATGTATTAGAACAAACAACAGCTCAGGGGACCAACAAGCCCTCGCTCTTCCCCTCCCCGCATGTAACCATTTGTGTTTATTTAAATCTCTAGATCTTCTGTGCCTATCGGTTTACCTTAGGCATAAAGGTGTGGCGAAGGGTTTGTATCAACTGGATTATAAAAGTGGACTTAAATAGGTATACAGCACATTTTGTGGAAAAACTAGTTTTTATTCTTTAGAAGACCTATTTTACAAAACTCATTAGGTATATGCACAAAGCAAAAAATTAAAATGCACATGGGTATGAAATGAAAATAATGCAGGGTCCCTTCCTGCTAGCTTCCCTTCATCTCTTCGTTAATGGAAACTGCTTTGGGCCAGTTCTATTTGTGGCCACAGGCATATTTTAATTGATTTGCCCGTGTCTCTTATTCTTGGTTATCAACGTCAGGCAGAATATCTTGCTGTGAAAGATAAAGAGTAGAGATCGTATGCTCTGTTCCTTCCCTCTTCCAGTTCTCCACCTTTCGGTTGTTGTTTCATGCACAGGTGTCCATGCATGTGCATGCTCTTGGGTCCATTTTGCCTGGCAGGCTGTAGGTCAGGAAGATAGGTCAGGGTAGCTGCCTGGCTCCTCTCCCCCACGGGGAAGGATTTGCACCCTGGAGCCTTTTCCTTTTCCAGGCAGATCACTTACATTTCCGCTGAGACTGCTTCTCATCCTTCAGCTAGGGTGTGAATGGGCTTGGTTGTGAGCAATGGCTCTCACACATCAGCCCTCTGCTCTGCTTCAGTCATTCATCCATCAGTTTCTCTCTTCCAGGGATTCACCAGCCTTTGGTTGGTTGCTGCCATGTCCCACCAGTTGATAGCACTTTTAGGATCTGTCCCTCTGGTATTTTGTAATTATTTTTAATAGACTCTTGGATTATTAGTATTAATGATAAGAAGTAGACCATGTTTATCTTGTAGGCATCTATTGCTTTGTTACTTGGGTGTCTCATAAATATGTATAATTTCTTCCCCAAATAAGATGGAGAGTACAAATAAATATCTGTTTTGTCTGTTGTTTAGGTTTAATTATGGGATCGAGAACTTAATGTGTCTGTATTTATATATGAGTTTCCAAGAAATCAAAATGGATCTTTCTTTCTTCATTTTATTTTCATAACAATCAAATAAAGTATATTACTCAGAAATTTTACCAATACTTTTTATAAAACTGAGGCCCTGGATGACAAAGGCACATTTTTAAAGATTATATAGTGGCTTGGTAAACACCTCCTATATAACAATAATATCTTCTCTCTTCCGGAGTTATCTGATGAATCTTCTACCTGTGTCTTCAGCTCCAGAAAAATTCATAAAATGAGATTCTTGAATTAGAATGCATTCCTTAATTCATTAGGTCAATGTAGAGAGATTATCCAGTCAATGCAAATTAAGTGGAAATATTTTTATTTGATTACTAATTTGTCTAGATCTTGTCCTCCTAATACTCTTAAAAATAAAGTTTAAGGCCTATAAACAGACCTGGTGGCATTAACAGTATATTATTTTACACAATTATAAATATTGTCTACTTGATAAAAATATTTAAAAGTCTTGTCTAATCAAAACCAAAATTATCTAGTTCAAGTTTAATAAATGCTTTCATTAATATAGCCTATTCAATATTTATTACTATTGTTTTATAATGTTTTTTTCCCAGAATTAATTAAAAAATATAATAGTGATCACATTATGGCATTGCTAGTTACCTCTACACCTAAGAAGTACTGAACTTCTGAAGCATTATAAAATTACTAGAGGCCTGGTGGACAAAATTCCTGCACGGATAAGGTCCCTATGCCTGGCCTGCAATCAGGGCCATCTTCCCAGCTGCCAGCTGCCAGCAGCTGGCCCCGTCCCCCTCTCCGCTCCCCCCACCCCACCACCCATCCCCAGTTCCTCTTCGCCCTCAGGTGATCAGAGCCTGCCACCTGGAGGAAGGGACCGAGAGGTTGGCCAGCAGGCCCAGATTTGGTGATCAGGGCCTGCAGGCTGGGGGCAGCTCCTGTGCTGAGCGTCTGCCCCCTGGTGGTCAGTGCGCATCATAGCGACTGGTCGTTCCCCTGTTCAGTTGATTTGCATATTACCCTCTTATTATATAGGAGGATTATATTTAAAGCTATTACATGTTTAAATAGTTTAGTTTGTACAGGGCAGTGAAAAAAAAAACCAGTGTTAACATGGAATGAGACTTGGTCACCAATATTTTTCTAAGATTGAAGTAGGAGCCAAAATATATGTGGACCAACTAGGGGTCTATATCACTGAAACTATTGAATCCTATTACTTTCTACCTAGATTCAGTTAATGGATTATGACCTTATTGTTCTCAGATAATTGGCTTTGCATGACAATTAAGTAAAGGGATTATTTTGTGCATATTCCCAATATCTATATTAGTTTCAATATACTTTGATAAAAATGTACGACATTAATACTGAGAAACTGTATTGTTTCTGTTGGAATTTAATTGTTTCCCACTCATGCTTTGTGTACATGTGTTAAGAATGGGGGAGGATACACATCTATTGTGTTAGCATATTTGTATGTGTGACATTGCACACTTTTTTCTCCTCAAATTTGTGTGTTTTTTCCATGTACACAGAAATATCATCTACCATGTAAATGTCCAGCATTTTGATTTATCTGTATTTTTTACTCCAATTAGAGCATCTTTAACTTTTTTATGGTTATCTAGTCACCCCAACTACACAGAGAGCTCATTGAAGGCTGAAATCATGTCTTATTCATTTTTCCCATTATGCTTAAACTAGAGGCCCGGTGCACGAAATTCATGCATGGGGAGTGGGGGGTGTCCCTCAGCTCAGCCTGCACCCTCTCCAATCTGGGACCCCTCAAGGGATGTTTGACTGCCCATTTAGGCCCGATCCTATCCTAAACGGGCAGTCGAACATCTCTCTCACAATCCAGGACTGCTGGCTCCCAACTGCTCGTCTGCCTGCCTTCCTGATTGCCCCTAACTGCCTCTGCCTGCCAGCCTGACCACCCCCAACCACTCCCCTGCCAGCCTGATTGATGCCTAACTGCTCCCCTGCCAGCCTGTTTGCCCCTAACTGCCCTTCCCTGCAGGCCTGGTCACCCCTAACTGCTCTCCCCTACAGGCCTGGTTCCCCACAACTGCCCTCCCCTGCTGGCCATCTTGTGGTGGCCATCTTGTGTCCACATGGGGGCAGTCATCTTTGACCACATGGGGCAGCCATATTGTATGTTGGAGTGATGGTCAATTTGCATATTACTCTTTTATTAAATAGGATAGAGGCCTGGTGCATGGGTGGGTGCTAGCTGGTTTGCCCTGAAGGGTGTCCCAGATCAGGGTGGGTGTTCCCTTGGGGTATGGGGTGGCCTGGGCGAGGAGCCTGTGGTGGTTTGCAGGCCGGCCACGCCCCCCGGCGACTCAAGCGGAGGCCCTGGTATCTGGGATTTATTTATCTTCTATAATTGAAACGTTGTAGCCTTGAGTGGAGCCAAACCTCCTGCTCGATCCATGGCTGCCATCATTTTTGTTGGGATTTACTTATCTTCTATCATTGAAACTTTGTAGCATTGAGTGGAGGCCTGGGCCGGCAAGGGCAGGTGGAAAGCTTGGCTTCCTCCATTGCTGGGGAAACCCAAGCCTCCCTCCTGTTCTCCGTGGCCGCAGCCATCTTGGTTGGGTTTACTTGCATATTCGCTCCTGATTGGCTGGTGGGCGTGGCTTGTGGGTGTAGCAGAGGTACGGTCAATGTGCATATTACTTTTATTAGATAGGATGTGTTATTGTTATAAAATATACATAACATCCAACTTACCATTTCAACCATTGTAAGTATACAATTTAGTGGCAATAAGTACATTCACATGGTTGTGCGACCATTACAGCTGTCCATCTGCAGAACTTTTCTTCATCCCAAACAAACTCTGTACCCATAAACAATAACTCCCCTTCCTTCTCTCCTTCCCCCTATAGTCCCTGGTTACTGCTAATTGACTTTGTGTTTCTGTGAATTTGACTATTCTAGGTAGCTCATAATCACACAGTATTTATCCTTTTGTGCCTGACTTATTTCACTTGGCATAATGTTTTCAAGGATCACCCATGCTGTTTATTCATTTTTACACCCTTATATCATTTATAGTGCTTTACATACAGAAGGTAAAAGAAATGTTTTTTTTTAATAAAAGCATAGCTCTAGCCGGTTTGGCTCAGTGGATAGAGTGTCGGCCTGCGGACTGAAGGGTCCCAGGTTCGATTCCGGCCAAGGGCACATGCCCGGGTTGTGGGCTCGATTCCCAATAGGGGGCATGCAGGAGGCAGCCGATCAATGATTCTCTCTCATCATTGATGTTTCTATCTCTCTATCCCTCTCTCTCTCTCTCTGAAATCAATAAAGAAATAATAATAAAAAAAAGCATAAGAGCAAAAATAAGTAGCTTGTCATATTCCAGGGATATGCAAGAGGCTTTCCTGGTGGCAGTAACACTGCAGCTTAGCGTTTAGAAGAAGACTGGAGGAGATGAAGCTGGCGATGTGGGCAGGGCGAGAATGAAAGATGTTGAATTTCTGGAAGTGTTGGGTTTGATTCTGTAAGCAGTGGTGCAGCGCTGAATATTTTTGAGGAGGTCCATGTCGTTTTCCTGAATGCACTTGTCTCTTTTAAGAATGATTGTCCTTTTGACTTGTGTGATGGACACTGTTTTAGTTCTTCACTCCAGAGGTGGAGGAGAGAAGCAGATTGAAACGGGATAAGAGCCAGAGAATATATGATTTGGTATCTATAATGCCTGCATGAGGGCACACTGTATTGTGCAGTCATGCATATCTAGCTTGGTAATTTCATTGACTTTTTGCTTAAATTGTCGGTGAGGGGGAAGAGGAGTTTCCCCTCATTCACACGTTTTTTTTTAAGTTAAATCATGGCCCTGACCGGTGTGGCTCAGTTGGTTGGGCATTGTCCATGCACCGAAAAGTTGATTCCTGGGCAGGGCATGGTCAGGGCACATGCCCGGGTTGTGGGCTCCATCCCTGGTGGGAAGACTTTCAGGAGACAGCCCATCAATGTTTCCTCTCACATCAATATACTTCTCTCCCTCCCTCTCCTTTCCTCTCTCTCTAAAAAAAATTAATAAAAATATTTTTTTTAAAAAGTGAAATTATGAAGCAGAAAGGAACTTTTTATGAGGTAAACAATATTCCATGATGTTAAATGAGTTAGTATGTGTTTAGGTAGTTAATTTAGAAATTAGATAATCTGGCTCTTCTACAATCTGACAGTTTAAACAAAGTTGTCCTGGACAACTGCCCATCTAGAAGTGAGAATAGCATCTTGAACGCCATGGAGAGGATAAGACTACACTCAGCTGCCAAAGTGCCGCCGACATAGCCACGGTCTGGCAGGAAGCGGACAGTGAAGTTTAGAATGGTTGTGATTTACCTAAGGCCACACAGCTTCTTAATGGAGCACTTAGAATGTGCACCCATGTCTTACATCAGTCCACACTGTAATTGCCTTGGGTACTTAGTTTTTATGTCTAGGTCTAAGTAGTACTATAAACCCTGTACTAGAGGCTCTCTGTATTTTCAATGCTACAAAATGATCACAGCAAGTAGCTTCTAGAGTGCTAGCGAGGGCACGCATTATTTTAAATGCTGTATGTGTAGTTACTCATTTAATCCTTCCAATAGCCCTGTGAGCTTATTACTGCTGTTATCACCATTTTTTACGAATGGGAACACTGAGACCCAGAGATATTGAATAAGGTTCTGGAGGTCACAGGAGCAATTTCAATTGGTGGCCAATGTCTGAGACTGTTCAGTTTAAATGCAAATGTTCTATGGGATACGGTTCATGCCAAATACCTTCCTCTGTCCAAGCCTCAGTTTCCTCATCTATGGGACAAGTGACCTTCACTGTAGAAGTCTGGGGTCCTTTTCAGCCTGAGAACTGGATGCTCTTCTTCCCACATAATATGGAAGATGTTAATCCTGAATCCTTGTGACCGGAACCATGACATTTAAAAAAATAGCCTTGACTAAATTTGCTTAAACTTTCCAAATATCTCTGTCTCTGCTTTGTAGTTCCTGATGAGCATGAGTAGCGCTTAGGCAAGTATATGCTGAATAGTAACTTGTTAAGTTAAGGTGCAAATTACTTCTCCAAATAAACTGAAGCGAAAGCATCAGGGCCCGCTGATGTCCTAACATGCTTTTCACGCTGCTGACTCAGGACCCACACGTGGGTGGACAGCCTTTGCCCTTTGTCACTTCATGCCAGTAGGCAGTATCCAAAATCCCCTCCTCAAAAGCGAGTCCAGGAAACGATGTTGAAGGAAGTAAGGAGGCTTTTAGGTTCTTTCTCTTTATAAAAATCCAGTGCATATTTACAGGTTAGCAAATAGCCTACTAATCCACATTTAAAAAATGTTGACAACTGGAAAAGAGATGCTTATGAGAGAGAGAATGTGATAATGAATGGGAGACTAGGTAAGCCTGCCTGTATTTGTTTAGGGTATGTTCATTTGAAATTTTATCATGGGAGGGATCAACTTCCCCAGTTTTTAAGACAGGTTTCCTATCTTCATTTCAAAGTCAGTCTTTATAAATAATGCTATTTTCCCAGGAGCAAAGAGGAAGATTTATGCCTTTCATGTGCCCTCACATATATTTCAGTGTTTCCCAAAATCCAGGGTAGAGTCCTGTGTAGGGAAGACACAGGTAGAGCAAGAGCTAGGTGGGCACACATTCAGTAATTCAGTGAACTCATGGATCGATCGCCATTCTATGTTCTGAAGCAGACCGGTATATGTGAAAATCAGCTCCTGATTCTACCACAGGGGTGGTGGCCCTGGAAACCAAACTCCTGCATCCATAAAGGATTTTGCATACCATTCTGGAAGAGCAAATGACTGAGTCTGGCTTATTGATCTGCTTAACTGCTCACCTTTCTTCCTTCTTCTACCTATCCATACACCCACCATCCACCCACCTAGCCATCTGCTCGCTCATCTATCCATCCATCTATCCAAATGTATTGAGCACTTATGTACCAGAAAGTATGTTGGAGATACAAAAGAGAATTGTACATCATTCATTGAGGAGCATGAACTCATGGTTAAGAAAAATTTTATCTATTGAGGGTATTTTTAAGTTCAACATTGAAATTCTAAATACATTGTGTTCTTAATTTCTTTTTTTCCATTTATATTTTGCTTGGTCAAATCTCTAAAAATTGAATTATCAGAATTACTGCTATTTATTTCTCATGAATGGCAAGAGTTTTGGAGGAAATTGAGTATCCTCGAGGCAAAAATATATTTATGCAAAACATACTATCACCTTGAAATATAATGACTACCACTACTATTATTGAGCTAATGATGAGTGATTACCAGGTATCAGGCACTGTTCTAAAAGTTTCATATTTATTGGTTATTTATTCATCATAATCACCCTATGAGAAAGGTGCTTTTTGAACCTCCCTTTGAGATGAGGAAACTGAGGCATGGAGAAGTTGCATAGCTTTCTCAGAGTTTCCTCACTACAAAATGGCTGAGCTGGGATTCAGCCAAGGCCACGTGTTCCAGAGATCACACACCGTGTCACACTGTACTATCTACCTCCACTGCAGTTTCCTTTGAGGAAAGACTTTGCCTCTCGAGAACATTAATATCTTTTCATAAACATCTCATTTCCTTCGTCTTTACAGTGTGTATGAAACAAAGTCCTTATTTGCCTCTGAAGGACAAGGACTTCACGACCGCCTGGTGTGGTTACCACAGTGGTGACCACGGAGTCACATTCAAACTTCTCAGCGAGGCAGTGAGACTCTCCCCAACAGGACTCCACTCCACCTGGGCAAATATTACATTTTCTCCACACACAACCTATGCTTCAGCCAGAGCAACCACCCTCTGTCCTCTGGATGTGTCCTGCTTGTGCCCAGACACTTGTCTCTACTTCTGTGGTTTCCTTGTTGCTTTCTCTGCAGAAAATGCACCCCTCCTCTGCTCTACTGTCTTCATTTATGTCCTTATGTTTTCATTTATGTCTTCACCATGTCTGATGGACTGTGCTGAGCCCCTCTGTCTTATAGACCTGTCTCCCACTGATTTTTCTCTCCTTAAAAACTTTTTAAGCTTGTAGGTTGTGCCCGTGGATGGGGTGCCAAGTCTTATAGTGTCTTATTTTGATACCTATGATATGAGATGATGTTATATAACTCTTTATATATCACTAGAGGCCCGTTGCAGGAAGATTCCTGCAATAGGGCTTCCTGCGGCAGTCTGCTTTCCTCCCTTCTCCCCCGCCCCGCCTGCTTCCCTCCCTTCTCCGCAGCCCCGCTTGCTTGCTTCTCTGCAACTTCACTCCCTTCTGCAACGCTTGGCTTCCTTCTTCTACGCTGTCCTCAGTCTTTGCACTGCTCCTGGATATGCAAATTAATTGCTGTCTTGGTTGGGTTAATTTGCATACTTGCTCCTGATTGGCTGGTGGGTGTAGCTGGTGGGAGTGGCTTGTGGGTGTGGCAGAGTGATGGTTAATTTGCATATTACTCTTTTATTAGATAGGATTTACTTTTTAGCAATAGAGTAAAACACATGTACATAGAAGGCAGATTTAGAACTTTGAGATCCACCTCAACATACAAAATACATTAATTAAAGTGCATTAATTTTAGTTCTTCACAGAGTGCCTTGAATATCCCTTCAATAAATATTTGATGGGTGACATGTTTGTTCTATTGGTTTCTCTGAGCAAATCCCTAAGTGTCACACTCAGAGTAAAGTCTAGAAATGTTGCCCTTTTGGGTCATTTCAAACAGGTAGGGAGCCATTCACGAAAGGAGATGAAAGTGAAAAAGGTTTCCAGTCCATCAAAAGGCATTATTCTAATACTTGATCCCAGCTGGAAAAATGGGGCTATAAGAAACAATGACAAGCAAGTATTATCTCTCTCTGTATAAAAATGCCCTTCCCAGTCCCTGCCAAAATGAAAATGAAATGGCAAAATAAAATGCAATGTAAAGAGCATCTCACTGTTTATTGTTGTGCCCAAACCTAGTTGGTAGGACTGCATTTGATCAGTCTTCGGGGGGTGATCAGTTTTGATATACAGTATCCCTCTGATCTGCAGTTTTGCTTTCTGCAATTTCAGTTACCCATGGTCAACCATGGTCTGAAATTGAAAATTCCATAAATGAACTATTCATGAGTTTTAAATTGTGTGCTATTCTGGGTAGCATGGTGAAGCCTTGAGCCGTCCAGCTCCGTCCCCACTCAGGATGTGAATCATCCCTTTGTCTAGCGTATCCAGGCTATGGACACTCCCTGCCCCTTCATCATGTAGTAGTCATCTTGGTTATCAGATGGAGAGTGACAGGACCTCAGTGCCTCTGTTCAAGTCGCCCTTATTCTACTTACTAATCATTCCAAAGCCCAAGAGTAGTGATGCTGCAACTTGGACAGGCCACAAAGAAGCCTAAAATGCTTCTTTGGTGAAAAGGTGAAAGTTCTTAACTTCACAGGAAAGAAAAAAAATCATATGCCGAGCCCTAACCAGTTTGGCTCAGTGGATAGAGCGTCGGCCTGTAGACTAAAAGGTCCCAGGTTCGATTCTGGTCAAGGGCATGTACCTTGGTTGCGGGCATATCCCCAGTGGGGGATGTGCAGGCGGCAGCTGATCAATGTTTCTCTCTCATCGATGTTTTTAACTCTCTATCCCTCTCCCTTCCTCTCTGTAAAAAATCAATAAAATATATATTTTAAAAAAATCATATGCCAAGATTTCTAAGATCAATGGTGAGAACGAATCTTCTAGCCATGAAATTGTGAAGAAGGAAAAAGAAATTCGTGCCAGTTTTTCTGTCACACCTCAAACTGCTAGTGATGGGCCACAGTGTGTGATAAGTGCTAGTGAAGCTGGAAAAGGCAGTCAGTTTGTGGGTGGAAAACATCAACAGGAACATCTTATTGACAACAACGTGGTGCTCCAGAAAGCACTGAGCCTAAACAAAGGCTTCGGCAAGGGATTCCCTGAAACAAGTGAATACAGTCACAAAACTTTTATTACAGTAAATTGGTCTAATTGGTCTATTTTATTAGGAGTTGCTGTTGCTAACCTCCTATTGTGCCTAATTTATAAATTGGACTTTATCATAGGTGTTTATATATAGGAAAACACATAGTATGTATCGGCTTAGGCCATCCACGGTTTCAGGCATCCACTGGGGTCCTGGAACGTATTCCCCATGGATAAGGAGGACTGCTGTATATCTGGCTTCTGAATTTTCTCACAATGTATTTATTTACTTATTTTTCATTCATTCAAATAACATGTAACTTACTAATCAATGAAAGGATCTGTGGTAGATCATTCAAGAAAGAGGAATTGAGCCATTAGGTAACCGCAAACTGTTGTGCTCAAGTTATATGATATCTTCTTTGTGGCAACCTTAGAAAATTTAGAATGCTTTTTACACTCCGATATAAAAAATGTTTTTTCCCCGACCTCAGTTCAAAAGGACAAGTATGACCCATTATGACGGTTAATGCTGATGCATCCGGAGAATAATGCACTGGGAAGTAATGCACAGAATAACTATGATTGCTGGAAGCTGATAGATCCAAGAAGCTGCTGTTTTTCAACAAACTATTGTTCCATTTACGGCCTCTCTATTGACATGGATTGTGCTTTTAGCGGGGCTAACGTGGTTTGAAGTTTTTGTTAGAGTTCAAAATTTAAATCAGGTCCACTTTGCTGAAACTGCATGGGATGGAGCAGCAGAGGAGGAAAGCAAAGAAACAAAAGCAGTGACAGAGAATGGAAAGACTGTAGAGGTGCCGGTCTCCTGAGAGACTGGGAAATGCACCAGGGAAAGCCAAGGGAGGCAAATGCACTTGGAGGCGTCCCTGAGGTCTTCCCGGAAGCGATGAGAGAATCCCCAACTTTTTTTGTTACTTGTTAGTATTTTATTAGGAAAATTTCTTACTTTCAGATGTGTTTCTTTTAGAAATGTTTGGGTAGGGCTATTTATCTCATCTTTACCTTTATTATTTCTCCGAGGCATCCCAATTTGGGGGGATATTAAATAGTTAGATAACATTTATATATAAACATACCATTTGCACATGGCCACAAAGGTAATGAGCCAAGTCTAGCAAGCTATATCCTTAGGATGTTATAGTTGCCAATATAATCAGTATTAATTTGCTTCTTTTTTTTCCTATTCATTCTTAGCTCCTTGCAAATATTCCCTCAGATTCTTTTTTAAAAAATGTAAATGGACTTTATTTATTTTTTAAAGTTATCTTTATTGTTGAAAGTATTACAGATGTTCCCTGTTTCCCCCATAGATTCATTCAACCCCACCCCCAGGCCTTCACCCCACTATTGTCTGTGTCCAAGAGAAATAAGCCAGTCAGAGAAAGACAAGTATCACATGATCTCACTCAGATGTGGAATCTGATGAACAAATAAACTGAGGAACAAAATAGATCCAAAGACATAGAAGCATGGAACAGACCAATGAATCTCAGAGAGAAGGGGGGCGGAAAGAGTTTAACCAAATCAGAATCTTTTTGAATATCATTTTTGTGAAAAGCACAGTTCCTGGCTTCTTTGAGGAAAGCAAAGATGAGTGAACCTGTCTTCTCCTCTCTAGTAAGTCCATTAGAGATGACCTAGCGAGTCATGCCTTGGACATCTAGTATCTTCTAGAACTAGGGGAAGTCTGAAAAAAGGTCAGAACCCTTGTTCAGTCTACCAGTTACATTTTTTTTTCCTGAAAGCATGTCATTAATCATGCACAGACTTGCAGATTCCAGATAGAGACTGTATCATTGTTCTACCTAACCAAGTACAATCAATTCTTATAAGAGCGAAGATTTTTCATGTATTTAGGACTAAGGTCTCTTTTCTTCCTATCAACTTACGTTCTGAAGTTTAGATATTCTTTACATTCTCCTTATATCCAAAGCAAGATCCTTTCACACAGCTGCGTGCCTTTCAGATGATTTGGTTTTGCTATCAATTTCTAGTCTTCAAATTTGACTTTTATTGATGCATAAGATGCCTTGGTCAGGATGTATAGAAGTTCTTGGAAGTGGGCTGGTAGACAGTTCTTACCTCATCCATTCTGACCACCCTTCATAATGTCAAAGTGAATGACCGAGTGGATGTCCTGGTCCCCGGGACCAGTTCTCAGGCACTGGAGACAACCTCACACATCTGACAAATCTTTATGAGAAATTTGAAAGACGCAGGTGTCCTCAAACTACAGCCCGCGGGCCACATGCAGCCCGCCGAGGACATTTATCCGGCCCGCCGGGTGCCGCTGCCTGTCCTGCTTAGCAGCCGACTCGTCCCGGGCCCGCAGTACACATAGGAATTTGTTCATAGTTTTTTTTTTAAACTATAGTCTGGCCCTCCAATGGTCTGAGGGACAGTGAACTGGCCCCCTGTTTAAAAAGTTTGAGGACCCCTGGATAAGAGCATACATTTTTGAGGTTTTACCTATCTATTTCATGTATAATTTCTTTTTTACATAATATAAAATTAACCACTTTTTATTATTTTTAATCTTTATTGTTGAAAGTATTACAAAAGCTTCACTTTTCCCCCATTAACTTCTTCCAGCCCACTCCCATCCTCCCCACCCCCCAGGCCCTCAAGAAAAAACACATACATAATTTCTTATTAACAGATTTTGCAATCTCTTAAAGATAAATAAAACGGTTTTGTTATCTTAAAGTCATTTTATAATTCATTAAAGTAATAATCTCTTTATTTTAAGACTTACCACTTACCATTCGTCTTCAAATCCTGGTGGATTTTCACAGACTTCTTCATTTAAGTAAGGATATTAACCATTTTTCCTTAATAGCTTATGAAGTGAGTCATTGACTGTGAATCATTAAGGTCAACTCTTGTACATGCTCTTAAATAGCAGCTGTGTTACCAGATCTGAATTACAACCTTCCCCCAAAGCCCCCAGGTCTCTTTGTCTCACATGTACAAAGCATTCCAGCAGTTAACAATATTCTCTTTGTTCTTCAGTAACTTTAGGAAAGCTTTCCAAAAGAAGTGGGGGAAGCAGAGAGGATTTCCTTATTGTAACGTGGTGTATGTGATATTACCAGCGCCTTTGATCATCGGGAAGTCACTGGCTTCTCTCCTTCTTCCCATATCAGGGGTTCTTAATCTGGGATTTTCAAACATACATTTGGGAATAGGATTTCAGTATAATTGGTGTGTCATTTTTAAAAAATATTTTATTTCATGCGCTTAGATTCTTATTCTGAGAAGGGGTCCATAGATTTAACCAGACTTCCAAATGGAACAGAACCCTGTCATAAATATATTTCAATTTTAGATGGTGAAATTCATGTCAGGGTGTGAGAAGAAAATTTATCATCTGCATAGTACTGGGCATGGAAAAGGAACTAAAGCAATGATAGCTACCATTTATTTGTTGACCTTCAATATTTTCCAGGTAATATAATAGGTTATTTATGTACTTTTTAGTTTTATATACTTTTTAGTTTTCACCATAAACATGCTGCAAGGATATTATTATCACTTCTATTTTGCAGATGAAATAACTGAAGCCCAGAGAAATTTATTCAATCATTCAAAAATATTCTTAGAGCATACATTAAGAGCAGGCACTGTGTTAGGGACCAGAGATGAAATAATTCACCCACATCATATAGCTTCTAAGTAGCAAAGCTGGCCTCAACTAAACCCATCATCCCTTCTACCACACACTGCATCTTCATCATATCTCATTCTGCCTTCAAAAGGTTAAGAGTCCTATTGAGACATGTGGAACTCTCAGAAGGTAGCCAACAAGTATTTTTTATATAAACGTGAGCTATATTTAGGTCTTCCTTGAAAGTAGTAATTCTGCTCATGCTTTTCTTCATTCTAGCATTGCCTGAGCAAAACAGAGCCCAATCAGTGATTTCCTGGAATCAGCCCATGCTCTTCTAGGACCGTCACTAGTCATGTCATCAAGGACAGATTAAGAATACGTGTCCACTTTAGTGATGGCCTCTGTATGTTCTTGTATCCAAGAAAAGATAGCTACTCCTCTGCCTTGCTAAGTATCCACAAATCTTGCATCTAATTTGGTGTATGTGCCATTGGTGGGGGAGGGGGCAGTGTGAGAGGGTTTGTTTTGTTTTTTATAGTGATCCCATAAATTTCTCATTTGTGATTGGAAATATTTAGAACAAGAGACTTTGCAATCTTGAATGTAGATTATATTTTCATTACTAAATCTAAGTATGATTTATTGGAACCAAAAGAGCCACTTACATGCCCATCTCCAGTTCTGGCTTAACCTCCCCTTCTGGTTTAACCCCTCCTTCTGGATTGGAGGCTGATGAGAGAAGCTGACCATGAACTAAGAGAGGTTGAAAGTGTGATAAGGAATGTTGGCCCATTGTTCCCTGATGAATTTCCTAACTGCTTCATAGGTAATAGGAAGAGAAACACTAAACAACAACAACAAAAATCACTCCCTGTGGGTTTATGACAGTGGAATGTAGGTTGGAAATCAGACTAACTCAAAATTAGTGTGCATGGATATTCTTTTTAATTTTAATTTATAAAAATAAAGAAGAAAAAATGTGTTCAGAATTGTTTAACTTCCGAAAACTCAAAATGGACAAAGCAATGTTGAGTTTCATTTTCCTCAAATTGCATTCCGGGCTGACACCTGGCTTACCAGTTTTGCAGGGAGAAAACTGTCCCAATGGTCCTGCCGGGTCCCCTCAAGGGTGAGCAGTGGACAGCTCCAAGTTAGCACCCTAAGAAGGCTGGTGGGGAGAGGGGGTGGGGGGAAGAACGCTAACCCAGAACAGAAGGCTCCTGGGGGCTGGGACCCTTTCTCCCCTCAACACCTCTCTTGGGTTAAAAAGAAGGAACATAAGTGATTTAAATATATATATATATATATATATATATATATATATATATATATATAATTGATTTTTTTACAGGGAGGAAGGGAGAGGAATAGAGAGCTAGAAACATCGATGAGAGAGAAACATGGATCAGCTGCTTCCTGCACACCCCTTAATGGGGATGTGCCCGCAACCAAAGTACATGCCCTTGACCGGAATTAAACCTGGGACCCTTCAGTCTGCAGGCCAACGCTCTATCCACTGAGCCAAACCTGTTAGGGCCATAAGTGACTTTTTCATGCTCATCTCTGAATGTGAGACAGTGGAGGGTTGAGTCACCTCAGTCAGTGTGTTTTATGCCGCTTATGAATTCTTACTGTTTAAAGGGTTGTTTTTTTTTTTAGTCACATACATGGTCAGAGTTGCTCTTTTTCAGAATAGTAAATAACAGATGTTTACTTTTCCCTTTCTGGACATCTGTTTAACAACTTTGGACATAATGAGTACAAGGAAAGCAAAGCATATGCCAGCCGCACGCTGTATTTTTTTAAATGTTAGAAACTGTCTTTGGGAAGAAAGGGTTGTGTTGTGTGTGTGTGTGTGTGTGTGTGTGTGTGTGTGTGTGTGTTATCAAGTCATTCTTTCAGTATGTAAAAACTGGTTATTGTTTTGACACAATGGCATTTTTATGACATTTTTGTCTCTTTTCTGTCTGTATGCCCTTGTAATTGATACCAGCCACCCCATGATGTCAGTTCTCCACTACTTCCTCATAATACCTAGAGCTGCTCAGCTTCATACCTATTTCAGCAATCTACTATACTGCTCTATATGGTTACACTGTAGGAATCTGAGACTACACATACTCAACCCAGCACTCACTGTCTTCCTCCGTGAGCCTTCTCTTCTGATGGGTGCTCGTCACAGCGACCAGTCCCACCACCCAGACACTTCCGAGATCTGTGACTTCTTCTCCCCCTCTTTTCATCTCATCGGTTGCCAAATGTGATTAATTCACCTTCCTTAATACCTCAGCCATGAGTCTCTTTCTCTTCATTCGCTTTGCCTTCACTCTAGTTAAGATTCCTTCTTTAAAATCCTTCAATGGCTTCTCTTTGCCTCAAGGATGAAGTCTAAGCTTCTTATCAAGACTCAGATTAGATCCCAGCCAGTGGGCTCAGTGGTTGAGTATTGACCCTAGGAACCAGGAGGTCATGGTTTGATTTCTGGTCAGGGCACATGCCAGGGTTGTGGGCTCCATCTCCAGTAGGGGCTGTGCAGGAGGCAGCTGATCAATGATTCTCTCTCATCATTGATATTTCTCTCTTTCTCTCTCTCTCTGAAATTAAGAAAAATATATTTTTTAAAAAAAGAGAGAGGGGGAAAAAGACTCAGATTAGAAATCTGAGGAATTCTTTCCACTCGGATTAGGTATGTTTTCATTGAGACTCTCAGTTTCTCTCCCACTCTTGCTTTCTTCCTATTCCCACAGCAACAATTTTAATCCTGCACTATGCTACTCTAACACTACATGTTATCACCTCCTTATCCTATTCTAACACCCTATCTTATCACCTCCTTATCCTTCTCAATAGAGGATTTTACCTCCCTCACTGAGAAACTAGAGACCTTATAGGAAGTTCTTCAAATTGCTGTATCTACCACTAGATGATAACTTATTTACACCACCTTCAATTCATTCATTAATAACCCCCCATTCATCAGAAAAATATTTATTAAGGGCCTTTTATCAGCCCAATCTGGTGAGAGATACTAATAAACAAAAAGACATTTACAGATAAGAGCTACCATGGGAATAAGAACTTGATCTTGATGCTGAGAGTTGAAGTCGTTGGAAGAGTGTATTGGGAAGAAGGAAAAGCATATGGGTACCCAAGGAATAACCTTTTCTTAAGTGTCTGCTCCTCAGAGACTTCCCTGTGTTTTGACACTCAACAGATGTCATTATCATCATATTTTCATTTTACTGTCTTCCCTTATGGGTCATGAGTTTTTTGAGAATCAGAACATTGCCTCATCTCTGTATCTACAGTACCCAGCCTTGGGAGAGGTTTATATAAATATTGAAGATGCTCAATAAATATTTGATGGATATTAAACATGTCAATATATAAACTAAAATGTTTACAGTTATTTACTGTTGTGGGTTGATTGCATCCGCTCCCCCAAAAGTTACCTTGAAGTCCTCACCCTTAGTACCTGTGAATGTGAGGCTTTGCAGGTATAATCAAGTTAAGATGAGGTCATACTTAATTAGTGTGGGTGCTAATCTGATATGACTGGTGTCCTTACAAAAAAGGAGAGACACAGAGATCCATGGAGAACATGTGACGATGGAGGCAGAAATTAGAATGACGCATATACACTGAATGGCCAGATTATTATGATCTCTGAATGCATAATAATCTGGCCACTCAGTATATATATATTAGAGGCCTGGTGTATGAATCCATGCATGGGTGGGGTCCGGCCAGCCTGGCCAGGGAAAGGGGACATGGGCGGTTGGCCAGCCTGCCTGCTGGTCGAAATCTTGGTCGAGGTGACAATTTGCATATTAGCCTTTTATTATATAGGATATACACTGAGTGGCAAGATTATTATGCGTTCAGAGATCATAATAATCTAGCCAGTCAGTGTATAAGCCAAGAAATGCCAAGGGTTGCCAGCAGCACCAGAAACTAAGAGAAAGCCATGGAACAGACTTTTCTCTGGCATCTTCCGAAAGAGCGTGGCCCCCTGACACTTTGATTTCAGACTTCTGGCTTCCAAACTACTACTTTTGTGTGTGTGTGTGTGTGTGTGTGTGTGTGTTTTAAAGCCACCCAGTTTGTGGTTCTTTGTTATAGTAGCCCTACAAAACCAATATAGTTACTTTTTATTTTTATTAAGAGGTGTTTTTGTAGTTCCTGTTGTAATCCCTGGGAAGTGACATTACTGAGGGAACCCAAGCCAAGTTGAGCAGGCAAGAAGTGGGACCGTTCTTGTTTAGAAGGTAATTGGCATTTAGAGATCTCTCTTCTAGGCTCACCAAGCTCCTTTATTTTTAGAGTGGTTATTTAATGTCCTGGCACAATCAACTGTGCTTACTAAGGGTTCTACCAGGAGTTAAGGGAAAACACTCTGGCGTTCTAACTCCCATGGCCTCTCTCTACAATGGTATATAGAAAGTCAGTGTTCATTGACTTCAGATCTGAGGCGGACAAGGAAAGAGTGTGGGAGGTGGGGAGCTGTGGGAAGACCAGAAGAGAGGGCACCCACTTTTCTAAATAAACTTCCCAGGCGCTTGTGAGACCCTCAGGCCCCACCAACCCCAGACCGGCTGCCCAACCCCATTTTGCTCTCGTTTCTCAGCAGAAGTGTTATGTGATTTGAAAACTCGGCATTTCTTTCACTTCTTGGTGATTTTGCCTTGTAAATCTCACACGTTAACATCTGAATTTAAACAAAGCGATGGGACATCGAGCCTCTTTTTTAACAGCTCCTAATTCATTCTGGAACTAGATGTCCCTGGGTCATTGGCAACGCTGGGTGTTCCTGTAGCTTTTAACTAAAATTCGTGTGTCTGTGTTTCAGGGAACACTCCTTAAAACTGCAAGATAGTCATGGATTTTGCTTGCATTGAGGGACTTGAGCGGGTGGAAGTAGGAGGAAAGCAAAGCATCGTGTCCATTTGTTTGGGGGACATTCTCTAAAAGGGGATTGTCTGCTGTCATCTTGGTCTTTGTGTCAATGAGATTTGTAGTGTTTACTGGGAGCATACAGTTAGCTGGAAAATTCAGACTGATGACAATAGTATTTGAAATGCTTCTGTAGGTCTGCTTCTAGGTAGATGGGGAAAATGTATGTTCCAAGGTACAAGTGCTTGTTGACTTTTCAAATGCAGCCAGTCATTGCTCCATCAGGGACGCGGAATGGCAGTGCTGGCCTTCCTGTCCATTTGACGAGCACGTCAAAGGACAGTCTTAAGTACTTTATAGTCTAATAATTTTATTTTCCTTCTTCAGTTTGCAATCTAATCTCAGAAACTGAAAAAAACCCCATATTTTTTACTTCCCCCCCGTCTTATTTAGGCTGAAATTGATTTCTTTCTGAGCTTGCACACAAAAAAAATTGCCTTTGCTGATTAAAAATAAAAAAGTAGTTTACCCTCAAGCTGGCTGCATTGGAATAAAGGAGGGTTTTGACATGAGAGAGTGCAACTTTTGTAATATCAATATTGAGTAATTGTAGCCAATACGAGAAGTAATAGAATTACTTATTTGATGGATAGGAGTGTTGGTTTTTGTGTGTGTGTTTGGAAAATTGGGAAGCTAGGAGACACTCTCAAATTCATCAGCTTCTCCAGAACTCTTCTCAAATGCTTATTGTCATGACAACCATGTCTTCATAAACCCAGGCTCTGAGTGTAATACAGATGGGGCTGGTAACAAGATAGAGTTGCCATCTGCTTTGTTTTTTCTGAGGGCCTTTTTTTTTTTTTTCATCCCTAAGTTCGATCCTCATATATGAAAGTCTTGACTCATTTTTCATTCTCTTGATAAAATACTTTCCTATCTGTCATCACATACCTTACTTACTGTTAAATGGAGGGGGGAAAGAATAATTATGCATGCATACAAACAGATATGTTTTAATAATTTATTCCCATATCTACTTTGCGTAGTCTCATATGAGGTGCTTTGTATTTCAATAGTACAGTCAAAAGTGAGGTTGGAAAAAAGTGGGATTAAGGCAGTAATTTTTCAAGAATAAGGTAAAATTGTCATTCCTTTTGAACATTGTATTAATATCTGTGCTTCCTGCAATTTGTAATAAGCTCTGTTTTTACTTTCCAACAAAAAGGAGCACCTCCATTCTTTAGGAGAAGGAAACCTTTTCCCGTTAATAAATTTGGAGAGAAAATTGCCAACTAAATGAATGCTCATGAGAGGAAGCCTAATGCCTCATCTGGCCCTTTACAAAAGATGCAATGACATAGTCTCATTAATTTACTACATAAACTGAGAACATATATATTTTTTCTTTTTCATCCTCACCTGAGGATATGTTCATTGACGAGAGAAAGAGAGAGAGAGAGAGAGGAGAGAGAGAGAGAGAGAGAGAGAGAGAGAGAGAGAGAGAGAGATATTGATTGGTTGTCTCCTGTACTCGCCCTGACCTGGGATTGAACATGCAACCCAGGTATGTGCCCTGACTGGGAATTGAAACCCCAATTCTTCAGTGCATGGGACAGTGCTCCAACCAACTGAGCCACCTGGGCAGGGCTGAGAACATATTTTTTAAAGAAAGTTATTTAGCATTTCAAAAGTTCATATATGCTGTGATCAGAATTAAGATATATCCAGACTTTGAAAAATAAGAAAATGCATAGGTAGCCATTTAAAGGTGTGTGGTAAATTAAATCACTAAATCACTGAGTAAAGGTTAAGGAAATATTTCATATTTAAAGTGAAGAATAATTTCCTCCTTCTTATTATAATTATTTTACATATGCTGTCTCTCTATATAAAAGGCTAATATGCAAAGTGTCCCCTCGGGAGTTTGACTGGGAGACCAGGAGTTTGATCGCTCGCTATGATGTGCACTGACCACCAGGGGGAGGTGAGGAATGAAGGAAGGCCCAGGTTGACAGCTGGCAACCAGAAGGAAGGCCCCAGCAGGCCACTGGAAGGCCCTGATTGGCCTTGATCGCCAGCCAGGCCTATGGACCCTACCTGTCCATGAATTTCGTGCACCGGGCCTTTAGTAATCTATAATTCTAAACCTTAAAATCTTTAAGTGTTTTAACAATTTTTTAGTTTTTGTCAGAGAAGTTCTATAATTACCTCTGTAAATCAGAGAAAATTTATTTTCATTCCCTCTTTTTATGTCCTATATATTGATGTGTAAACATGATTATGTGCTGATGGATGGGCAATCTATCACACACACAAATACAGACCCAGAAGCATGAACAATGACTAAACAATACTGGGCTGATGTCTAGAGCAGGGAAAACTGCTGGAAAATTTATGAAGCGGAGTCTGAATGCATTTAGGGGGGTCTATGTAATAATTTTTTCACAGGAACATTATAAGGATCTTTGAATGCAGTTCTGGGAAGGGTTTTAAAACCAAGCAAAGTTGAGTAAACTTGAAACCAGTTTGTCTTTGGATTTCCTTCCTGTGAGTAAGCCTATAGTGAGTAGGCCATTCATTGTCCCAAGACCTTTTCAGAGGAAAGACAATTGTCTGCATTTAGTTTATCCCTCATGTATGCATTGTAAGAGAGACACGGGGTCTACTTCGGCCCCTTCCAAGAAAGCTCTCTGTTGGTTTTTCTCTTTCATTTGGATAAAAATGGGGAAGTACGAAGCGTTAGTTTTTATTTTGGATGTGCCATAGAAACACCACCTTTGAATCTGTCCAGGCAAAAATAATTCTCCGAGTAAGATGGGTGAGGCTCTGTTGCATTGCTCTGAAGGAAGTGGTAATAATGATGACACAAGTGTCTCTGTAATGTTATGACAAACAAAACATGGTATCCTGCTCAGGCTGCATAGTCAAGATTAGAAAGTTGATGGATTTGTATAGAATTCAGGACTTCCATAATCTGTAATTGTGTCAACATATGGTCATCTTTCTGAGGGATATTGGTGGTATGCACCATTCATCATAAAAAGCAGTATCTTTATTTATTTTTAAAACCTTTAAATGGAATTCTTCAGTCTTTACTCAATTAATTGGCTATCAACTATGCTAAATGTGATGCCTTTTTAAAATATCACATTTGTCACATTCAGTTCTTCACTTGCCACTGGTTTTTATTGCTCAACATTGGCCTTGAGAACTGTTTTATTTCCCAAGGCAGGTAGTCTCAGGGCAAGTTTCTTCTCTCTACCCCAAGGCAATGAGAAGCCACAAACACAGTGTGAAATTCTGCTGAGTTCAGTAGAAAACAATCGATCATTTACTCTGGGGGTGTAAGAATACAGCTGCCTTCTGGATTTGCTAAACATCTTGAAATGCTTTGAGTGCAATAAAACCCCAAACGTGCCTCTTTTTCTCATTTTTCCACGTCCCTATTTTAGGAGAAATATAATCCACATGCTCTCGTTCCTCCACTTTTAAATCATTAAAATGTTGTTTTGTAAGAGCTGTTTGATGTCCAGGAAGCCTTTTATCCTTTTTATTAGGTTCTTCTCATGTATAAATAAAAAAGAAAACAATAAACAGAAAACAACATGGGATCATGACTCAATCAGGGCAAACACGATGTGCCCCATTTCAGTTTGAAGTTCTAGATCGAAAATATTTTCAAACGAAACGTTTCCCTTTTTGCTTTGCAAAAGCAGGGCTCGCTCCTATCGGGCAGAAGGGAGGCTGTTTGGATGAGAGAGAGCTGAGCACTAACATTCACTGAGCAGTGACTCTGGTACTCTGGGACATCTGCCCACTGTGTAATTTTTACAGCAACCCTAATGAGAGGTCAGTCCATCTGCATTGTACAGATGGGAAGGGCTTTCAGAAATCTTAAGTATCTTGGCCACAGGCCACAGAATAATTTCAAGACAAGTCTACTTGATGTATTGGTTCAGAGTCTTTTCATTTTTTCCATCCTCATTCTCTCTTTTTTTTTCTGTTGGGTGGGGGCGTGCCCTGCAGACAATCAAAAAGTCCTATGTTGAGAGAAGTGACTTGGAAATACCTGTAATCAGGCCTGAGGATGAGGACTATTGTAGCCTCCAGAAAGCATCAGCGTGGTGTTGACAAGGTGGATATTTAGTATGGTAGCTGCTTAAGCGCATTGGATAGGTGGTATTGTGCCGGAAGAGAGCCTGCCTCACTGTCCGTCAGTACAGCAGAGAGAAGCCAGAAGAGACACAGGGATGGTGGCACAGCGCCCGGCTCTTGCACTGTGACTCACAGCATGTCTAAACTAGTGATACCCCGTTACCATTTATTTTATTTTGTAACAATGGTACATAGTTGGTAAGAGTAGTATATGACATTATGTGTTTAAATGGCTTAAACTCATTTCTTAAAGAAGAATATTTCAATGCTTATATGTTATTGGAAACATCTTAAAGTAGTACAGAATGGGAATCACGGTTCTAAAGGGTGTCTCTATGATAGGACGTGCATATAAAAGGTATTCTCAGAGGGAAGGGGGAGGGAAGAGATTAACCAAAGAATTTATATGTATACTAGAGGCCCGGGGCATGAAAATTCATGCACTGGGGGTCGGGGGAGGGAGAGTCCCTCAGCCCAGCATGCACCCTCTCACAATCCGATACCCCTCAGGTAGGGTCCTAGGCTTGGCCTGAGAACAGGACTTATCGGGGCTTTCCTTCCCCCGGCTGTAGGCAGCTGGCCCCACCCCCACCGCTGCCACTGCTTGCCATCTGTGCAGCACTGCCCTCCCCCTCCCCTGCCACCAGTGGCCTCCCTCTGCAGGCGACAGGTGTGGGGTGTGATGGCTTAGCTGGCCTGGGCCTCCCTCTTTCTTTGCTGGGGTGCGGGGCCAGTCCTGCAAGGGGCCGTCTACCTACCTGATCGCCTCTAACTGCTCACCTGCCTACCTGATCACCCCTAACCACTTGCCTTCCTGCCTGATCGTCCCTAGCTGCTTGCTTGGGGACGGGGCCCGCCTGGCGAGGGGCTGTGGTAGTTCTGGTCTCTGGTTGTTACACTTATGGTGGCTGGCCTTTTATTATATAGGATGTGCATAACCCATGGACACAGACAATAGGATGATAAAGGCCTGGGGTGGGGCAGGAACTGGTAGAGCGGGGTAATTGGGGAGAAAAAGGGACATCTGTAATATTCTCAATAATAAAGTTTAAAAAAGAAAAGAAAAGAATAGGAAATCCAAGATTTTATTTGAAGGGGGAAGGTCATACTCAACTACACCATGGAATACATGGTCCATAGTATGGCATTATGTTCCTATTTGCTGTAGATAAAGGAAAAGAAAATACCAAATGGAGGATAAGAAGACTTCTTAGCATTTGAACTGGGTTCTAGATTCTTCTGACATTATCTGCTCTATAGGCTTTCTCCCAGAGATCCCAAGTTTCATTCCACTTGCAGCTGACATTGTGGTGTAATCTCCTCCCTCCTCCCTCCCTTCCTCCCTCCCTCCCTCCTTCCCTTCCTTCCTTTCTTTCTTTCTTTCCTTTCTCTCTCTCTTTCTCTCTTCCTTCTATCTCCTCCTCCCTCCTTCCCTTCCTTTTTTCTTTCTTTTAAACTTGTTCTTCTTTTGCATTGAATCTTAGGCGTCAGGGAAAAGAGTTGAATTATGTAAGTCTTGGGCTAAGGCAATGCAGAAAGAATGCAATGGGCAATTTCATAAGTGACATTTTTGAGAACATTGGGGTCATCTTTTGACAGAACACGATTTTTTTTGAAGGTCAGGAAACTAATATTTTTCTCCAAGTGGATTTACTAAGGGAACCAACCACCTGGCCTTATTTTGTAGATGGCACTCCCTGAGAAAAGTTGCTCTTTTTATTTACAGGGTTTCTACTTTGCTTTGCATCTCTGTGGATTGTATCTTGCGCAAATAAGAAATATCATTATCGTAGACCTTATCTCATGCCTCTACTGAAGAGCCACTCTGATTTATCTGCTACTCCATAGCAGTGCAGAGCTTTACACAGATATATATTATACTAACTACTTTGCCTAAGTATCCCTGCACTCTTCAATATGGTTTCTGAGAGCCTTACCATACCCAGTAAGAGAGGGTAAGGCTTTAAGAATCTCTCATGGGCCCAGGCCAACTGAGCAATTGCATGGCAGTCCCTGGCAGAGTGAGGAAGAGGGCAGAGGGCCTCCTGGGCCCCAAGGGAGTGGGGAAGACACACCATGAGCTCCTTTCAAGTAAAATGTAATTAAAAATTTTGGAGGAAAAAGTTATTTTTTAATGGAGAACAGAAGCAGGAATGCCTTTCCTTGGTGATGAGGCTTGGAATGAGTGGTTGTACATACACGGCGGTCTTTTCCGTGAAAGACCCCTGCCCACACAGGGGTGGGGAGTAGGATTTGAGGCATGTCTGTTGTTTCCAGATTATTCTATCTTTGGATACTCTACTGGACCTGTAAATGCAGACTGGAAAAAAACACCACACACACACACAAACACACACAAAAAAAACGCTGTTCACTTAAAAAATTTTATTTTACAAAATGAGATTTCCTTGTAGGTGATTTCACTTGGTTTCAATCAACTATTGTTACTACTTTTTAGGTATGTGCTCTGTTCCACTGTTGTGGATTCCACAGCCCCACAGCTCCCCTGTCACTGTCACTAACATGGGAATCCCTAAGCGATAGGAGACCAGTCACATCTCGCTGTCTCACCTGTCACTGGTGCCTCTCTTCATGTGTCATAGATGCTGCTACCTCCCATCCTCATACTGGCAACACTTTCAAGTGTCCGAGAAAGGCTTTGTTGAATGCTTCTGGGTTCTTATAGCAGATCAGTTGAAATTGCATATTGGATCATTCTTTCTGTTTGTAAGGAAAATAGGTCAAGTGATTGAAGCTTGATGTCAATAGATAGTTGGCCCCATATCATTTTGTTTGAGATTTATTGCATTATTTTTCCCCATTGGTTATAAATTGAGAGCATTAATGGATATCTCCTAAATACCCTTTAAGCTCCTGTGTGGCTAAAATAATATTGAGAACAGTGTATCCAAAGAAAGGAGACACTCCCCTATTAACTTCCTTCAATCACCCTCCCATTCACTGAGGTTAATTGACAGCCTTCTTTCCGCGCTGCCTCCAGGAACTTGCAGAGAACTTGGTTGTAAGAGCTACAATAACCCTTGTCTGCAGGCACTATGCACAGATGGGAAAGATAATCAGACTGTTTCTTTTTGAGAGATCTACATCAGACTGAAGCCATGTTACTAATAGACACACTTCAGACAGATTTCATAATCACCAGACGTGTGTGGTATGGTTATGGTAGCTTCTGAGGCTCCCAAAAGACCACTAAAATTGTCCGGCTTAACCAGTACTGAAGGTTTGAAGTTGGAATTAAAAAGAATCATTCACTTTCATATTAAGGTTGCCACCAGAAAGTGCTTCTTGGGTTTTCCAAAATCGATTGGCTCCATGGCCAGCTGCAGTTCTCTCGAGAGACACCCCCAAATCTCATTCTGTGTGATTATTTGAGGTTGAGGGAGGGTATTGAATGACACGGTGTGGGTTTGATCAGGAGTGACATTATCACATGATTCCATTTTTTTCCACATAAAATAGTGAATGTCATGAGAGAAAGTAACTCACTTTTTTTTTGTTGCTGTTGTTTTTATTTATTATTTTAAATTTATCTTTATTGTTGAAAGTATTACAGATGTCCCCCCCTCTTTCCCCATTGACCCCCTCCACCCTGCACCCACCCCTCCCAGGCCTTCACCCCACTACTGTCTGTGTCCATGAGCTATGCATATATGCATACCAGTTCCCCAGTTAATCTAAGATCTCACTTTTGAATGTTAACATTTCTGAAAGTGAGTTTAATTTACAGGGTGACTTGACATTGTGGTTATGAGACTTCATTCAGAAGACTGGGGTGAAATCTTAGAGAACTGAAACTTCCCTGAGAGCTTTCCTGATCAGGTCTGCTCCCCGGAGTAGACGTTGGGTACTGAGGAACGGGGGCACCTCCTGCTGCCTCCAGCAGTGTTCTCCCAGAGCAAGGCTAGTCCATTTCGACCCAACATGCTCCGGAGGCAAAGAGCTGCAGGCTGTTGGGATACATGCTCCTTTTCTCCCTGGGCGGGCTGAAACCCAATCGCTGTTTTTCAATCCTTTCATTTATAAAAAATAAATTTTCAATTGCAGTCAACGTACAATGTTATATTAGTTTCAAGTGTACAACATAGTGATTCAGCATTTCTGTAACTTAAAAGTGATCACCCGGCTAAACCTAGTACCCATCTGACACCACACAGTTATTACAGCATTATTGACTTTATTCCCTGGGCTGCCATCACATCCCAGGGACTGTTTTTATGACTGACAATCACGGTGGTTTGATTCTTTAGTTTTTCTTGTAAACAAAGCTGCCCACGTTCTCTTCAGTTACAAGTCCTGCTTTATGTGAGCAAAACCCAGTCTTTCCAATGGGAAAGGCTCTGTTTGGGGCCGTAGAATAGCTGAGTGATGGAGCAGAAGTTGCAATAATTTGGGCTTTACAAAAGCAGGATTTGATAGAATCATGAATTTTATGCTTCCCATGGGTACACAGTCTAGTAGGGTTTGCAGGGACATGCCTAATTAATGTGAATGTCGTGTAAAATAATCTGTTGGAAGCACATGAAAAGATGCTCAACATCATTAGTCATTAGGAAAATGCAAATTAGACCACAGTGTCAGTGTGATACTTCTGGGCATGTACCAGAACGTCTAAAATTGAAGAAACTGATCATACCAAGTATTGGGGAGGACAGCTGGCGGAAATGCAAATGAAACAGTCACTTTTGAAAACAGTTTGGCAGTTTCTTAAAACATTATAAAACACCTACTCTATGCTTGAACCATCATACTCTTAAATTGAAGGTGGGGCAAAAGTAGGTTTTCAGTTGTTCATATGGAAATTAATACAATAATTAATAAATACTAATAGAAGAATAAACTCGTTTCACATGCTTATAACTGTAAACCTACTTTTGCCCCAGCCTGTACTTACTTGAGGCATGACAGCATGTCCATACAAAAAGTTGTACAAGGATTGCTCCTAGCAGCTTTATTTGTAACTAGAGGTCCGGTGCACGAAATTTGTGCACGGGGGTGGGGAGGTGGTCCCTAGGCCGGGCCAGCAATCAGGGCCAATCAGGGCCTTCTGGCTGCTAGCTAGGGCCTTCCTTCATTTTGCACCACCCCCTGGTGGTCAGCGCACATCATAGTGAGCCATTGACTCCCAGTCTCCTGATGGAACTCCTACGGGGACACTTTGCATATTAGCCTTTTATATATATACACTAGAGGCCCGGTGCACGAAATTCATGCACAGGGGTGGGGGCAATCCCTCAGCCCAGCCTGCACCCTCTCCAATTCGGGACCCCTTGGGGGATGTCCGACTGCTGGTTGTGGGATCAGGCCTAAACTGGCAGTCAGACATCCTCTTGCAATCCAGGACCAGTGGCTCCTAACCACTCACCTGCCTGCCTGCCTGATCGCCCCTAACCACTCTGCATGCCTGCCATATTGCCCCTAATCGCCTTTGCCTGCCTGTCTGATGCCCCTACTGCTCCCCTGCCAGCCTGATCGCCCCTAACTGCTCTCCCCTGGCAGCCTGATCACCCCTAACTGCTCTCCCCTGCTGGCCTGCTCGACCCTAACCACTCTTCCCTGCTGGCCTGATCATCCCTAACCACTCTGCCTGCCTGCCTGATTGCCCCTAACTGCCTCTGCCTCAGCCCCACCACCATGGCTTTGTCTGGAAGGACATTCACTCTATCTGGTCTAATAAGCATATTACCCTTTTATTAGTATAGATAACCCCAAACTGGAAATAACCCAAATGTCCAATGAAAAGATAAACAATTGTATTTATTTATTGGCTATGTCCATACAAGAAATACCACTCAGCAATTGAAAGAATCAACTATTAATATATGCAACGACATAGATAAGTCCCAAGAGAATTTTGCTGAGTTAAAGAAGTAGGATAAAAAAGTGCAAGACTTGTGAATTGAATTAACATGGTAACAGTGGGGATATAGGAAGGAGAGGAAGAACTTTTGCATTACTTTAAAAATAGAATTGATGAGATTTGATTATGGCATAAGAGCTGGAGGGGTCATAGATTTTGCGGTCTTTCTCTAGCTTATGATAAATATGTTTGTCTATGTGGAACATCACCTAGTTGGCAGTAAGGATTACATAAAAGATGATGATTAACTATATAATAAACTAGAGGCCCGGTGCACGAAATTTGTGCATGGTGGGAAGTGTCCCTCAGCCCAGCTTGCACCCTCTCTAATCTGGGACCCCTCAAGGGATGTCCAACTGCCCGTTTAGGCCCGATCCAACCCTAAACGGGCAGTCAGACATCCCTCTCACAATCCAGGACTGCTGGCTTCCAACTGCTTGCCTGCCTGCCTTCCTGATTGCCCCTAACCGCTTCTGCCTGCCAGCCTGATCACCCCCTAAGCACTCCCTTGCCAGCCTTATTGCCCCTAAGTGCCCTCCCCTGCCAGCCTGATTGCCCCTAACTGCCCTCCCCTGCTGGCCTGGTCACCCATAACTGCCCTCCTCTGCTGGCCTGGTCACCCCTAACTGCCCTCCCCTGCAGGCCTGATCACCCCCAACTGCCCTCCCTTGCAGGCCTGGTCCCCCTCAGCTGCCCTCCCCTGCTTGCCTGATTGCCCCCAACTGCCTTCACTAGCAGGCATGGTCCCTCCCAACTACCCTCCCCTGCTGGCCTGATCGCCCACAACTGCCCTCCCTTGCAGGTCTGGTCCCTCCCAACTGCCCTGCCCTGTTGGCCATCTTGTGGTGGCCATCTTGTGTCCACATGGGGGCCATCATCCTGTGTTGGAGTGACAGTCAATTTGCATATTACTCTTTTATTAGATAGGATAGAGGTCTGGTACACGGGTGGGGGCCGGCTGGTTTGCCCTGAAGGGTGTCCCGAATCAGGGTGGGGGTTCCCTTGGGGCATGGGGAGGCCTGGGCGAGAGGCCTGTGATGGTTTGCAGGCCAGCCATGCCCCCTGGCGACCCAAGCAGAGGCCCTGGTATCTGGGATTTATTTATCTTCTATAATTGAAACTTTGTAGCCTTGAGCGGAGGCTAGGGCAGGCCAGGGTGGGCGGAAAGCTTGGCTTCCTCCATTGCTGGGGGCAACCCAAGCCTCCTGCTCTCTCCAGCTCTGTGGCTGCTTCCATATTTGTTGGGTTAATTTGCATACTTGCTCCTGATTGGCTGGTGGGCATGGCTTGTGGGTGTAGCGGAGGTATGGTCGATTTTCATATTTCTCTCTTATTAGATAGGATGATGAGCTAATTGTTTAATACTGATCCTGTGATAGCTCCAATACTCCCCCTCCCCCCAAAAGAAACATCCAGTAGGCAAACTATCAATACTTGCTTGCTTAGGGAAAACAAACTTATATTTTGGCTTTCTAATGAAATAAGTATAGATAGCTAATAAAAGTGTAGTATTAGGTGACACCTCGTTGTGGTTTGAATTTGCATCTCTCTGATGATTAGTGACCTTGAGCATTTTTTCATGTCTAGTGTCATCTGCATGTCCTCTTTGGAGAAATGTCTATTTAGGTCTTTTGCCCATTTTTTTTAATTGGATTGTTTGTCTTCCTCTTGTTGAGTTGTATGAATTCTTTGTATATTTTGGAAATTAAACTTTATCAGATGTATCATTAGCAAATATGTTCTCCCATACCTTGGGTTCTCTGCATTTTGAGGATGGTTTCTTTTGCTGTGCAGAAGTTTTGAGTTTGATGTAATTCCATTTGTTTATTTTTCCCTTGATATCAGTGAAAATTCTGCTATGTGAGATGTCTGTGATTTTACTGCCTATGTTTTCTTGTAGGATTTTTATGGTTTCATGTTTACATTTAAGTCTTTTATCCATTTTGAGTTTATTCTTGTGTGTGGTGTAAGCTGGTGGTTTAGTTTCATTTTTTTTTTTTTTGCATATATCTGTCCAGTTTTCCCTGCACCATTTATTAAAGAGACTGTCTTTACTCCATTGCATGCTCTTGCCTCCTTTGTCAAATATTAATTGACCATAATGGTGTGGGTTGATTTCTGGGATCTCTGTTCTGTTCCATTGAACTTCATGCCTGTTCTTGTGCCAGTACCAGGCTGTTTTGAATGCAATGGCTTTGGAGTATAGTTTGGTATCATTATGATACCTCCAACTTTGTTTCTCTTTCTCAAGATTGCTGTGGCTCTTTGGGGAATATTTTTCTAGTTCTGTGAAATATGCTGTTGGAATTTTAATAGGACTTGCATTGAATCTACAGATTGCTCTGGGTAGTATGAACAAATCAACAAATGAAAAAATGCTGGTAAGGATGTGGAGAAAAGGGAGCCTTACACACTGCTGGTGGGAATGCAGACTGGTGCAGCCACTGTGGAAAACAGTATGGAGTTTCCTCAAAAAATTAAATATGGAACTCCCATTTGACCCAGTGGTCTCACTTCTAGAAATATATCCTAAGAATCCTGAAACACCAATCAGAAAGAATACATGCACCTCTATGTTCATAGCAGTGCAATATATAATAGCTAAGATCTGGAAACAGCCCAAGGGCCCATCAGTAGATGAGTGGATAAAAAAAGCTGTGGTACATTTACATAATGGAACATTATGTAGGTGTAAAAAAGAAGGATCTCTTACCCTTTGAGACAGCATGGATGGACCTGGAGAATATTATGCTAAGCAAAATAAGCCAGTCAGAGAAAGACAAATATCTCACTTATAGGTGGAATCTAAAGAACAAAATAAATTGACAAACAAGATTAGGATCATAGACATGGATGGAATCATAAAATAGACTGATAGATCTCAGAGGGAAAATGGGAAGGAGGGTGGGTAGAGATTAATCAAATAAGCATATATGCATAACCCATGGACACAGACAATAGACAGGTGAAGACGGGGGCGGTACGTGAGACATGGGTGGGGGACATAGGAGGAAAATGAGGGACATCTGTAATAATCTCAACAATAAAATAAAATTTAAAAAGAAAAAAAAGTATAGTATTGGGGAAATAAAATGAAGAAAAGCTCACAGAAAAATGGCATTGCTAGAGCCAGTCTCATGGACAAGAGAGAGCAGAGGGTTGGGGGCAGAGAGACCAAAGAAGGAAATAGAATCTATGGGATGCCTCAGGGGAAAAGAACAGGAAACTGATTTGGAAAGCAGCCAACTTTATGGACATCTTGTTAATTGAATGCCTCTGTGATTCTGTCATATCTTAATTTGTGTGGTTGGATTTACTTGGTCACTTGATCCAAAGTCTATAATTAATTGCAGCTCATATCAGTTAGTGTCAGTTGTGCTCCAGGGCATAGCTTCTGGAGATTATGTTCCATCTCTGACCTTAACACCATATAAGCTCTCCGGACATCTGTTTCCTTATCTGTACCATGGTATCCCCCATCAGTTCCTACCTCTTAGAGTTGTTGTATTAATAAGAGATTAAAAGAAATTGTGCACAAGAAATGCTCAGCATTGCTTCTAACCCGTAGTAAGGGCTCATAGAGAACAGACCCTATTCGTTCAGACCCCTCCTTGGTTGCATTCCTCTTACCAGCAATGACTACTTTTTACGTTAAGTCAGCAGGGTTTTTCTTGTCTTGTTTCAGGCTTTGTGGATTTGACCCTCCATGATCAGGTCCACCTTTTGGAATGTGCATGGCTAGAGATCCTGATGATTGGTCTCGTCTGGCGCTCCATGGAGCACCCAGGGAAGCTCCTGTTTGCTCCTAACTTGCTGTTGGACAGGTGAGTGACCTGGCTGTAGCTTGGGGGAAGCACATCCTGTGTAATCCCAGGTTATTCCTGAAGTGCTTTCACTCAGTCCTCCAGGAAGCTTCCAAGAATTTGATCAGGTACGTTTACTCTACAAACAGGCAAGTCTAGGTGATGGAGGCCAATCAAGTTCACAGAGGTCTATGAATAACTTTCTGCTAGGCGTCTTTCTAGATTAGCTCTATTATTTCTAAACTATATGTGTATTTGCACTTATATATTTATACAGCGTCCAGTATTTTCACGGCAAACATACCTAGAACCCGTTCATATGTATATGTATAGATGTATGTATATGTATAATGTGTGTACTAATAAAACTATGAACCGTAACTTTCTAACTCCACCTTCACCTTGTGTTGTTATATAAAAGAAAGTATGACTCACCTTCCTTTAATTAAAAGACATTTTTGACCCATGGGCATCCAAACCACAATCGCCTTTCCATTTCCTTCTCCAGTTTTCCCATCAGTAAGTGAGGAAGTCTGACCAGAGTTCTGAAGGCCTCTTCTAGTTCTGCCAATTCATAAAAGTTACTTGTTTATTTTAGAACATGAATCCGCTTTTCAAATGTGCTGCCATATTTAACAGGTCCCATTTGGGTTGACTTGGGATGTGAGTCCCATTGTTCTTCGTTGTTCAGCCACTGCTCAGAGTAATAGAATTAGACACTATTCACCAGCAGCTCCCACTGGCCGAGTCCCTACCCAGCACCAGCTGCTGTGCTAAATGCTTTACATACATGAGCTCATTTGATGATCATGGCACTTCTAGGAAGCTGTCATTCACATTTTACCAGAATGGAAGCTAAGTTTCTGCGTCTTGCAAAAAGCATCAAGCCAACGAATGGTGGAACAGGGTTGGAATCCGAGCTCTGCCTGGTGCTGGCTTGCTCCTATTGCATACTGCCGCATGCACATGACCTCCACATCTTTTCCTGTCCAGCCATGCCTCCTTTCGTTTGCTGCTGCAGCCTTTTGTTTATAGGTAGACCTTGTCTTTGTGGGCATATGGCCATTGGCATGGGAAAGAACCATCTTCTCCTTATTTCCTGCTAACTTCTCCCCGCTCTGCTCAGCAGTCCAAGACTGCCCGGTGGCCCAACCACACGTCTGGAGACATTGTGCATTCCTTCCCTTCAGAGTGCCACACCGCCTCCCATGCCCTGTCCCTCTTTGGGCTTCCTGACACTGCCGAGCCCTGTGGAGCAGAGTTACAGCAACTTTGATTTAAGTACCAGAGAACTGTATATGTTGACATATGCAGAGAAGTAGGGGACAGAGAAAGCCAGAAGTCAGAGAGTTCTGTCAGCCATGGATTACTGATGTTGCCAATGAAGGTTTTATGCTTTATCCATGATTAATTATGATGATGTCCTGTTCGGCCCTGGCAGGGTAGCTCAGTTGGTAGGTGTGTCATCCAATATGCCAAGGTGGCAGGTTCAATCCTCAGTCAGAGCACATACAAGAATCAACCAATGGTGCATAAATAAGTGGAACAACGAATCGATGTCTCTCTCTCTCTCTCTCTCTCTCTCTCAAAATTCCTGTTTTCACAAACCTTTGCAAATCCAGGTATTTGTGCCTTCCAAGGCTGTCAGAAGGATAGCATTTACACCAGCCTTTCCTTGTAATTACTCAAATGTTAGTATTGGCAAGTGGGGTTAGTGATTATCTTACCTAATAAAAGAGAAACATGCAAATTAACCATCACTCCGCTACGCCCACAGCCAATCAGAGTGAGTATGCAAATTAACCCAACAAAGATGGAGGTTAATTTGCATATGCAGGCGTGGAGCGGAGCAGAGTGAAGCCTGCTATGAGGGAAAGGGGGGCGGTGGAGGGAGCTACTGTAGTGGTGCTTCAGACAGAAGCAAGGACTTGCGGCTCCAGGCGGCCCGGGAGCGAGGAGGTGCCGGCTCCCTGGTGGCCCGGGACCGGGGACTTGCCGGCTCCAGACAGCCAGGGAGCAGGGACTTGCCGGCTCCCAGGCGGCTGGGAGTGAAGCCAGGGGAAGGAAGGCCTGTTCTTGCACGAATATCGTGCAACGGGCCTCTAGTAGGAACATAAAGGCCTACTGGGTTGCCATTCCACATTGGTGCTCAGAAGACATATTTTCTAGCTTGAGTCCAGTTAGGAAGAATTATTGCTTGATGTACTTGCTGATGACAACCCATGATATCTTGATTCTGATAGCTTATAACTTTCCTGTTAGTCATATGCTTGAAAGCTAATTTTATCTGCGCCATGCTTCGTCTACCCATGATTTCCAGTTCTCCCCTGTGTCCTGAAGCGGCGAGTTCTAAACACTCAATGTCGTCATCTCTTCCTATGAAAACCAAGAATTTACGGTTATTATAAGGCACAAATAAAGAACCCAGTGATTTCTCTTAATGTGAGTGTGTGTATTTTACAAGAGGAAAGTTCAAGATAATAAGGCGGCCTGTGAAAGCAATCAGGAAATGGAGAAAACTTATTTTTCCATCCTAGCACCTAATTCCTTGGTGTGTTTTGGCACAGAAAACCAAAATCTGTCCTCTGTGGCGGCTCCGAAGGCAGCTCTGCATTTGGTCCTGCTTGAGTGCTCACACTGGAAAAGCGCAGACGGAAAACACAAGCAAAAATGCTCAACTTAGATCGTTGCTCCTGGGGTCTCTGTTTTTTTCGGGAGCAAAGTTTGCTATTGCTGGGAGGCAGATGTGATGTTAGGGGAAATAATGGGAATTGCCGGGTCGGTAAGACCAGCCCGTTTCCAGGGGCCTGTCTAATGCTGTTCTGCAGGCACCATCAGGGCTAACGAATTCTGAGAAATATTTGTGGATTTCTCAGTAAAGGCAAAGCACTCTGGACCCCATTCACTCTCAGAGGAGGAAAAATAAAACAAAAAACCCTACCCATTTGAAAAGCAGGCTTAATTCAACAAGCAGAATATTCCCTGTACCTCGTCTGGCCAGACGGTTGTTGATCTAGCTCTTGTCATCACTCGAGCACCGGGAGGCTCTGCCTGTGGGAATAGAATTGGACAACAGAGGTTCTTTGTAGGCGTGGAGGAGGTACAAGTTTCCCCGAAGAGAAAAACAGGTTGCTGCACTGCAAGGAATATTTTTCTTCTTCTACTACATAGCAGACTGTTTTCAGATGATAAATCCATTTTACATTAAAAAAGTCACTTTCTAGAAGAAAGAGCATTTTCATTTTTATGTTACTTATTGTTAGTATTTCAGAAAAATTGTGAATAAGAATTTTCAAATAAAAACCAAGTCCCAGCTGTGCTTTTATTGGCTTTTCTTTGTGGTTGTTGTTTTTTGTTTGTTTGCTTTTAGAGAGAGAAGAAGGGAGAGGGAGAGAGAGAGAAACATTGATGCAAGAGTGGCGCATTGATTAGGCTTCTGCCTGCACACCCCAGTCTGGGGATCGAGCCCACAACCTGGGCATGTGTCCTGACCTGGAATCAAACCAGCCACCTTTCGGTGTACAGGATGATGCCCCACCAACTGAGCCACACCGGCCAGGCTTGACTTAAATATATGGGGTGGGGGGGAGAGGAGAGGGATCGAGAGATAGAAACCCATGAGAGAGAGACATTGATCTGCTGCCCCCTGCACATCACCTACAAGGGATAGAGCCTGCAACCCTGGCATGTGCCCTGACCAGGAATTGGACCAGTGACCTCTTGGTTCATGGGTCGATGCTCAACCACTGAACCACCTTGGCCTGGCGGCTTTTCTTTTTTACTTGACTTTTTTTTTCTTCTGTGTAAAACTTGATGTAAATTCTTTGCAGATTTCTTTACTAGGAAGAGTAAAAAAATAAAGTGCCGAAGTAAATTGATGAATTCAGGCTGTGATCCATGCACAGGTTTCTCAGACATGAAGAGAAGGACCTCCCTGTATATTCCCTTTTCCGGTCCCCCCCACCCCCCGCTTTGAAAAATGTGTGCTACCCCCGAAGGGAGCCTTGTAGTAGCTGAGGAAGCAGGTGGTGGGGGAGTGAGTGATTACCCCTTTCAGTCCTGGGTAGAAGATACTTTAGTTACTGTAGTAGCTTTGCTGGAGTCCCTCCATAACTCTCCGGAAGTGCTTCAGTCTGCCCCATTCATATCTCAAGAACCTTGTTCATAACCTCTTTTCATTCTAGAAATGGATAGAAAAAGAAAACTAAGGAAGCCAACATTTATTTAACTTCTATAATGCTGGGTTACCGTCTATGCCCATGGTCGGCAAACTGTGGCTCGCGAGCCACATGTGGCTCTTTGGCCCCTTGAGTGTGGCTCTTCCACAAAATACCACGGCCTGGGCGTGTCTATTTTGAAGAAGTGGCGTTAGAAGAAGTTTAAGTTTAAAAAATTGGGCTCTCAAAAGAAATTTCAAACGTTGTACTGTTGATATTTGGCTCTGTTGACTAATGAGTTTGCCGACCACTGGTCCATGCTTTCTATATTGCATTCATTGCATGAGAATACAGATAGCAAAGAGTGTTATTAGTTTATATTTCACTGGTTCTTTATAGTTCTGAGACCTTAATTACTCAATGGTAGATGCCAGTTGGTTGATTCTTAGCATTCTGACAAATCTTTGGAATACTAAATAATAAACTGTAGGAAAAATTGAGGCCAAAAGAAGTGAGAAATTAGCAGTCATTACTGCTTCCTCTGATTGAAAATGAATCAAAATATCTATTGGACTAAAGACCAATTATATTGTACACTTTAAATGGGTGAATTATATGCTATGTGAATTATATTAAGCTATTAAACACACATACACATATTGGAATATCAGCAGAAATTAATTTTAACAAGAAGACCATCAATCATGAAAGCTCCCTTTTACTGGAAAAACTAAAACAAAACAAAACATTCAAACCAATGTTTCTCCCTAAAAAGAAAAGCGATTAGGTAGCATTATTTGTAAAGCTTGTTAAGCCACAAGTCTTTAATTTTATTATTATAAAAGAAGAATAAGCCTGTAAACAGTAAGGATCCACTCAATACAAAATCGCTCCAGAGGAAAAGGCATCGTTCCAACCAAAGAATTACTCCTGTGTAGGAGGTTAATTTGACTTTCTTACATTTTTATACACCACATTATTTTTGTGTTTGCCCTATGTTATTCACAATGAGCCAACAGATTAATTTAAAATATAATCAAAATAATATTTTGACAGTTTAATTCTAAAATATCTTAATATTTTTTCAGTCACACATGCTACACAGGGATAATCAAATAATCTACCCCCTTATAGCTGCTTTAATAAGAGCTATTTGTCCACATTGGCGTTATAAATATCCTCCTTTATTTTATTGAGTGCCATCAAAATCCAATGATAAAGGGAGATGGCCACCTTCAAGTCTGTGTTAGTTAGGGTTCAGTTTAAGTCAACTCAATAGTATTGAATACGATCATCTCTAGGATCCTGCGTGATAGTGAAGGATATGGAAAAAGAGATGTGTAAGAGGCAGACCTGTCCTCAGGGAGTTTACTGTCTAGTGGTAAAGTAACATTCGTATACAAATGAATGCAAACAAAAGCAAGCCTGCACTGTACCTACATCCATTCATGTCTGGTTTATCTTCCTCTATCACTTTATTTTTTTAAATTGAGCTATAGCCCTGGACAGTGTTCTCAGTGGTTAGAGCATTGGCCCATAGACCAAAGGGTTTTGGGTTTGATTACTGGTCAAGGGCATGTACCTGGGTTGCAGGTTCGATCCCCAGCCCCAGCCTATCAGGGCACATGTGGGAGGCAACCAATGGATGTATCTCTCTCCCTCCCTTCCCCCTCCCTTCCTTTCACAATCTCTAAAAATCAATGGAAAAAATATCCTTGGATGAGGATTAACAAAATCTAAAATAATAATAATAATAATAATAATAATAATAATAATAATAATAATAAAATGAGATATAATTGATATACAACATCGTATTAGTTTCAGGTGTATAACATCAGTATAAAGCAAATCCAGCCATTTGCAACAACATGGATGAATCTTGAGGGCATTATGCTGAAGCATAATAACCTCTATCTTGTATAAAAACTACTGTTTGAAATCCTCTGCTATTGTTAGACAGTCCCTTGTTGTGTAAACGCTGTCATTTTTAGACAGTCTCTTATTCTGTAGAATAATTGTTTTTGTTTGAGTAATAGAAAAAGATAAAAACTTAACTGTCTGACCTTGCAAGCTAGCCATCTAATGTAATAGACTAATATTGATAATAATTCCCATATTCTTATGTCAAATGTTTGTTATTTATGTGTCCAAGATTACAATCTATTAATAATTCCCATATTCTTATGCCAAATGTTTGTTATTTATGTGTCCAAGATTACAATCTGTCGGTAACAATAACTCACACAGAGTCCTTTGTAATATCTGCAAACAAAGAAGCTCAAAAAGTATAATACAGGAAACTTCCTGTATGTGTTGCTCAGAGATTTGGAAGAGACGCCCCCCTCTGGGCCGTGCGCAATTAACGACTCCTATTAATTGACTCCTTAAGGCGTCTTGTCCAGCTCGCTGATTTGCGATACAACAATGCAAGTGAAATAAGTCAGACAGCGAAAGGCAAATACCATTAGGACCTCACTTATACAGTATGTGGAATCTGAAAACAAAACAAAACATGAACTCATAAACACCGAGAACAGATTGGTGGTTGAAAGAGACGGGGTGGACGAAAGAGGTGAAAATGCCTTTTCATTTTGTTGATGGTATTTGTTGTGCAGATGCTTTCTAGTTTCATGTAGATCCACTTGTTTATTTTTGCTTGTGTGGCCTTTGCTTCTGATGTCAAGCTCAAAAAATAATTGCCAAGATCAATGTCAAGGAGCTCCTTGCTTATGTTTGCTTCTAGGAGCCTTATGGTCTAGTCTTCAATCAATTTTGAGTAAGTTTTGTGAATTGTATTAGACAGTGGTCTAGGTTTCTTTTTCTTTTCTTTTCTTTCTTTCTTTTTTGCATATGGCTGTCCAGTTGTCCGAACACGATTTATTAAAGAGATTATTCTTTCTCCATTGTATATTCTTGGCTCCTTTGTAGTAAATTAATTGACAAGAGGAGGGTTTATTTTTGGGCTCTCTGTTCTGTTTCATTGACCTGTGTGTCTGTTCTTATGCTAATACTATGCTATTTTGTGTATTATAGCTTTGGAATAGCAATCAAAGCTATTGATTTCGAGTGTTATGTCTCCCTAAGCATGATGCCTCCAGCTTTGCTCTTCTTTCTAAGCTTGCTTTGCCCATTCGGTGTGTTTTGTGGTTCAATATAAATTTCAGTGTTATTTCTTCTACTTCTATGAAAAATGCCATTGGAATTCTGATAATTCTATAGGCATTTTAAGTCACTAAATAGTCTTCTTTATATTTTTACTTGTGTTTTTATTTTATCAAATTGAAAGGAGATGTAAAAGGCACACTTTCAGCTTATTTTTGGTTTTATGTCAAAACAGAGAATTAGTTTTGTTTTTTTTTTTAATTCATGTAAATATTTACCATCCACCATTGGCACAGATTCTAAGATCCATCGTGACTTTATAGGACCAAACCTGTTAGGATGATAAGAGATTGCTGCATACCCCTGAGAAGGAAAGGGCTTCTCTTGTGTCTCCAAATTTGATCAGAACAGACTTAATGCCATGAGCAGGGAGACTGCAACTGGCTCCACATGCGCCTCTGAACCTGAAGGAGCACTTAAGTCAGTGTGGATGAGGGGTGGACTTCAGGTTTCAAGATCTGTGGTCTTGAAAGGATAGCAAAGATACAGATAGGAATTGGGAAGACAGGAGAAAGACCAGGTGTTGGGAAAATCTGATGAGTTTTTCCTTATACAAGATGGTCTTACGGTACAGGGAGAATATATTGAACACTATGTCCAGCAAAAAGCTGGAGCTCAGAAAAGAGATGTAGATAAAATCTGGAAAGAAAAGATTTAAATCATCTCCATAGTTTAAAAATGTGAAATAAATGTGATAAGTAGGCAGTGGAGAAAGAGGCACCTGATGGGTTGAGGAAAGACCTCTTAGATGGTTGACCTGTAGGAGTTATAAGTAGAAATGAATCCCAGCCTGGGGTTAAGGCAGAGTTTGTTTGAGACGTAGAAGCACAAAATATCTGATTCCAAGGAAGGGTTAACTTTCAAAAGAAAAAAATTAGTGAATTATGCCGAATACTGTGGAGTGGTGGGCAGGAGTAGGAAGGAATGGATTTGTTAATAAGGGGATTATTGTTGTCCCTAAAAAGAACATTTTAGTAATAGGTGGTGGTGACGGGGGGATAGTGTAAATGTGTTAAATGAAAGCATCATGTATGAGAAAGAAATTAGGCAGGGGAAACCTGAGAAAGGAAATATGAAGTAGCTTTCTGAGATGTTTTGCAGCAAAAAAGCAGTGGAGTTCTGGTCTCTGAGAGCGGCAGCATCAAGGGGAAGGGAAGCCCTTGTCCATCCCGTGCTATCCAGGGAGAATATGTGTAGTGGCTCTATGAGCTGTGGATCTTTGTCTATTCGGTGTGCACCAGTCAATTGATTTGCTCTCCTTTTTAGATGCTTACGTTGTTCCATCTTTGACTAATGAGAGTTCCTTCATGCCGACTCCCTGTCATTTGGATATAAGCCATTAGCGTTTGATGCCTCCTTGCTGAAGGGCACAGGGACATCTCCCACCCTCAGACTGTAAATGTCCTGCCCCAGAGCTGGAACTAACCGTTATACAAGGGGCACACGATCATGTCAGAGAAATTGGTAGTTAGAACTCAATCTTGGCACTTGGTGTGTTCACTATTTTAGAGTTGCCATAGCTTCTTGGCTTTTTTGATGGGTTAAATTAGGATATAAACACCTTTAAAACAAAAAGGTAGCCCTAGCCAGTTTGACTCAGGGGATAGAGCATTGGCCTGCAGACTGAAGGGTCCCAAGTTTGATTCTGGTCAAGGGCACATGCCTGGGTTGCGGTCTTGATCCACCGTAAGGGGGTGTGCAGGAGGCAGCCGATCAATGATTCTCAGTATTGATGTTTCTATCTTTCTTTCCTTCTCCTTTCCTCTCTGATGTCAATAAAAATATATTAAAAACAAATAAACACAAAAAGGTATATATTATTTTGTACTGACATTTCCAGTTCAAACCTTGGTTTCTAACAATATAATTACTCATTAGATTATCTTACATTGTGTAAAAACATTTAAACATTAATAATAAAAGTCTTCTACTAACAAGAAGACCATTGAATATAGTTGAAGATTTAAGTAGCTCTATTTGTCTTTCAATTCTATTCTACTGAGAATGGAAAATCAAAATATTGTGTTCTTCAGACACTTGAAATAACCCTTCTTTCTGTGGTTATGTCACCAACTTGATATAGAATAAGAATCATTCTTTCTAACTTGCTTTTCATTGTTATACTTTTCATTTAAATTTTTTCAATATGTAAAACATTTGTTTCCAAAGTCAAAACTTTATAACCAGGCATATTCAAAGAATCTAACTTTCACTACTATCTTCTCCACTGGATGCCCCCTATAATGTCAAATTTGAATGAAGATTGGCTATATATGGTAGATATAAGTATGTGTGAATATTTGTATGTAGTCATATTCCCCCACCCATATACAAAAGTAATACATCATATATAATATTCTACATATTGTTTTGAAGGTTATTATATGCATGTGTATAAAGATATCCCTTATTCCTTTTCATGATTATTTTATATTCCATTGGGGGGAATTCCTTATTGATGGGCATGTGGGTTTTTTCAATCTTGTCTTATAAACAACAACAAAACATATTGTCAAATTTTGAAATCCCCCTCCCCTTTGATTTTTAGGGGCTCTGTGTAGACTCACTTTTCTCAATATAAATTGCCAATATCTTTTCTCAATTTCTCATTTGCATTAAACAGTTTATGGAGGTTTTTTGCCATGTAGAAAGCTTTTGTAAATTGTTTTATAGCAGAAATATATTAACCTTTTATTAGAAGGTTTTTTTGCCCTCAAGTTATAATTAATAATCACTTCTGCTTGCTTCTACTATTTTTTATTCTTATATTTTGGGTATATTTGAAATTTATCCTGGTATACAGTGTACAATAGAGATTGGCTTTTATATTTTCTTAGGTGGCTTTTCTGTTTTCCAAAACCATTTATAAAAAAATCAATATTTTCTCAAATGACTTAAGATGTATCCTTAATCATATACTGAATTTCTTTATAACCTGAAGTCTTTTTATGAAATTTCAATTATCTGCTAAGATTTATCTACCAATCAATATAACATAGCTTTATTTATTTTTTAAAAATATATTTTTATTGATTTCAGAGAGGAGGGGAGAGGGAGAGAGAGAGAGAAACACCAATGATGAGAGAGAATCATCCTACTAGGGATTGAGCCAGACACCTGGGCATGTGCCCTCACTGGGAATTGAACCAGGACCTCCTGGTTCATGGTTGACACTCCACTACTGAGCCACATGGTCCAGGCTGCTTTTTATTTTTTAGGGTTATGTAGGTTCTTTGTTTCTTTTGCCATGTGATCCTTAGTATTAACTCCAGAAGAAAATTTGTGGTAATTTTGTTAAATATAAATTGACTTAGGGACTATTAATGATTTTATTATGTTGAATCTTTGTATCCAAAAACAGGGTGTGCCTTTTCATTTGTCAAATCTTTCTTTGTCTTTTAGAAGTTTTTCCAAGTATCCTTAAATAGTATATATTGCATGTATTTTCAAGATTATGCATACATATTATATATATAGTATAAATATATATCTTATATGTAATAATTGATGTTTGCATGTCATTTTTATAAGACAGTAACTTTACTAGATCTTTATTACTTATTTTTCTCATTAATTTGGGGGTTCCTTAATACACAGTCATATCATCTGCAAATAGAGGTTGTTTTACTTCTTCTTTTCTATTCCTAAGCATCTAAATGTATTTTTTAACCTAATTGTATTGAATAATACCTCTAATACATTATTAAAAAAGTCACAAATAGTGGGCACCATTGTTTCTATATATTTATGTTACAAGGATTTCTATGGATGTCTGTATTACTAGGTTTTTGGGGTTTTTTTATTGAGAATGAAGATTATCTTTATTTTTTGCATCAAAATTCATAAGGAAGTTTGTCACCCCTAATTCCATTTTTAATGTTAACTCTATCATTAAATATGTTTAATGTCTGCCTGCTCAGCCATATGCTGATGTCTCTCTCTCCCTTTCTCTCTCTCTCTCTCTCTCTCTCTCTCTCTCTCTCATCTGGAGCTTCTTTTTCAGAAGAGGTTCATGAGGACACTTTTTTTTTTAGCCTAAATGTTTCTAAATGTGCCTGTGTCCTTATGTGGAAAATTTGCCTGTATACAAAATCATTGGCTAACATTTTTTCTCAAGTATTTTTAAATGATTGCTCCACTTTTTTTTTTAGCATGAAATGTTGCTGTCAAGAACTTGGATGGCAGTCTGACTTTCTTTTTCTTACTAGTGATTTTTGTATTAGTGCCTACAATTTATTTTCTTCATAGACTTAAATTTCAGTAATGTTATTAAGCTATGTCTCTGTGTTGACCATTTTAGGTCAGTTTTTTTCAGGTACATGGTATATCTTTTGAATGCATAGATTGAAATACCTTGATTTATAGTTTTAAATAATTATTTGTCCACATTTCTGTGATTTTATTCTTAGGTGCCCACCTACATATACAAAGGACACCTTTTACCCGTACTCTGTATGTATGACTTTTTCTGAAACGCTTTTGTTCTTTTCCTTTATACTTTCTTCTTCCATCCTTTAGCCCTCTCACCATGCCATTCATTGAGTCTGCTAGTATTTGGTGTTAGAGCTTGTCTATTTCAGTCCATGTTTCTGAATGTTTTCCTTAATTTTCAAATTTATTTCTAAAAGTCTCAGTTTCTATTTTATTCTTTTCTGTTGCCTGACCATGTCATTTCTGAAAATTCTTTTTCTGAAATGTTCAAATCTTCCAAAGCTTTATAATTCAGTCAGAAATATTGGGCTATAGCTCCCATCTGCTTTGTAGAGAGCAGTACCTCGAAGAGCTGAATTGTCAGAACAGACCCAAATAAATCACAGATCTCAGCCACAGCAAGTTCTTACTCACGACTAGGAAAAGAATAAAACTAAGAATGGCCACAAATAAACACAGTGCCTCCCTCACTGGAAGGACTCAACCATTGGCTGGAACTTCTAAAAGACCCCTTTTCTTCACTAAAATGCATTTTGATTTTTTGAGCTATAGACGATAACTATATATGTGATAAATGTTCACTCAGAAGAAGCAGTTTTTATATTTTGTTAGACATGCACATAGAAAGCCTATGAGATTAACTTTCATTCTTTGGCAGCTGTGTTCAATAAAATAAAAAATTCAAGGATTGTTTGTTTTGTTTTTTACCATGAACAATTTAGACAGATTGATATAACCAGTTAAAAACATTTTTAGATCCCAGACAAGTAAGAGCTAAAGGAGTTCACTAGCAACAAAACAGTATTATAAGAAAGGTGAAAGGGACTTAAGAGAAGAAAAAATATAAAAAAGATGAAAAATAAAATGGCAATAACTACATACCTATCAATAATTACTTTAAATGTAAATAGATGAAATGCTTCAATCAAAAGACATAGGGTGGCTGAATAGATAAGAAAACAAGACCCATACACATGCTGCCTGCAAGAGAGCCACTTCAGATCAAAAGACACACAGACTACAAGTAACTGGATGGGAAGCGATATTTCATGGAAACGGAGGTAGCAGTACTTGTATTAGACACAATAGACTTTAAAACAAGATATAACAGGAAACAAAGAAGGACCCAGCAATTCTACTTCTGGGTATTATCCAAAGAAACCCAAAACACTCATTGGAATGGACATATGCATCCCTATGTTTATGCAGCATTATTTGCAGTAGCCAATAAACGAAAGCAACCTGTGTGTCCATCGATAAACAAATGGCTAGATAAGAGGTGGTGCATACACACAATGGAATATTGCTCAGCCATGGAAAGGAATGGAATCTTGCCATCTGTGGCAGCATGGGGGGACCTAGGGAGTGGTAGGCTGAGTGAAGCAGGTCAGACAGAGTAAGACAGATATATATAATTTCACTTATATGAGAAACCTAAAAACCAAATAAATAAACGAAGCAGAACAGAAACCAATTCATAGCTACAGAGACCATTTCAATGGTTGCCAGATGGAAGGGGAGTTGGGGGGATGTATGACAAATGGGAAGGGATTAAGAGGTGCAAATTGCCAGTCATAAAAAGTCATGGAGATATAATGTTCAGCATAGGGAATATAGTCAATAATATTGTAATAACAATCTGTAGTGTCAGATGGATGGGTACTAGACTTATAGGTGATGACTTTGTAAGTTCTATAGATGTCTCACTGCTACGATGTGCACCTGAAACATGAAGTATTGTATGTCAACCATAATTGAAATATAAAAAAATATTTAAAAACATTTTTAGATAAGAACTTCCCTCATTATCTTTCTGATATTCAATCTCACTGACTGTTTATAAGTTCTAATTAATCAATATACAAAAGCCAAACATGTCTTTACACTAGGAACAAATATAGAACATAAATAAATATATATGTAATTATATATACCTTTATAATTACACATATGTTTTACAGTAGTAACAAAAACTATAAAGTATTTTGGAATAAATTAAAAAAACAAATTGCAGGAGCTCTATAGAGACAAATAGAAACCTTTATCGAAAGATATTAAGAACATAAAACATTAAAAAGAAAGCTATGCCATGTTTATGGCTAGGAAGATTCATTATTCAAAATATATCAGTTCTCCACAAATTTATCTGTAAATTCAGTGCATTTCTAATCAAAATCTTGAGTTCATTATAAAATTTATATGGTAGAGGTAAAAATGCAAGTAGAGCCAAATGCTTCTCATCACTAAAATTAAGGTAGGAAGATTGGGTAAAGAAACTATAATAACGAAGTTATATGGGCATAAAGCTATTATAAATAAGACAATGTTGTCTTATTGGCCTAGAAATAAGCATATTGACTAATGCAGAGAAAAGAGAGTTCTGGAACTGACATTGAGGAACAACTGACTTATGGTAGAGAGAGCACTGAGGTTTCGAGGGGAAGGAAGAACCATTGCATGACTGGTCGTGAAACAACTGGTTATCTATATAGAAAAAAATCTGATCCTACTTCCTAGCAGGGGAAAAATTAATTCCAGGTGAATTATGGACTTACTTGGGAGGCAAAAACTACAACTTTTATAGGAAAATGTATCACAGGGTTGGGAATTATGTCTTAAACAAACACAAAAACCTAACTTTTTTCTCTCTAAAATTAAAAATGTTTATAAAGAAAATAAAAAGAAGGCAAGTTGCTGGAGAAGTGGCTATTTATTATGCTTTATAAAGTACATATATTTTATTATAATTCTTTTGTATGAGCCAAATATCATACTGAAAACACAGTAAGGAAAGAGAGAACAACTTAGCTCACAATGGCTTTCTCTTCGCATCCATCATCCGCTAAGTCAGGAACCTGCATCACTTTGTGTTTTGTGAAATGTGAAATGGAAACACTTGTGGAGGGCTGCCACAGATGCATTTAGAGTTTGTATGTTCAGGAAAATGGAACTGAAATGTTTTAGTAAGAGTCATGGGCCCAATCCTTGAGATAGATGTTGGTTGAGTTTTCTGTAGTAAGTAATTACAACACAATAAGACTCAAAAGCATTTCAATAAAGTGTGGGTGGAAGAGGAACATGCTGCTTCAAGAGCTTCATTAGCTTTCTGCAGGCTGTAGCCCTCCAGGTCGTTGGGAAGAATCCTGCTTACCTTGGTTCCCAATCAGTTTGAACCATCATTGAGGCCTGGGGGTCAGAGTGCAGCATCAAGTCGTTGGGAATACACTGGGTGCAGGAAGAAAAGATAAACATGTTTTTCTAAAAGCCAAGAAATGGGTTCAAATTTTGTTTACTAGTTGTTTCCAGAACAATATGTCGTAGTGCCAATCACTGATGAAATGGTAGGATTATACTTTGATCCCTGCTTTAGTTTCTTAAAGATGTTTCTGGTAAATTAGAGCAATGGCATTTGCCCAGTGTAGTGTTAGAGTAAACATATAATTTCTACAGGTACTTACTGTAGCCTGAAGCCTTGGGAATATTTAGGGGAGAGTGAGGTAGGGAGGAGGGAGAGAGAGAGAAAGAGAGAGAGAGACATCTGATGAAAACAAATGAATAAGAAAACTAAAATCAAAACATTGCCCTTTATAGTAAGGGTGATGAGAAAGACACATTTATCTATAAAGAATACATAGGTAATCTCTTATTTCTTTCCTGAAAATGACAGTATGGAGTAGAACACATTCATGTGGCCTTTGAGGTTAATGAAACAGTGAATTTTTCTTAATTTTTATTTCAGTTTCTAATCAGCATTGATGAGCTATTCTTGTTTTTCCCTCTCTTAGATGGACTTGCTTTTAAAAAGCCTTAGAGTCAACACTTCTACAGTATAAAGGCGAGTCTTAAGTGATGACGAGAATTTGACAATATGTGTCATGCCATGGTTTATTATGTGCTACCCTACACATTCTCACATTTATCCTTGGAACAGCTTTTTGAGGACATTAAAATATTATAATGCTCATATTTCCTCTGAGAAAATAAAGTTTATTGCTGTTAAACTTTAAAATACTGGCTTACAATCACAAAGGTAGTAAGTGGCAGGATTAAGACTCTGCACTCCAATTTTAACGCTTAGTAATTCCACCATTAATAAGTGATTATTATCAACGTTTTCCTAGGTAGTAGGAATATAGGAAAAAATCAGATACAGACAGCCCTGTCCTATGGAGAAGACAGTTACATGAATGTGAAGGCTTACTATGTCAGTAAAAGTAGATAAGTGACACATGCTTATGTGTAAGTGCTTATGGGTAGGGATTGTAAGTGCTGTTTATGGGGACATATTTAGTGTAGACCTAATCTTAGAAGCGGCAGTGGGGAATGGTGGATGGAGAAGCAGGAGGGATAACTACGGTGACAGATGAATGGTTTACTCCCAGAGCACAGGAGGAAGACAGAAGGAAGTGCAGTGGAATATTCATTCAGGGTATGAATCTGGTCCCGGGACTGGCACAGTGTACTTGACCATTGAACAGACTTTGAAGTTTAGGTGTCAAGTGCTCAGACCATACTTACAAGCACACAGTGAGAACTGAATAAATGTTAGCTCTCATTGTCATTATAGTATGTTGTTGGGGCTGGTGGTGGGGTAAGTTGCTATGAGATTTTGTTGGTGCTAATAAAAGAGTAACAGTATTTTAAGGAGTTTGTTCACCAAAAGTGGAGCTTAGTAATTCAAGGTAATGAATTATCCTCTTATTTACCTTCTTGTAGATGTTAGTAAGTCTACAAAATATTGAGTGTGTGAGGTATTATTTTGGATACTTAGCCTTTTTGTACTTAAAAGTCACAGAGTCATTATTTTAGAGCTGAAATAGCATTTAAGACTTAGGGCAGTGACTTTCAAAATGTCTTCTGTGGATCCTTCCAAGAAGGTGACCTAGTGGTTGTCTTGAAGGAAGGAAGGTGTGTGGGTCTTTGGGACACCCTCACAGTCCTTCTGAAGCAGATGTACTTTGTTCACATATCACTTTATTTCATAAGAACATCACTTCAAAAAGTACCAGTGGTTTGGCCCAGCATCCTTGTTTATAGATATGAAAATGGAGTTCCAGAAAGGTTAAGTGATTTGTCCAAGGTTGCACAGCTGTCTGATGACAGAATGGGGCCAAGAAGACAAGTCCTCTCTTTCTGCTACACTGTCCTTTACTACCTATTGCTACACAACGTAAGATTACTGCACTTTTCCAATGTTAGCATAATCAAAAGAAACATTTAAAATTACACTTCTAGATCAGCACCTAAATACAAGAGCTACAGGAAAACAACTGCCAAAATTCAGCAGATACACATCCACTCCCCCCACCTCTTGGAAGCAGCTTCAGTATCCTTCGCCCATCTTCAAATAAATATGTTTGCTTTGTATCCATAGTTTTATTTGATTAAAACTTAGATTGAGAAGCATGCAATGAAGTTAGCAAACATTGTATGGTGGATTCAAGGCAAAGATTGTCCATAATCAAAGAAAAGACCAAAAGGGTGAAGGATACAGAGCTCTAGAAGAGTTGTACACATTACCGAAAGATGTACTCAGTAAAACAGCATTGTTTCACACAAGACCTGCCATATTCTGTTGGCTCTATTCTCAAGTCTTGTTTGTGGCTTCCAGGGAAAAGTGTCGTTCTCATAATGGCTGTGTTCCAACTTCAGCATAAAAAGCCTGGAGATTCTAAGAGGAAGGCAGTTCAGGTCACTTCTAATTTTCAACTCAAGTGTCTTGGATTTCTGGGCTCAATGCTACGAATTCGTTGGTTTCCCTCACTGGATTTCAAAGCCAGAACACTCTTTGCGAGCCTTACACTAACCATTAAAATAACTACCTCGTTCAATTTCTTATCCTAGTTAGAAACACACACACACACACACACTTAAAAATGTCTCTTCTAAAAATGGAGTCCAGATGACCTCAAAATATCTTGTCACTCAGACGTCAGTTCAAGTGTCACCTTTTCAAGGACAAGCTAGCTGAAGTTGCCCTTCCACTGACTTGCCTGCTGCTCACTGTTTTATTTCCTAAAAGCACTTATCACAGCCGGAGATGATCTTGTTCCCATATAACTTGTCTGGCTTTATCTGGCTTTATCACCAGGAGAGTAGGACCTTGACTAACTTGCAAAGTGCTTGGGATCTAATAAAAGTCTGAAAAGTCCTGGTTGAATGAGTAACTCTAGAATCCCTGCAAGAATACTAGGTCTTTAGCTTAGTTATTAGACTTCCAACACGCTGTATGAATATGTGTCAATCCTCTGAAAGGATAGTGACTGAATTAAGATTTTATGTAAAAGGAAGAGGGAAATAACAGCATTATGGGGTGTGTGTGTTTTTTTTTGGGGGGGTGGCATTTCAATGGCTTTGATTAATTATGGTTCATTTTGTTTTTGTACCATAAAACCAAATTTTGTGGTGCATTTTGTTCTGGACTTTGTGTGCATAAGAACTTTTGCAATTGGAATGGCCAGGTTAAGAAATGTGAATTTTTTTTTTTCTTCCTGCTATAGAGACTTGAGGAAATATCCCCCTGTGAGTCTGATCTTTGAAAAACATAAATCTTGATCACTCTTCCCTTAAATTTTCCTAGGAATTCTCTTTAAACAGTAGTGGCATCTCTTGGATTGGGGATGAAGTCCACCTTCCAGATCACAGCCTTGGGGCCTTGTTTCTGCTGCTACCTCCTCAGACCCCTTGGGCCTTGGTCAGCAAGGGCCAGGGTTCCAGGATGTTGACCTTCTTTTACTTTCTCAAACTCATCAAGCAGTTTCTTGCTTCCAAAACCTACATTAGTCTTTATGCTTGGTAAACTCTCTCCAGTCCCTGCTAATTCCTGCTTCTTTAAATTTCAGATTAAATGCCACCTCTCCAAATTGGTCTTCTCTGATACCCGTCTTCCCCCATATCTAAAAGAGTCCCCTTGATGTACTTTACTCTAAGACCTGTACTCTTCCTTCTTGACATTTGTTGTAATTAATAGTTTTACTTCATTTTATTGGTGTGTGTGTTTGTGGGTGATAATGTGTATTTAAAGTCTGTCTGCCTTACTAAACTGTGTATCGCAGGAGTCAATGTTTTGCTCATTGTTGTGCTCCAAACACTTAACTCAGTGGTTGGAGCACAGTAGATTCTGACTCGGCAAATATTTACTGAATGAATATTGGAATGAACAAATAAAATAGATCTCTGAGTTTCTAGTGTATCTAGTACAGAGTCTGTCATATATAATTGACTAAAAAAATAGTGTTCAATGAAAATTGAGTTAAATCAATAAAGTGTTGATTATGTCTTTTACAGGGAAACAATGATTATTTATTAAAAGTATAAACCCAGCTCTCACATACAAACACAGCACTCTCTTTGTTTAGTCATCTTCATTCCAGTTAACAGAATCAGGTCATCTAAGTAGAATGGAGAAAAACGACTTAATTGCTTTATGTGTCTAATTCCAAAACATCCAATGAAAAGCAAATAACTGAGACATTCTTCCTTATGTCTTATATATTTGATGTATCTTAAAAGATCGATCAAATCTCCTTCTAGGTGGATATTTGAGTAGACACAACCATTAGACAATTTTCCTCTAGTGACTTATTTTAACCCTTAAACTATATGCACTGTACAAGCAACCTCAAGTGGAACATTATCTATAAAAGTGCAGAATTCCATCTCCTTTGGCAAAGCCATTCAAACCCAGAAGTGTGTTTTATAGATTCTGACAGAAGTGTCTATAATAACCAACTCTAACCTCCTTTTTCTTTTTCTTTTTACCACTTTAGCACCCAAAAGTATATGAAAAGAGTGCATGTTAAGGCTTGTTTCTATTTATTGTAAAATACCTCTTGACTTAAAACTGTTCTGATTATCAGCCATCTGCCATGAGAAAAGTAAATAGCAGAGAGTTCCTTACGAGTCTTAACTCCTATATGGCAGGTAGCTTAATAAAGGTAACTGAACATTAGATGACTGTTTGGCACTAATATCCAGACACATCTTTCATGCAGGTCAATCTAACATTTCCTGTGTAATTCTTTTTGCATCAGCATGAACAAAGAGGGTCTAAATCCTCTGGGTAAGTAATAGGTGTGTCAATTATCTATACTCTGTCGCTAGGATTGGAAGTAGGCTTACAGTGACTTTTGCAAAGCTGAAGTCCACCGCTGGAGATTGCAATAGAGAGGGAAAGAGGGAATGAGAGTCCTCATGGCTTTGTGTTGGGACATGATTTGGGGGCACGGGTAGGGCCTTCATTCTGGAAGGGGTTGAGTATGGACTTTACCAGATGTGTGATGGCCTTGTGACCTGTGGCAGCCACTTCCACACTTTAGTAGTCAGCGAGTTAGTGCTTTAGCAAGGTAAGTCTCTGAAGGAGAATTTCATTTTCCTTGAGCTGAAAATATCCTGAGGATACTGCCTGAGGGAAGTGTTCGCTCCTTTCTTCGATTTCAATGAGCATGGACTTCCTATACGAAAAACATCTTTTTAGCTATTTTCTCCTCGCATTGGAATTCTATTTACTGGCCACTGATATTGATTGGCTTCTCTTGGTAGAGTCCCTTATGTATCAAATGACAACAACAATAATAAAACCACACAGGAATTGAAGCTGAGAAAAGCGGAGAGCTGAAAACTTTCTCCCTGCAGTCATGCTTCCCAACTTCTTCAGCAAGGTCTGCTTGACTGGGGATATGTCCTCTGAGAATTTTACATTTCTAAAATGCTCTAAATTGCTCCAGGCATTTATTCCTCAGCCTCTCAGTGAAGATAGGACTGGCTTTCATTTCATAGCAGCTCTTCTCAAGGTAATGGACTAAACGACATTTCCACTTGAAGTCCAATCCTTCTAAATGAATCATACAACATGGTTTTTATCTCCCTTTTGTCAGAATAATTCTAATAAGATGATCTTCTGATCATATTCTTAAAACTTCTCTTATTGGTTTTTATTTTATTCCATTTTTCATGTCATGATTACGCTCATTCAGGCACAGAGTTAAGTAATTGGTTCAAGGTCACATACTTGGTAAATGGATGCATCAAGGTTTGAATCCAGGCAGTTAGATGCCAAACTCTGAACCACTTTTATCTCAAGTAATCAGCTTTGAGATGCAGCCAGTGAAATTTTGCACTTTTCAAGATATGTTGCCATTGTAAATGGTGATGATGTATAGAACAGAAATTTGCCATTTAATTTCACACGTCGAAGAGTTGGATTTGTAAACCTCTTGATTATACAACTTTTTTTTGTGGATTCACAGCATTGCAGAGTGTGTGCTGAGAGATTTTGTAGCTACAAAAATATAGAAGCTCTTTTAATACAACTAAACGTGCCACTATTGATTTTAAACAGCATCCTAATTTGTAAACTTTCTTTTTCTAACCATACTGTACTTTTCTCAGGACAGCTACGTTAAATGTTGATCTCCTGGGCTTTCTGTTTGTTTGTTCATTTGTTTGTGTCCATAAAGAGAGGCTAAGTGGTAGCTTTACATTTTGTAAGATTATTTTTGAAGCTATATAAGGGCAGGTTTGATCTGCACACCCTCATTAGAGCTCTTTATTTCCCAGGTGGAGGAATAGGTACCTAAGGGCTTCTGATAAACAGGCTTTCATTTCTATAGAGGAGAAACTTTCAGGATATTGCATAAACAAATGCTCTTGCAAACCCTGCCCTCCCCCCTCTACCCCCGGCCCCCTCGCTTAAGTGCAAATGGACTGCATTTGAAGAGGACAAGGAGGAGAACAAGGTTTCCCCACTAGGGGATTCTAAGATGCTCTGAACACCAGACGTAATTGGTGGAGGGCTTCATCCTTGCAGGCTGTCACATCTCACAGTTGGAGTCCAGGGCTGGGCTGCTTGTTAAACTGCTCCTGATCTATGACTAAAGCTGTTCTTTCTTCAAAAATAAATCTTGTTCTTCCATACCCCATGTGTTTCTCAGCCTCAGGAGCACCTCATGGATTTAGACCAATTTTAACATTACTTAGTAATGTTACCACCAGATTCTCAGTAGTTAACCCATGTCTGATGCTGTTGATTCATCTGTTCCATCTGAAATTGAGTGAATGCTCTGGTCGGAATGGCTCCCTGAGGTTAGGGTAGAATATTTTGGCAGCACTTTCACAAGGAAGCCCTGATCCCAAGGTGTAATGACCTTAGTGGACCAATTATTTTCGTTGCTACTTCATAACTGTAATTTTGCTACTGTTATGAATCGTAATGCAAATATCGGTGTTTTCCAATGGTCTTAGGCTCTACAGCAGCGGTTCTCAACCTGTGGGTTGTGACCCACAGGTTGAGAACTGCTAGCAGGGTCACCTAAGACCATCGGAAAACAGATATTTACATTACGATTCATAACAGTAGCAAAATTACAGTTATGAAGTAGCAATGAAAGTAATTTTATGGTTGGGGGTCACCACAATATGAGGAACTGTATTAAAGGGTCGTGACATTAGAAAGGTTGAGAACCACCGATCTAGGGATTTACCAAAAAGATCATCAGGGTCAACACAGAACATAGCACTTACTTATTATACCAATAGTGGATGGGCTGAAGTGTTTAGACCCAGGGAGTTTTTCCCATGGAAAGAATAGTGGATTTAGTCTTATGGAGACATCAGCATAAAGTTCTTGTAGACGTTTAGAGCACCCTTAGAAAATAGCGACCTCAGTGGAATAGTCTCCCAGGCGCCCTCAACGTTGAGACTCCCAGCAGCGAACATGAAGCACTTCGCTCTGCATGGAAGCAAGCCCCAGGTCCTCCTAGCATAATGTGTCAGTGATTTATACTTAAGGTGTGTGCCCTCTGCGCCCTCTAAAGGACCCCCCCCCCCACACCACACACACACACACAGAACCTTTAGGGATGCGCCATACCTGAGGGCTCAGTCTGTGGCTCCCAGTTTGTGCTGAAGAGCAAGCATTGTGTGTGGACAGGTATGATTGGTGAGAAATAACAGGCTATACTGTGGGAAGAGGCCGAGAAGAATGCACCCTTGCTGAAAGGGTTAAGAACAAGCTTCACAGGAGAAAGTGTGGGAGACTATTGAAAAGGGACCAAAGAACAGAGAACAGTTAAGACTCCACTCTCCGTTGCTGAGCTGAACTTTTGCTCACAGCAGGTGAGCGCAGGCTCCCTCCCACCCTAAGAGCTGCTCCCCTGCCGATGTGCAGTCTGTGAAGTAAACAGAGACTTTATACTGAGAAAGGAACATTTCTCTATTTTGGCTATGAGTTGTTATTTTTAAAGCGTTATCCTCCAAACCTTTTCCCCTATCCTTGTCTCACTTCTTGTATTCTCTGTCTGGTGAAGGCCAACTCACCCCTGGGGGTGACCACCTTATCACCCCGCTCTTGTGGAACATAGCATTTGACATTTTCCTCTGCCGATGTAGAGCTTTCATACACCCAGATTTCCACCGTCAAAGCAAAATCTACCACCGCAATTGTTTTCTGGGTGCTTCAGGTAAAAAGGCCAACCTCTCCCTTGACATCTATGGATCGATTTATCAATGCATAACTAATAGTTAAATCTAGACCCTGCTGTGTGCCATATACCATTCTAAGCACTTTATATAAAACCTCATTTACCTTTATCTAAGAATATTGTAACAGTTGCTTCCATACTGGTGTGGGTTAAACTTGGGGAGATTGGCATTTCTTGTAAGCGACTTTCTAGGCCTTTTCTGGGAAATGCATCCCGTTGTGTTGCATCTGTCTTTCTCCTTGTCTATTTTGTTTCTGTTCTGGGTCTTCGCGTTAATGAGGCCCATGCCTTTCTTCTCTGTGCCGAATGCCTAGCTCAAGGCCTCGTAGGTAATGGGCCCTCTATCAGTCTTTTTGAGTGACTTAAAGTGAAGCAAGACAAGAAGATAAAGAAAATCTTATTGTTGGAATTCTTTCTTCTGGTGTAGTGGTGTGGTTTGACTTAACAGTTTTGAGACCTAATTCCCTTGTTTGGAAAATTGGAATAATAATACCAACCTTAGGGGGCAGCTGTAAGAAGTAAATTAATTTATTAAAAGTACTAGCATATTTCAAGTCAGTGTGTTAAAGATGGTTTATTCCATAAAGGTGTTAAGAAAACTAACTAGCTGCCTGGGAAAAATAGTAAGTTCAGTCCCTGTCTCACATCTTACATCAAAGTAAGTATCAAATGATAATTGCATGACTGTAGGAATTTACTAAAATCTATTGTATGGTACACTTAAAAAGGATTCTATGATAACTAATGATATCTTAATAAAGTGTTTATAAAAAATAAAATCCAGAAGAGCAAAGATTTAAACATAAAAATATATACTAGAACTATACTAGAAAGAAACATGAAATAGAAATATTTTTTTTTATGTTATTGGAAGGGAGAATGACCTTTTCAAGCAAGACATGCTATTCTAAAGCCATAAATTAACAGTTTGATAAATATGTTTATGTAATGATTAAATGTTTTGCAGAAGAAAATACCAGAAACCAAGTCAAAAGAAAACATGACAAACCATTAGAAAATCCTTGAGAACACATCGGACAAACTGATAACTAGTACAATATATAAAGAGCTCTTAAGAATCAATGTGAACATGACTAACACCCAAGAGAAAGAGGAGACCTCTCAGAGAAAGAGCTTATACCAATATATTCTCCTACCAACAGCCTATTGGTACAAGCTCTTTGGAAGCAATTTTTGAACTACTTAGCAAAGTTTTAAAAATACATAAGTCCTATGATACAGTGGTTCTACTTCTAGGAATTTATTCTATAACTATCCATAGATGTGCCCAAAGACATAAGCATAAGGGTAATCATTGCAGGAGCTGTTTGTAATGGCAAAATACTTGAAATCAAACTAAATGTCTGCCAATAAGAAAGTGGTTAAAGAAATCACAAGTTTTTTTTTTTTATTTCAGTGAAAAACTATGCAGTTTTTAAAAACAGTTGATGAAGAACTTCAAGATATATTAATAAAAAACAAAAAAAAAGATACTGGGCAATGTGTTTAGTGTTTATGTTTTAAATTTGTATATATTTCACAAATATATCTTTGCATATGCATAGACTATTTTAACTTCTTCCCATCCTTTTTGATTACAACATGCCCCAAATTAAGCCTGTGAACAAAAAGATGAATGAGTTCCTTTCACATATATCATTTCATTTAATTTCTGCAACAACTATATACAAATGATACTAAGATGGTAATTTATTTTTAAAATATTACATGTGATGTATTATGAGTGTTAAATTATTGATGCCAAGGCTCTGTTCATAGGGAAAAGCCTAAACTTCCTATAATGATGTAGGACCTTCTTCCTCACCTGACCATTTCCTTTGAGAATCTATATCTTTCTAGCACACTGCTCAATATTCTTTCATTTGTTCCTCCTTTCCACATTTAGGACCTTCTTCCAGTGATGTTTTCAGTGAAATCCAACATTCTCTTAAAGTGTTAATTCAATGTCACCTACTAAGCAAACTCTCACCTGTCATTCTCAACAACATCAATAGTTCCAGTTCATCTAGAGCCCATAGTTTTTAGAGTTTCTTTTCTACTTCAAAAGCACTCCATACCAGTCTGTTATACTTGATTATGTTATTTCAAGGCCATGAACATATTGAAACTGGAGGCCCTGTGTTTTTTTTTAATTGTTGATTTCACAGAAGAAGGGAGAGGGAGAGAGAGATAGAAACATCAATGATGAGAAGAATCATTGATTGGCTGCCTCCTGCATGCCCTCCACTGGGGATCGAGCCCACAACCTGGGCATGTGCCTTGACCAGAATTGAATCATGATCTCCTGGTTCATAGGTTGATGCTCAACCACTGAGCCACACTGGCTGGGGTGGAGGCCCTGTTTTTATTCCCATAACTACCACAATATCTAGAATATAGGAACAGATAAAAAATATTTACTAGAAAAATTATTTACCTCAATGTTAATAATTTTTGATTACCCATAGGTTAAAGAATGTTATAATTAATATGCATATTTGGGGAATGAATATTTGAAATGAAAAATGGTTTATTCATGGGAAATCTTTTTGCCTTGCTTTCTAGAATTCAAATGAATGTTCATGCTTCATAAACAGAATGGCTACAGCTTTTGATACAGATTTGGAGCCAGCAGATTTTTATGAATGTGAACCTTATCATACCTTCTGGAACTTCTATGTTTAATAATTTTTTTCTGTGTTTTCATAGGAACCAGGGAAAATGTGTAGAGGGCCTGGTGGAGATCTTTGACATGTTGCTGGCTACATCATCTCGATTTCGTATGATGAATCTCCAGGGAGAGGAGTTTGTGTGCCTCAAATCCATCATTTTGCTTAATTCTGGTGAGTTGATAACATGTGAGAATTTAATTCTGTGTTACTGAAAGAAATATGTATTTTCAACCAGATGCAAGCTACCTGCTACAAAGGCATAATCATAAATGGAAGGAAACCACTGACAGACATTTAAAACAATCTATTGGCATTATTGACTACTCACTGAGGTGGAACCTCACTGGTCAAATATGATGAATGAAAAACAAAAACTGGGCATTGAATTAAATGGCCTTTTTGTTGAAATAGTTGCATCTTTTGGTAGATATGGGGGGGGGTGTTTTTATTAAAGTGATTCATGTATAGACATATGTCTGTTGACCAGTAGTTCAAGTTACACTGTTGGGAAATGGTGACCAATTCCAAGCTCCAGATCATAAGGAAAGAAGCTTATTTGAGAGAGACTATATTTTTGGTCAAAACTGATTAGCTGAAAAATATAACTGGCTCAGAGATATAAAATCCTGGTCCTAAAACCAAGGCAGATGGAATGCAGTAAATTGGACCAGCTGAAAGGGAGTTTTTCATTGGTCTTTGGTATCTAATTCAACTGTTCCCTCCTATTTATTCATTGGAGAGAGCTCAGCTGAGAGTACATCTTTTCTTTCTTTCTTTCTTTCTTTTTTTTTTTGTAGTGAGGTTGGCTGTATCATAAAAAGTCATTTCAGGTCACCAGATGGAAATCATGGCTCAGCCTGAACTAGCACCCTAACTCCTCCCAGCCCCTCAGTATTTGGCCCTAAGCACTAGATCTCCAGTCTGTGGGACCTGAAACTCAGCCATTGGGTGTCAGCAGCAGTGTAGATGCCTTAATCTGGACCTTTACCCCTGATCCATGGCCCTCCTTCATGCCTTAGGCCTCATTCTTACATAGAAATCAGAGGCGTTTTAAAGCCCTGGGCTGATCTAGATTTCCTTTCTTACACCATTAGGTACTATCTCAGATCTCCCAGTAACTGAACTAACAGTCTATATTGATCACGGGTAGAGAATCAGCACATCTCTCTCTTTTCAGATGTTTTGTCTCTTCCTGATGATTGGCGGTCCCTTCCCACCCCCCTTAACCATTTTCCATTTCTCTTACCCACCAATGCTAGTAACCAAATCACTTAACGGTTCTCATAGTAATCATTCTCACTTATCAACAGATAAATGAAATCTATACTATTACACTAGACAAGGACTGAATTACAGAATGAAGTTACATAAAAAAATAATGCCTTCTATACTAAGGAAGTGATTATGACTCCATTCAAGTTTCTGGTTCCACTCACAGGCATTGTGCTTTTCATTTCAGTCATTTGTCCTGGGCATTGGCTCTTTAGTGGATGAATGTTCTGGGAGCAGTGCCACTCGGCTGCCCGGTGCCAGGTCCTGAACCTGCTGCATCTTCTGTGGAGGGCTGGCACATGTGGACGGCTTTCATGTGGGCAATCTGCTAACTTCAGGGAAAGCTGGCCTGTCAGTGCTGGGACATTTCCCCCACTTTACCAGGAAATAATACCACAGACAGGAAGTGAAATTGGCGAGCTGTATAATCAACGCAGTAGATGCTGTGACCTTGGTAACCAAAAGTATTTCCTTCTGATCCATATAGCTTTTTCCAACATTATTGTTCTGTTCCTATGATTGCGTGTTTTTAAAAAAATACTATGTAAAAAAAGGCAAGACTTTTGCCATCAAAATTTTGGATTCATAGACCCATGTTTTTTAAGTCCCAAAGGAGAAAAAAAAAAACAGTAAGAAAGTCTTTTATTAAAGACTAGCACCAGAGCCTGGCTGGTGTGGCTCAGTGGTTGAGCATTGACCTGTGCACCAGGAGGTCACAAGTTCAATTCAAAGTCAGGGTACATGCTCAGGTTGCAGGCTTGATCCCCAGTAGGGGATGTGCAGGAGCCAGCGGATCAATGTTTCTTTCTCATCGATGCTTCAATCTCTTCTCCCTTTCCAAACTTCCTCTGTCTCTAAAATCAATAAAAACATATTTAAGAAAAGAAGATTAGCACTAGAATCTCAAGCCAGGATTTCCCACTGCAGAACTGCAGAATTTGGACCTCCACCTTATACCCCCCCTGCCCCCCCCCCCCCCCGACACACACTAGTTCGTAGTTCCTACTGGATTCTCCTTCTTTCTCGGGATCTGCTGTGAGCTTCCCTTGTACTTGAAGGGTTGGAACACCATTTTGGAAATGCAAGGCATTGCATACTGACAAAGTTTAACAGCTGTCTTTTTGGTGAGATAGCAGGGCGACAGCTGGCTCGAGAGCAGTAACAAAACAGAGGCTGTCTCTCAACCTGGAAAAAGCGAGATCACTTTTTCCACTCCCAAAGCGAGCTGTGTTTCCGAAAAGCAGAGCTGCTGCTGGGCATAGCTCCTCGTGTCGCATATTGCTCCTGAGAAATGGAATAGAGAGGACAGGACTTTGAAACAGAATCATATATGGTACTAGGTCCTTTTTCAGAGTGAAAAAAGCCATCGGTCAGATGGAGGTTCCCATCATGACCTCTCAAGAGACAGTACAGAGTGGCTCTAACTCCAGGACTCTCTGACAGAAGCCAAGCTGGAAACGGTTCAGGAAACCTAAGCTAGAAGGTTTCTGTGATCCCTGGGAACCAGACCTCAGTGAATGAAGGAACCTTGGTCTTTGTGTGGACATGCTGTCACCCAAGTCTGAGGAGGGTGTGTTATGTTGGCCTTGACTTTGGGGCAGAGGCACCAGGGAGTTGAAAGGTGGTTGTGCGGACCTGCTAGGAATGTTTTTCTGGAAGTCTTGAGAGGGTCTCCCAAATGCCAAAAGCTCCACAAGAAGCCCCTTTTGCAGCTGTTTGGGAGCAGGGGATGCTCATCATGATTTCTGCCTCATTCAGAATAGTTTGTTACTTTGCTTGAGAAGGCCTAGACTCTTCCATAGGACAAAATCTGTTTGTTTTCTACTCCCTACCAAAGGGCAGAGGCATTCCCTGTTGATTCGAAGATGCTGTAGCAAAGTCAATGCCAGCTTCAAGGCACTCTAAGAACCAGCTGGACAGAGCTCAAGAGTAGGGCAAATGAGAACAGAGCAGATGAGCACAACCCAGAAGGCTGGAGGGAGGGTGGGGAGCTGGAGCGATAGAGGGCATGGGAGAAAGGTTCTGTACTTGCTCACGGTTCCTTCTGCACAACGTGACTTCAGTTCCTCTTTATAGTTCCAACTAGATGCCCGGTGCACGAAATTCGTGCACAGTTGGATCCCTAGGCCTGGCCGGCAATCAGGGCCGATCTGCGGGGTGACTGGCAGGGCCATCGGGGGGCCCTGCTGACACCCGCTTTGGCTGGCCTGGCGCCGCCTGCTCGCCAACTTCCTCCCCCCTCCCCCACCACCACCTCCAGGGCCTGCAGCTGCGGGCAGCTCCTGTGTTGAGCATCTACCCCATGGTGGTCAGTGCGCATCATAGCAACCGGTCATTCCACCATTCGGTCAATTTGCATATTAGGCTTTTATTATATAGGATATTTCTGATCCTTCTCAGATCTCATCTCATTCAGGAAATCTACCACCCACATTCAGAATGAGCTTTTCTTCTCTAGACTATTGTTGTTCTTACAGTCAGTGCCACACAATCTAGCATTTGGTCAGTTGGTTGTCTGATTTCACTCATTTATTTAATAATTCATCATTTACTGAATCCCCACTACAAACTTTATGTCAAATATGTGAAAATGTATGGCAGTTTTGTTTTTTGAGTTTTTTTACTTCAACCTGGATTGGTTCTTTATGCACGGATGTCCTAATTTCCCTATAAGCCATGAATCTCTTTTTCTGTATTCCTCACAGCCTTTAGCATGTGAATGGTCAACAAGTATCCCACCATTCAGTTACTTAATAGATGCTCATTTGCTGGACACGACCAGAAGGACCTGGCAAGTCCCCATGTTCCCAGGCTATATCTACAGTTATAAAAACTTTCCTTCTCAGCGTACTGTAGATCAAGGCAACATCAAACTTATTACTGGTAAAACAATGCCCATCTCCCTGGGTTATTGTGGGCTAATGGGGAAATTATGTCTAGAGTAGACTATCTAATGTAGTTCATGGAACACAGCAGACCCTCAATCAAGGACAGCTATCGTCATCGCTCTTGAAAATCTCTGGCTTAAATGGAGTCAGTTCATGCCTTTTTTTCAATATAATTAAGTGCTTTTAGTTTAAAGACTTCCCGCTGGGCTTAATAACTGTGCGGGGACTTCGGGGTAATACTAACAATATAGACTTTGTTATTGTGCATTTCATTATATGGAGAGAAATTTTAGCAAAAGACTTATCTCCTGGATGATAATTGATTGTTATTTGAACCTTCATATTGGCTGAACTCAAGGAAAACTGAGGTGAGCCTCTTGCTATCACCAGGCACTCAATTGGCTGCTTCTTCTCTTCCCATATGTGATCCTCATAAACCCCTGGGAAACCACTCCCGTTCAGGACAAAACTCTTTCAGTGAGTGTTTTTCATGACTCAGAAAAAGTCACAGGTCAAAGCTTAATAAGTATAAATCTATACTCTCCAGTCAACAGTTTGGCCTTCAAATTGAATTGAATACTTACATCTACCCCTTTTCTGAACCCCTTTCTGACCAGAATTCTTTATATTTCCCAGTAATTCGTAGATTCTCATACACTTCATTCCCTGGTAACTTTATCCAGCTGGCTCCCTGGAGAGCCTGTGGGACTCCTGATTGAGCATCTCTGTTATCTAGTAGATCCACTCTCCTCTCCTGACTCACAGATCATCCCCAGATACCTGGAGATCTTCTCTGTGCCTGCTGGACCTCCGTGTTCCCTTCAGCAGGTACATCTATTGCTCCTGAAATGTCGCATGCTATAGAAATGTTGTACTCTCCATTACCTATTCATCCCAAACGGATCTACAGACATTTCTCTTTCAGTTGATGAAGTAATGAAGAGGAGTAAAGAGCCAAAAGTCATAGAGTGAAAAGTCCAAGGAAAAGAGAATCCCAGAAAGAATTATGGCAACATCTCTAAAATGTATACCCTGGTGTTCATGAGAGGAAAGGGGGATATGGAATGGTGAACAGGATCATGTACATTCAACGTCAACATACAAACGGCACCAGCTGTTGTCTCATCTAGTTCTGGTTCTATGCTTACATGGCATATCTTGTCATCTCGGTGGCTTGCCAAAGCGTAGGATGCTGGAGGGGATGACGTCATTTGCTTTACCTGTGTGCACTGGAGGCCCCACTCTGGTCAGGGAAGCATTTATTTCATGAAAAGTTATAACCAACTTTTATCACAATGGATGTTTCCTTTCTTCGGAGCTGAATTCTTTGTACTCTTATTTATTAGACAATTATTTAGAGCATTTATATGTTTAAGTTTAGAAATAAGCTAGTGATTCGGAGTCCATAATTTAGATACAAGAACATGTTGAAAGCATATTGACTGTAAACAGTCAGGATCATTCATTCTCAGCCGTGAAAGGTCTCTGGCAGGAGCAGGCCTTGGCAATTGCAAATAGGCATAGTGATAGGTGTGCCCATTGTCCTCACGGTGAAGGAGACTTCATTGTATTGATCTCTTGAGTTCTTTGTGATGCAAGCTTCCTCTCCAGGGAGCCTGCTTATTGCTAGTATTTTGAGATAAATGGCACTTCATGGTTATTAAGTGGTTCATTGTCTTCTCTCTGGCTGACTGGATTCTGTAGGTGGTCACTCAACTGTAGACACCTTTCCCTGCTACTAACTTCTGGGCAACCTGGAGCACACCTCATGGGCTCCCTTAATTTCCTGACAACTGGTTGTGGCATGGACTTTGTCATCAGGGAGGCAGCTGTGCCACTCACCTACGGTTGGGGGCGGGGAAGTGATGTATTCGGATAAGCTGTGTTCCTGAGCCTCAGGTGGAAAATGGAAATAATGATACCAACTCATGGAATTGTTGTGACTACTGAGAGAAAGGCCATATATTATCTGGCACACAGTAAATGCTTTATTCATGCTCTTGACATACAAAGCCCTCCCTGGCTTTTGACTCTATGAAAAAAAATTGCTATGTCCTTCTTAGCAGATAATACACCCCTTCTTAGCCTGGAAATTCTAAGGGGGGATTTCACTCCTCACTTTGGGGGATAAAAAATTGCATTTTCACAACAAAGACATCCTTCTTATAAATGGAGTAGTCTTGGGCCCCAGATGGGGACATTGGTTCCTGTATCTTGTCAGAGTTTCTAAGAAACTATTAAATCAACCAAGTGCCTGTAGCCTGGGGAAGGCTTGGGAGTCCTAATGTGAATTCCCGGGAGGGGGCAAAGGTAGCAGCCACTTGGAAACTACAAATTCTTACAACATCTGGATATTAGAAACAGTTTTTAGTTCCTGTTGAGACCCCCCCCAGGGGGAGAAACAGATTTTTGTCGTTTTGTGCTTTCAAGAGCCCTGAACAAGGAGGAAGCCAATGTCCTTGATTCAATGGCTATGTTGACCCGCCTTCTCTAAGGTCCAGAAATCATGTAAATAGGCATCCTTAAGTCTGAATAATGTATGGACCCATTTAGAAAGGAAAAACTGCCAGGCTCCCCCAATGCTGACTTAATATGTTCTTTGTATTATAATGCTGCTTAAATATTAATAACCATGTTTATTATGCAAATGAATAATGGAGCATAATCTCCAAGTTTATAGCACTTATATAAACACAAAACTAACTCACAAATTACATACTAAAAACTAAAAGGCAGTGATGGCGTGTTGGCAGAAGCTGAGTTGTTGTTAGCACCAGGCCTGGCCCGCTCCTCGACCAGGAGCTCTGGGGATGACTCCCTTCTCCCACCCCTGGCCTGTGTTCAGAACAATCATGAAAACTTTGCTTGCACAACACGCTGTGACGTCATCTGGTTTTGGCAAGAGCACATCATTTATGTGTTTCGTTTGCTTCTGGTCTATGCTTATTTATCTGAGATACTTAAAATACAACCATTATATTGTAAGGCAATCATAAGCACGGGTGAAAAATGTGTTATGTAGGAAATAAAGAGCATATGAGTTATCTAGATGGGTGTGTCTCAGTATTCCACACATTTCCATCATCTGAGGGTCTTTGAAAAAAAAATCCCCCTGTGGGGACCATCTTTAAAGATTCTGATGTAATTGGCTCCGAGCAGGGCTTGAATGTCAGTATTTGTTTAAAGCTTCCACCAAAACTCAAATCTCATCAGGATTGAGAACCATGATTCAATGGATCCAGTACATTCTGATCTTAATGTCTTACTGATATTTTAAGGATATCATTAAAAGCATATTTTATAATTCTAAAAAGCAATTTAAAGACCTTAGAGAATCTTTTTAACTCTCAGGAGTCTGTGGAACCTAGTTTGAACACAACTGGTGTAGGTGATGAAATTTCAGCTAAATTAAATAGTCCTCTAGTACATTATAAAACGAAGCATTCTGCAAACTGCGGGAACATCTGCTCATGCTCAGAACCGTGCTTGGCGCTGGAGGCACACGGGTGAATAAGATCTGCTCGCTCTGTCACACATTGGGTTGGGCAGGGGACACAGACAATGAACTAACTGTTTCAATATCATGAGATAAGGGCTGTGATAAACGTGCACACAGGCGTGACAATAGGTCCTTGTATGGGGACTGGTGCATGAGCTGAGTCTTGAGGATGAGTGGGAATTAGCTGGAGTCAGAAAACAGGTCCGGGAGAAAGTTCTGGCTTCATCACCAAACTAACATGGTCTCATCAAGCCACTGGACCTCTTTCCACCAGTTTCCTCAAGTGGAAATCATAATTCTAAATAGTCCTGTCAAATGGATAGGTTTTTTATGACATAATAAGGCAGCTTAAAAACATAAGCTAATATTACATTTCCATTACAGTATGTTCTTTTTTTTAAGGGAAAATATTTAGTGGTCTAATATTCTACCAAGTTGTTGGTGTCAAGATCTCCCTGTTCCAATAAAAAGACCGGAACTACACTCAGGTCCTATATTTGGATGGGCCTTAGGTGCCCTTCCTCTGGCCTCAAGCCTGGCATCCTAAACTATCACTTAAAAGTGCATTGACACTTGAACCAAAGAAAAACAACCACAGAATACCACCAACTTCTTGAGCTCAGACGTGAACGAAAATACTGTTTTCTAATGGGTTTGTCTTTCTCCACAAGATACTCACTGGACAAGTAAAAGAGTATGTATGGTTTCCTGAAACATTTAAAGGGAACATCAAACTGTCCTGTGAGGTTTTGAGTCCAAAGCAAACACGCCTACACTTGGTTGCAAGACCTACCTCCGGGCCTGGCCTCTCGCTTGAGGCCCGGTGGCCACGTCCAACTGCTCTTGGATTGAAAGAAAGATGGGCAAACAAACATCTTCCTGTCCCTGACCGTGCCAGGGTGTCCTTGAGACTGCATCAGCTCCAGCACTTTCCCCCAGAGGGCGCATGTGGCTTTTTATGTTGCGGTAGATTGAGGCTGCCTCAGCCTTGCTTTCTCTGAGTTTTTACTTGACATCACTTTTTAGATTTTTTTCTTCTGGCAGATGAGAAAGACAGTAATACTCCACTGAACAGAGTGACATTCATGGCTTTTCAAGCTACTATTTGTTAGCTTAACTAACATTTGGTAAGGACTTACTGCTTTCCAGGCACTGTGGTAAGTGCTGGGAATGCAACGTTGTCTTTAAGGTCTTATCTGTGAGTGGGAGACAGTAGCAGCTCCTGTTGTGGGTTAGTGAAGTGAGGCACATGGGCTTCCCCTGGGAGCCCAGGGGCTGCTCCATCCAGGTCACCCAGGGGTCATGCCAATCTATACTAATAAAAGGGTAATGTGCTAATTAGACCGGGAGACCTTCCGGACATCCTTCTGGACCAAGCCATGGTGGCAGGGCCAAGGCAGAGGTGGTTAGGGGCGATCAGGCTGGCGGGATGGGGGCAGTTGGGGGTGATCAGGCTGGCAGGGGGGCAATTGGGGGCAATCAGGCCAGCATGCAGAGTGGTTAGGGGTGATCAGGCAGGCAGGCAGGTGAGTGGTTAGGAGCCAGCGGTCCCAGATTGCGAGAGGGATGTCCGACTGTCCCACTGGGATCGGGCCTTAACCGGCAGTCAGACATCCCCCGAAGGGTCCCAGATTGGAGAGGGTGCAGGCTGGGCTAAGGGACACCCCCTTCGTTCACAAATTTTGTGCACCAGGCCACTAATAGTGATAATATTAGGAGTGATTAGGAAGGCAAGTGCCCACCTCAAGGACTTCATGGTCTGAAGGTAAACATAGATACAAAAAGGAAATTATTCTTTTAACAAATGAAGCTGTGATTTCAAACAGCAATTTAGGTCATTTACGAATACAAAATATATTATTAAAGAAATGAGCAACAACCCAAAGTTAACCAGCCATGTGGACATTTTGATGTATCTTATTGCAATATAGTGTGAGGGTTAAGGGCAAGGGTCTCTAGTTCCAAGTTCAAATCTTCCGGCTACTTTTGAGTTGTATGACTTTGGTTGAGTTGCTTAAACCCTTTGTGATCTATTTCCTGGTCCATGAACTGGAGAATGTAAAGATGCCTACCTGTTAAACGAGCTAGCTCTTACAGCAATGCCTGCTTAGACCTACACTGGATTCGTGTTAGGTACTACTTCCTTTTCCCTCGCATGCAGTGTGTGCATGTATTCATATTTATATTTATGCATTTAAATTAAGGTGATACACACATACCTTCTTTAAAAATAATATTTTAATTGGCTGCAGATTTATTCTTGAGGGTATAACATCTTATATATAACAAATCTGACACTGTCAAACACAAGCGATTTTTAAATTTATTATTAGAAATGCTTGGTTTGCATTCTTTTATGTCTGTTGCTCACTGATGATATTACTTTGGACATGTTTCTAGGTTTTCTGGGTGAAAGGGTGTAAATGTCTTTAAAGCTCTTGCTACATATTGCTTACTGCTCCAGAAAGCTCTACCCGGTTACACTTTCACATGCATGAAACCTTATCAGGCCGAGCGGAAGGCCGAGGAGGGAGGTGCTGCTGGCAAGTCCCTGAGAGCAGAGAGCTTCTTCTCCCGACCCCACCCCACCCCCATCCCCACCCAGGCTCTCTGCTGCAGAAGATCCAAGGCCAGAAATTTCTACACAGGCTATATTATAAACATCATATTATCAACATCCCAAGCTCACCTTTTTGAAGCAGATTATCATCTGAGAATTTGATTTTATTATATTAATTTTACTTTTTAAGAATTGTACAGACACTGTGTTGGTGAACTTCCCTGATTCCAAGCAGTCAGGGTGCTCAAAGGGTTGGCATTTTATGATTTTATGTCTTACCTTCTGCCTTTAGACCCTTTGCCACTGATTTTTTTTCAAGTGATATTTACAAAAAGAAAGATCCGAGGTTGAACAGGCTGGAGGTGCACCTGCCTGTCAAAGCTCACCTAGGGAAGGACACCTGGCTCCTCCAATGGTTTCCTTTGCCCTGGGTTCTGGGGCTTTGTGTGGATGGACACCACCTTTCCCAGTCCATCATGAGCTGGGAAGAAGCAGCTTACCCTGTGACCCCGACACCACTCCATCCTGGCTCTTGTCCAGTGATCAAGGGGCTGCTGGTTCAAAGAGTGCCCCCTTTGGTGCCACGGAGGCCCCTAGGGCCAAGTGCAGCCTAATCTCCAGATCCCCCGATGGGGAGCAGACAGACATGGGCTTCGTGGTCCAGCTCGGAGCCGCCATCAGCTTTGGGGAGGGCTGAGCATGACCTCAGGAGGGGACGAGCAGGAGCCATTTGTTTATTCTTTGAAATTGGCATCAACAACAGTGATGAGTGACACCCGGAGAATACAGTTCATTTTCACCCTGACAGGTGCGGCATCTGCCCTTTCTCTTGGCACAGCAAGTGCCACTCTGTGAGTGAGATAGCAAACTTCACCTTCACGGAGAGCCTAGCCCTCAGCACCTTCTAGTAAATAACACTGTGCTTCCTTCCCATCCAACCTGCAGTGTCAGTCCTTGAAGCTGATGTTTTGTACTTAAAGGTGTAGCTCTTTATTCCTTGAAATATCCATTCACTAACTGCATTTCCCCCCAACAGTCCAAGCATTGACAAGCTTGTGAAATGATAGGAACGAAAGGGACTTCAACTTTGTATTTTTAATAACATTTTCCTTGACCAAATTATGAAGGCATACATGTCTGAGTCAGAGAACTTGGAAAATACAGAAAAAACACCAAGATAAATAATGTTCCAAGGAATCATAATCTCACCACACAAGAGTAATCACGGTTAACATTTTGGTGAAAGTTCATAATTAAAGAAACTCTTAGGAGAGGCCTGTGTACCCCAGCACGCCCGCTCTGCACACCATCTTGCACCCTGTTTTGAAAACTGGATTGCTCCTAAATCATTCCAGGAAAATTATTAGCTTTCTCAAATGTCTCAGGAGGCGAGTCCATTGGCAGTCACTTCTAGTTTCTCACAGGCTTTGAAGTTGGGAAATTCTTCCTGGAGCTTTTGAACATTGGGCCAGGAGTGGGTCTGTTTGGGTTCTGGTTCCAGCGCTGCCACTTATTGACTGACCACAGGGTGACCTTGGGCTAGCCCAGCCAGGCTGCCCCACCTGAAACCCCTCCCAGCTCCAGCATCCACTCTCCCAGTTCCTTAACCTCTCTGAGCCTCTCTTTCCCAATGAGTCAAATCGTTGAAGTGGATAAGCAGGAAGGGGTGGATTTTTTTTTATTAAAAAAATTTATTCCAATTTTATTTACCTATTAATAGATGTAATTTTTAAGAGCAGTTTTAGGTTCATAGAAAAATGGAGTGAAAGGTATAGTCGGACATCCCCCGAGGGGTCCCAGATTAGAGAGGGTGCAGCCTGGGCTGAGGGACACCCTCCAGTGCACGGATTTCGTGCACCAGCCCTCTAGTCTAAAGAATATATGTATAATCTACATGCCCACTAATTATATTTTTCAAAATAACTAGAGAGAACTATCAGCCATTTCAACTCTACGTCTAGGAAAAAGGGAGGGAATATATCTGAAACTTTGTGGCTCTGCAGATAAACATGAAAATCAGAACAAAGAAGGTGTAATCTTCATTTATTAGGGATAGGTGCTGAACATCACAGGGGATTTAAGCAGTGCCATTCAATTCAGAAGGATGTGAACATGTGTATTGAAACCAATTATATATTCTTAGATAGTATGGCATTTTTTTTCTGGGTTTGAGGTTAAATCAGATGAATGTCTAACAGACATTCAAATATAATGTAAATACACATTATATTTACACTAGTACTGTGTAGTGACTTGCCAGAAAATAGAAGGTCTTTTTTATTATTTTGTTTATAATTGCCTATTCCATAAAGATTTGAAATGGCTTACTAAATTTTATGCAATGCAAAGGGAGTAAACTAGTAATTGACAAAACCTGTGAAAAGGGAAAATAATATGAATAAAATAATAAATCCAGATTAGCACACAGAAGTACAGCTGTACAGTTCCTAGGAGTGGGCCACAAATTTGGCTCTAAATTTCCTCTGCTTAGCCAAAGTAAAGAGAAAAACACATTCTGTTATAAAGTTCACAGGCTTGCAATAAAAATAAAATAAACTAGACCAATGGTTTAACATGAAAACTTTCTTAGGGAAATCTCTACAAATTCTATTTCTCACAACTGGGACTTGATAAGGATTGTGCAACTAAAAATTCAAAATGTTTTATTTTAGTGAGAAACGAGAGTGTAGCCCTGGTCGGTGTGGCTCAGTGGTTGAGCATAGACCTATGAACCAGGAGATCAGAGTTCAATTCCAGGTCAGGGCACATGCCCGGTTGTGTGCTCCATCCCCAGTAGGTGGCATGCAGGAGGCAGTTGATCGATGATTCTCTCTCATCATTGATGTTTCTCTCTCCCTCTTCCTCTCCCTCTCCCTTCTTCTCTCTGAAATCAATAAAAACATATTTAAAAGAAAGAAATGAAAGTGCAGGTATTTTGGGTAGCCAGTTAGGGGAAGATCTATATGTTTTGATGATCAGCTAGGCTGTGGTTAGGGCTAAAGGCCTTCTATCAGAATTGTTAACTACTCAAGGTATTGGCAGGATGAGCTCAAGCCCTTACCATTGCATCACCAAGGGTGAAGGTCAAGGGCTGGGCAAAGGCACCATAGGCAAGTAGGATGCATAATGTAGAGCAGGGAGGATCCAAATGTGATTTCACCATATGATGAACCAGATCAGGAGTCTAATCTCCAATCTGCCTGTTCTGGATCATTTTCCTCCCTAAGCATCTGGTGCCGATGTCCAGGTGTTCTGCTCACTGCTGCTGTGTAATTAATCACCACAACACTTACAAACAGGTTTGGACTCTATTGGTCATGAATTGGGATAAGGAACAGAGGGGATGGCTTGTGTCTTTCCCACAATGTCTGGGGCCTCAGAGAGGGAGACTTACCAATTAGGGGTAATTTGATAGTCGTGAGCTGGAGTCATCTTGAAGCGTCTTTATTTACATGCTGGCCATGGATGCTGGCTGTTGGCTGGGACACCAGTTAGGGTGCTTGCCTGTGGCCTATCCATGGGCCTGGGCTTCCACACAGCCTGGTACATTCTCCCTCTTTGAAGGCATGGAAGGCTCCAGAAACAAGTGCCAGCTGACAAGGCAGAAGCTGCATGACTTTGTGTGACAGGCCCTTAGAAGTTGAGAAGCATCACTTGCAGCCTCTTTTTAAAAATATAGATATATTTTTATTGATTTCAGAGAGGAAGAGAGAGGGAGAGATAGAAACATCAATGATGAGCGAAAATCATTGATCAGCTGCCTCCTGCACACCCCACACTGGGGATTGAGCCCTCAACCCGGGCATGTGCCCTGACTGGTAATGGAACTGTGACCTCTAGGTTCATAGGTCGACGCTCAACCATGGAGTCACACCATCCGGGCCTCTTTTTTTTTTTTTTTTTTTTTTTTTAACTACAAGTAAGTCACAGGTCTACCTACACACCAGGGAGGAGTGTAGACGTAGAGATGCATGTTGGATGGGAAATCTTGTCATCTCAGAAAAATACAACCTGCCCCAAAGCGTGAGAGCTGCTTCCTGCTCTGTGCTGTTGCTCTATTGTCCTTAAAATGCCAGGCAAGAAAAAGTGAGGTTCAGGGAAATAAACTCGCCCAGGCTGTTTCAGCCTGCCTTTTCTGGAACAAATGCAACCCTCAAGACCTCTTGAGACCAGTCCACCTCCCTGGGACTAGGAGTTACACATAAAAACGTGTGAACAGACTCCTCTGGAATAGACAAGCCAAACATTTCCCACCGATGTATCTTTAGGATGTCTTCTTGACTTCAGAACCCTACTACTTGGAAAATCAAAACCCTGGCTGATTTTTTAAAATATGTTACAGAAATAACTAACAAAAATAACTCTTCTGGGCAAAATATACATTCATAATGGTTTTATCCTAAAAGGTAAAAGGCTAGGATACTATTTTTTACAAAAATTAAAAACTGCAGTTTCATATATAAAAGTGAGATAGATGGCTGCCACTTAATTTATTTTCTTAAAGTGCCCATTTAAGTTTCTTCTCAAGTCAGTTGAATTAGTTCGTCAGTTTCACGACCTGAAATCATCACTAAGAGATTTGCCCTTTGAGTCAGTTTGAATGTATTGCCGTACCAAGTATTTATCTCCTGGAACATCCAGCAGATTTCGTTAAAAATTATACTAAATTGATAAATGTCACTGAATCATTAGCATATGATTTCCTACTCATCTGTGCCAAGAGGGTGCTCATGGGTGAAGCCCAACAAACAGGACCACCATGTTCCCATGTAGGGTTCTGGCAAGAAATCTTATCATCTCTGGGATCCCTCTCCTGCTGAGACCACTTAGAAGAGGACTTGGAAGAGTTTGTGATCTTACAAATACTAGTGGAACAGCAAACAATGTGCAAGGATTGGGTTATGGACAGGTTCTTCACTTTCCAGATAAATAATCACGCATCAGGAGAAGAATGGAAGCGCTCAAAGCAATACTCATTTTATTTGATTCATGAAATGAGAAATCAGTTCCTGCATAGCGTAGAGCAATCTCTTTGAAATCCTCAGTATGATGGGAACTGCATCTTTGAGTCATGACTGACTAAACATTCTCACATCCTGGGCTCTTTAACCGGTTCTTTAATTTATCAGTTGCTATGAAGTATGTTAGTGTTTAAAATAAGTGGTTAACATGACAGGTGATGTGAGGTGGTTCTAGAATCTAGATCAAAATGTGACAATATTAAATTTGGGAAGGAAAATAACTTTTAAGTAAACTATGCAACCTAAGGCCTTAGAAATGTGGAAAATTGCAACAAAAGAGGCATGCAAACATTCCTGTGACTATCTCTTCCCTTATATAAATGTATTCATTTATTCAATCAATCAATCTTAAAATCTTTCCTATGTTGCATTAAATAAGACAACTTTAATAACAAGTAAGCTTCAAAATGTATAACAGCTCAAACACATAGAGGTTTATTTCCTGTTTCCTTAACAATGCTGGGTGCATGCACAGGTTAGTGTCAGCGCCTCTTCCATGTGGTCATTCAGGGACTCAGGCTGATGAGGGCTCTGGAATCTTATTGGGTGCCTTTCCATGTCTTTCATTCTAACCAACCAGCAGGAAGGGGGAGAAAGCATGGAGGACTACACGGATGAGGAAATGCATGGAGAAGACATCCTCAAAGTAGTTTTGCATCATTCTAAGACACTTTTCACAGAAAGACAATACAGTCAATGTTCTCAAGAGTTTACATTTTAATGGCCAGATGTAAAGAAACCACGGTAGTCATGTGATTCATGATCCTAGATGTGCATCAGACTCCTCAATAAGGAGTTTTTTTGAAAGCACTTAGCCTGCCAGTCAGTAAGTTTGGTTGCCAGTCAGTAGGTTTGGTTAGAATGCCAGAAGAGGTTCTGAGAGACAACCACATTTGAGGATCACAAAACTTAGAGAAAAATCTCTTAGATTTGCCAGCAAATAATACTAGCCTAATAAAACTTACATATCCCTTTGAGTATCATGAGATAAATATATAATAGTTTATCTATGCACATAGTTTTTTTTAAAAAAATCAATATAATTTCATAACTATCATACAAAGGAGAAATAATATTAAAGTAATTTAAAATAAAATGTGTATTTCAATGAGATGCCCAGGCTTGACTATGGCAAAAAATAAAACATAATAAAATAGTAAAATGCTTACATTTCTAGTGAATGTTTGGATATAAGAAGATGACCAGGAGTTTTTCTGTGCAGTAAGTACAGGCATATGAGAAAGCCAAAGTAGAGATGGATTACCTGAATAAGAAAACTAAAAACTAACCAAAACTTATTTATATATGATAAGAAGCAAGAAAGAAATTAGATTGATTTAGTAATAACATGTCAATAAAACCTAAACTGTCAAAGAATAATATCTACAATAATAAAAGAGAAAGATGCAAATTGATCATACCTTTGCGACACCCACCAGCCAATCAGGAGTGAGTATGCAAATTAACCCAACAAAGATGGGTTGTCATGTTGTTGCCATGGCGACGACGCAGGCTTTCTGCACCGCCCCAGCCGCTCCGGGCTTCTGGGCAGCGTGGGAAGGTGGAAAGGCAGCTCCGGGCCAGAGCAAAGGCGGTGCTGGCAGCCAGGGGAAGGAAGGCCCATTCTTGCATGAATCTTCATGCGTCGGGCCTCTAGTAAATAAATAAAAAGATAATTTTGCACATGAGCTGGGCTTTAGTATGTGTATTGTAAAACTAATTCTCTTTGTTGTGATACAGGATGAGGAAGTGCCCAAGTATATAGAAACCTATATTTTATCTTAATAACCCATGACATTCAAGGCAAACATTCATTTTCTGGAACTTATAAAGGTCATATCCTTAAGATAGATATTGGAGAAGTGATGATGGATTAGAAAAAAGAAACAATGATATAAGAATGATCAAGAAGTGGGAAACCTCTGGAGGCAATGCCAGCATGAGGCAGAAAGACAAGAACCCCCAAACAATTTCAATATGTAGTTTTTGCAAAGTGGACTTCTTATCATGCTGTAAAATTATTTAAAAGCACATGGGAGACAAGAACACAGTCAAAGTATGTCATTGATGTCTACAACTGGGTAACAGCTGATTCTAATGTTTTTTAGAAAGGACTTACATCTATGTATTTGCAACCGTGCGTGTTGCTTTTGTAGTACAGCTGCACTGAAATCACTTCAAGTAAGTGCGTAGTGGGAACACTTGTGCAATACGTTCAATTGGCAGACTGAAGACGGTTAACAAATTACTGAATTTTGAGCAAATGTGTTCCATTTAAGCTTTCTTCTCTATAGCCAACTTGCATGCTGGGCCTTTTGTGTACAGTCTCATAAAAGCTTTTCAAAACTTTTCACTACAAATTTTTGCTTGTAGTAGGGTTGATTTACCAGGACATTCAATAAAAAATCTTTCATTTCACTGGTTGGGACTGTCCTGCACATCGCAGGACCCCAGCACAACCTCTCCCATTAAGTGGCTGTGGCGACCGTGAGCTGTTCAAACCCCTACAGAACCAGTACCATCCCCAGGAAGAACAGCAGTCACATATGAAGCACAAAGCAAGCATGCTGCTCATTGAACTGGCAACCCTGAAGGCCCTTCTGAGCAAACACCCTATTTGGTCGTGGAAGCAATTTGCAGCAGAAAACCTGAGAGGCGGACCTGCCCATTAATCACTGGGTGAACAGGATGAGAAGTTCTTTTTTACTCCAGCTGAGTGACAGCTTTCTGGTCCAGACCGATGACAGCTGTGGGCTTGAGCTTTCTTCGCTATTTTTCCCTTTGAGCCATTTCCTTTTATTTTGGTCAAGCTGCCATGGACTGAAGGACTCCCCTGGGTCCACAGTCACATTCCTCCTTTTGGAAAGAACCAATGTGGCCTTCTTGAAGAATTTGTCCTCAAGCATCTGGCTGTCCTCACCTCTCTAGGAGCAGCTCAATGTGCCTCCCAGTGGAGGTCAAGGGCAGGGCCTGCTGGACAGCCCTGGCTATGTTATGCTTCCTTCCAGGCACACCAGGTGCATCTGTGCCCCGCAGTGCTCATGCCTGCATTCCTCCAACTTCTGGAAGACTCTCTTACCTGGAAAAGTGATGAGGGGCAGAGAGGGGGTTCCTGTAGAGTAGAGAGCAAAAGGAAGAAGGAAGAGAGTGTCCAAGTAGAGTGAGAAGAGTCAGTGAGACCAAGAGAGTGAGAAAAATTGAATTGAGATCTCATACGTGGGGATGTCCCAACAGTCTCGCTGCCCATTCCTTGCTACCACCAGAGTTCTCCACAGACTCTTCCTACAACTCCCAATGCCAGCTGCAAGGTTCAGACTGTGTAGTAGCTCAGATCTGCCAATAGCACTGGTAGACTGGACAATGACACACAGATTGTTTTTTTCCATCTTTGGGATTTGGAGCAATCTCTAGAGTTGCAAAAGCTTGCCTTGTCACAAGAATGTTTCTGAAGGTCCTCGATGTCTGACCTTGACTATGTGCTTCTGGGAACAGTGGCACAGCCATCCAGGGTGGCAGAGACCAACTGGGATGTGGAATTGACCACCAGCTCCTTTTTGCTCTTGCCAAAGTACCTGAAATACCTATTCTGGGAATTTGGGTTTCTATTCTTTCTTTCAAAGGGCCCTTTAGGGGCAACAGGCAACATACATGGTCTATGTTTGGCCACCGTAGCCCAAAAAGGATGCGTTGGCTACAGATGTCAATTATTGGCATTTTGACAGGAGTGTATTTCTATTTCTAAGTGTATTTGCTCAGCTAGGAAGCATTTGCTGATGACAAGCTGTATTGGTGCCAAAACTCTATTAGAAAACAGTCTTGTTCTGAAAATGGCTTGCCTCCCAAGAGTCGTTGTTAAGAAAATTCTTTCTCCACAGGCAATATCTGCACTTAAGACATTAACTTTTGGAAGAAAATAAGGCTTGGAATCTTTGTCGTATAACACAATGTGTGCACACAGTAGGTTCTCCATGGCAGCATGCTGAAGGAAAGGATCTATGTGCTGTTCATGCATGCACATTGAGGGAGAGTGGGGACCAACAGCCCCAGAGAAAACTTCACACCCTGGAGTCTGAATGCCAAGGCTCCTACCTCCCTTGCAAAGGGCACAGCATAATGCTGGCTTCAAGACCTCTGAGATTCTAGCACATTCTGCTCTAATCCTGTGTGCATGAGTAGGAAGGCCAAGTGCTTCCCAGGTAGGGACAGCAAAACAGTTTGCTGCTTGAAGAAGAATGGGATTATTGGTGAATGAAGCCAGCATCCTGGGTGGTAACAAAAAAGGGAATTGGTAGAAAATGCATCATCCAAGTTGGATTAACTTAGGTCAGTGGCCTGGGCAAGTTCCCAGGATATCCAGCCAGATGTAGGGCCTCTGAGAAGCACAAGGCTAGAATGTGTGTGATGACATAGAGTGGGGTGAGAGGCAGGGTCATGGGGACTCAGCGGAGGCCACCCTGGACCCCTAAACCAGTGGCACACACTTTCCCTGCCATCCGTTACATCTGGGCCAATCTCAAGGCTACTGGACATCTGCCTGGTTTTTTGTGTTTTTTTTAATGGACACATTTTCTCTCTATCAACAGTCTGCACGGAACATAAGTGAAGTAATCCAGCAATTTCCTTCCTATCCCACTGCGTGTCTGCTGCTTAGTCATTCTGTGTTCTCTTTGCTTTGGATCAAAGTGCCTCTTGGTACCAAAAGCTACATTATTCTATTCATCTGCATGTAAGCCAAGATCCTGACCATTCTGGTTTTGTTGTTGTTGCGTTTGTTTAAAGCTTAGCCATTTTCCATTCTGGGCAGTTACAACTCTGTTTACTATGAGTTCCTCTGTGTAAATGTTTTTCCCGTTCCCAGCCTCCAGCTGCTGCGTGAGCCATAACTCATCCCCACGTTATCAGTACAAAGTCAGGGGATGATGAATTTGGGAGGCTTAACTTGAAGGTACGAGGGAGGATGGGGAGGGGGAAGAAGAAAACTATTTATGAGAGGCCATGGGGCTGAATAGAAATAAGACCAAAAAAATAAGCTAACTACATATCATCAGGAGAAAATATCACATCTACTTCCTGCAAGATGCTATCATTATGAAGAATGAAGCTTATTCTGGAGTATTTAGTTGATAGAAAATCTATCCTGTGGTCCCAAGATAAGACTGACCCATCCTGACCTCCTCCCGATCTCATACATCCCAGCTCTTTACCAGCCTCCTTCTTCTGGTCCTTGGGCTGAGCTCACAACTTAGTTGAATAGTCAGGGTTCTTTCCTTTGCAGGTGACTCACACTGCCTTAAGCATAAAAGGACTTTATGGATTCACGTGTTAGGAAGGATACTATGAAAGCTCCCAGGTCAAATAAAAAAAAAAAATACAAGAAGCAGGACTATATAACTGGAACCAGGATCCTTTCCCCGCTCCTTCCCCCAACTCTCACCTCTGTGTGTTGTTGGAATGTTCTATTCTTCAGACAGGAGCTCCATGTGCTATAGGAAGATGCCGCTATGTAAAAGTCCCATATTCTCGTCCTCACAGTTCAGCAACCCTAGAGGAAAGAATGTCTGTCTCACAACATCCACATGCAATTCTGGAGTTGTATGTGGATGCTGTGAGGCAGGGCTATGAGTCCAAAAGACTAGATTGGCCTGATTGGATGAGTCCATGTGTGGGGAGGAGGATCTAGTGCCAGAAGAAAGGCAAGAGGGGAAAGAAAAACATGCCTGGCAGTGAAAAACAGCCTTTGCCACAGTCCTCTACACCACCCGTCATAAACCTTTCATCTGAGGATGAAAAGCAGTGCAACCCTAAACCTGGCCTGAAATGTAACAGCACGTGAAGTGCTACCTGGAAATATTACCTGTAAATCACTTAGCAAATCAAAAGGTCACATGTTTCCTGAGCATCTCCATTATAATGAGAAGTGGTCAGCTTGTTGGGCTTCATTCTCAGCTTTGCTCTGTCTTATTGAGTTATCTCGGTTAGTGCATCTCTCTGCCCTTGGTTTCTTCATTAGAAAAGGGATGCCCTTCTCACAGGGTCATGGTCAGTATTAATGGCCTAGTTTGTGTTGGGGTCAAAGGTGTTAGAGATGAGTGGCTAGAGGAACCATCAGGTCCCCAAGGCTCATAGTGCCTCTCCTGGGACTCTTCATGACAAACCTTGGAAACTGGCTCACAGTAGGGATTTTATATAGTTGCTAGGATCAAATAAGTTCAAACTTCCCCCTTGCTGTGTGAGGGAAAGATGCTGACTCAGCATTATGTCCCACGCACACCGTCAAACTCCTGGACTTCATCCTGTTTGAGTTTCTCTCTCTCTCCCTCTCTGTACGTTCAGGAGTGTACACATTTCTGTCCAGCACTCTGAAGTCTCTGGAAGAGAAGGACCATATCCACCGAGTCCTGGACAAGATCACGGACACCTTGATCCATCTGATGGCCAAGTCAGGCCTGACTCTGCAGCAGCAGCACCAGCGCCTGGCCCAGCTCCTCCTCATCCTCTCCCACATCAGACACATGAGGTGAGGCACCCCTGGTTCCCCACAGGACAGACATAAAGAAAACAAACCCCCAAATAGGCACTACAGATTCCCCCAGGAAGGGCTGGTACCTGGATGTGGACAGCACACTTGGAACAGTTTCTGGCATGTAATAAGCATAAAGAAGGAGGCTTCAAACCTATTTGGGGCATAGGACAAGTGTAAGAGAAGGCTTCAGAGAGAGAGTGATATTTACATTCAATTTGAAGCATGTACAAGGTCTTACAAGGGGGAGAGTGCGCAGTGTGCATGTCGGGGGAAGAGGGCAAGTTTGGTCATTCACGTTGTCCCACGTGATCAAGGGAAGTCATTGAGGGCACCCATCCTCTGAAGGCACTGGGTATGTCCACTGTGGTTCCTGCGTCATACTCTCCTTACTTCACTGGGAAATCCTAAACAAGAGACTCTGTGCCCAGATGCGTCATGGAGGGTCAATGTTGACTCCTCCATCCTTCTCAAATCTCTTCTTGTCACCTCTACTGCCATCACCCTAGGCCTAGTCCAAGCCACAATCATTTCCTGCTGAGTTTCTACACCAGCCACCTCACACTTCTCCCTGCCTCCAATCTTGATCTGTTCAAATTCATTCTCCATGATGGAGAGTGACCATCCTAATAGCAAATCTGGTCATGTCGCTTCCTTACTTAAAACCATGCAATGGCTTCCCATTGTTTTAGATAAAAGTGAAAATCACTTTATTTTGCTTATGCTACTCTTGTATGCTCTACCAGTGGTTCTCAACCTTTCTAATGCCGCGACCCTTTAATACAGTTCCTCATGTTGTTGTGACCCCCAACCATAAAATTATTTTCGTTGCTACTTCATAGTTGTAGTTTTGCTACTGTTAATAAATCGTAATGTAAATATCTGTGTTTTCCAATGGTCTTAGGCTCTACAGCAGCGGTTCAGAACCGCTAGAAGGGTCGCCTAAGACCATTGGAAAACAGATATTTACATTACGATTCATAACAGTAGCAAAACTACAGCTATGAAGTAGCAATGAAAATAATTTTATGGTTGGGGGTCACCACAACATGAGGAACTGTATTAAAGGGTCGCGGCATTAGAAAGGTTGAGACCCACTGGTAGAGCATACAAGAGTAGCATAAGCAAAATAAAGTGATTTTTACTTTTATCTAAAACAATGGGAAGCCATTGCATCCCTACTTCACTCTGTAGGGCGTCCTCACCGTCTGAGCTGTAGCCATAAACAACTGTTCTGTGAGTCATGGGGGAGTCTACTTGGGGCTGCCTATTGTCTGGGCATCTCTGTTTATCTCTGCTGGGCTCCCTCACCCATCTGTGAGGCAGCTGATTGAGGCTGGGCACAGCTGGGGGATGGCTTCAGGCTGCAGGCCTGCAGGTTGGCCAGGTGCCTCTGTTCCTTAGCCTCCTATTCCCACAGGTTGGCTGGACATATTATTTTCTTAGAAATGGCAGAGGCATAAGAAAGCCAGCCAGGTTGGACAAGTGCATGTTAATCTTTTAATTAAGTCACACCTACTAACATTCTATTGGCCAAGCAAGTCACATGATGGAGCCCAAAGTCAAGATCATGGACACGTGGTGCAGGGAGGGCATATTTCCGAAGGGAATGCTAACCTATCATAGCTTAGATATCACTCCTTGTAGGAAGCATCTCCTGACCCTGAAGGCCTACGTGGGACTTCATCTGTTCTTCCTGGTTGTCATTGGCCATTGTATTATCTTTCTTCTCCATTAGACTGTAATGTTGTGAGGCAGCTATCACTATCCATCTTGCGTACACTGTGTACTCAATACCACGTAGCATAGGGCTTGGCCCATTGTAACTATGCAATAAATATTTTCTACTAGACCTGAGGAAGGGTCTTACCCGAGGAAAAAGGGTCTCTCAGTTATACAAGGTGAAAGCGGCCTCATTTCCATTCTAAATAGGCATGTAAATTGGCTGGCCAGAGGCTTAGTGGATATTGTTCTCATGGAAAAACAAACAACAACAAAAAACACCTCGGCCTGCAGGGAAGAGATGAAGAAAGTGGTGGATTTTTCACTCCCCAGAAATGAGGTGAAGTCATGACAGTAGGGGGACAAGTAGCCATGTGTGACCTTGGGCTGACAGCAGAACCTTAGGAATGAGAAAGAGATTCCTTTTCTTAGTGGCTATGAGGGAAGGGCTGAGTGCCTGAAAAGGGACACATTGCATTTTAAGGGGCTTTCGAACCTTGAGACTGCATCAAATGACAAGAAGTTTGTCCATTAAAGTCCCAGATGCCACTTCCCTGGAGACAACTTTGCAAATGGTTAGCTTCTTGAGAAAATAAATAATCTTTCTTTTTTTGTATCCTCCACAGTGCCCTATATGAAGTCTTTTATGTCGTATATGCTCACAGCGTTATTACTAAGTGAATAAATAAAAGAACAAATTACTTGAGTATTTCCCTTACTCTATGAATTTGAAATTTCCAAATAATAGCTTCCACTTGACGAAGTTTGGGAGACAGCGATTGCAGTTCCTGTTTTCAGGAATTTCCCCCAAATCCCTGTGTCACAGGTGAAGGACTCACCTTGGCCAGGTGGAATAGGTGACTGCATTTGGAATATACATTTCCAAACCTTTGCCATCTGTTTTCCTGGATGAATATTGCAAAGAGGGGAGGGGGGAATGTGCCAGATTTACATAATCTTCTGCCAAATTTCCTACCTTCTCCTTGAAGAAATGTATTAGCTTTCAGTCTGAGCTAGGAATTTCAAAGGTGTTGTAGCAACCCTGTATTGTAGATGAAGATTTTTATTTGTTGGTAGGAATTGCTGAATTTTCAAATCTATTGATAGCTTTTCAGCATTAGCAAACCTAATTAGTTAATACCAGATAAACCTGCACTGAATGTGCTGGCCTTGGCCGGTGTTGCTGGAAAGGTGTGGATGAGGGAAGGATGAGGGGACAACGGCATGAGCTCTCCAGAGCGGTTTGAATTGTGTGAAATGTGGAGAGAAGTTGCTATTCTGCTGAAAGCTTTGAGCATTCTCTCTCTCCCTTTCACTGGTTCTCTCTCTCTCTCTCTCTCTCTCTCTCTCTCTCTCTCTCTCTCTCACACACACACACACTAACATTTTGGTTCCTCATTATTATAATCTATTCAAATCTCAGAACTCTGTATTGTTAAGCTTGGGCCCAGCCATATATTTTTACTCAGAGAACTTGACACTAGATTTCATCTAACTGTAAATGTGATTCATTAGGTTTCATGAGCCGGGGGACATTTCACTTTAAGGGGATTTGAAGTAAAACAAACAGCAACAACAAAACAAGCAGAGGCCACTTAAACCCCTGATTTCGGTGGTTGTGTTGTAAGGCCCGAACAGCTTGGATGCTGTGTTTTCATAGCAGGGCAGGTCTCCAACGGGTGCTGACCTTTCCCCTTCTAAAAATGCAAATATATTCTAGAACATTCTCTTGGTCCTGCCTACTCATGCTAGTTTTTAAAGTTTCAAGGTAGATAATAGCTGTTCTACGTTTTTCCTGGTAGAGTGGTGGACACAGAGCAGAGTGGGGCTGGTGGAGGAGAACAGAGGAGAGCGTGGTAAAGGAGAGATGCTATGTACCTGCATTTCCCTACGACTATCAACTCCCTAGTTTCCGGACATTTACCACGTTCTTGGCACAGCTGTAGGCCTATAGGATGGGCAAATTGCTGCCCCTCGTGGAACTTGCAGTGTGTATGTTGATGAGTGTGTGCGCGTGGGGGGTCAAGGATAAATATTAATACAGACATACACGAAAAGAAGAATTTCAGGAAGGAACATAGCGTTACGTCACAGGGCATGGCTGGGCTGCAGGGGCTGAGGCCGTGGCCTCTCTGGGGAGGTGGGTTGGAAGGTCGGGGACTTGCACTTGGGGCAGCAGGACAGCAGGTGCAGACACCCTGAGTCTGGAAGGAAACGCGCTTGGTTTCTTCAGCGGACAGCACGAACCCAGTGTGGGGAGAGAGGCAGGGGGTGCGCTGAGAGGTGGGGGCAGCCACTTCAGTTACATCTCGCAGAGCAAGAAAAGACATGTAGATGCTCTTCTGAGTTAAGTGGAAAGCCCTTTTAAGCAAGAGACCTTCTTGAACGGTCTTCCACATTTAAAAAAAGTCCCTCCGACTGGGCTGTATATCTCTCTGATCGGTTCTCTGTTGAGCTGTATTGCAGCTAGAAGGGAATAGAACCTCATTTGAGTTCATGGGAGGGAGCTGCACAGCACAGCAAACCCTAAAATGGCTCTTTAAACAGGAAGAACGATTGGCACACGTGTTTGGAGTGTTCACTGTTGCTGTCTGGGAGTGTCAGGGCCTGGGGTTTGTGATGGTCTGACGCATCCTCTCTCTGTGTCTTCCCCCCGACCCCCACGCAGTAACAAAGGCATGGAGCATCTGTACAACATCAAGTGCAAGAACGTGGTGCCCCTCTACGACCTGCTGCTGGAGATGCTGGATGCCCACCGCCTGCATGCCCCAGCCAACCGCGGGGGCGCCCCCACGGAGGAGCCACACCAGGGCCAGATGGCCACCACAGGCCCAACTTTACCACATTCCCTGCCAACGTATTACATCAGTGGGGAGGCAGAGGGTTTCCCCAACACGGTCTGAGAGCTCCCCACCCCCCCACGTGTCTGAGAATCCCCGCAGCGTTCTCCCCACGTCATACACCACAGCAAAATTCTGCTCCTGAACACACTCCGGCTTGCACCCAGCACCACGGCTTCCTCCTCTGAGGGGCCTGCGCCTGCTTGCTCAGTCCTTAGGGGCGCGCCTTCTTTTGGGAACAGCCAGAGGGATCCGGGGCTAACTTCTTGGAGAGAGCTCTCCTTCTCCCTTTGCCACGTTGCTAAGCGTGAGGATTCCCGGAGCTGGTCGTGACTGAACTCGGGCTCCGAGCTGGGGCTCAGATGAGTGTGCATTGAAGCTACTTACCGAGAGCCAGGCCTGGGGAGTGGACGTGGCGCCTCTGTGAAGCACTTTCTAATGAATCTAAGCCACAGGAGAGAATTGAAAGTGGCTCCCGTAACTGCCGAGTTGGGGCAAGCTAGGTGGAGGGTTTATTATAGCATCCTCTTGTATTCCTATAGTCATGTATCTTTTTATTAAACACCTTCAAGCTTCTGCTCTGTTGCTTGGCTGTAGCTGCCTGTCCTGTGATTGTCTATTCATTTCCCCTATAGGAATACAAGATGCACACAGGGAAGGAAGACCCCCTAGCTGTCCACTTCAGACACTGCACCTCCGGATTGGCCGAGTGCTCTCCCATTGGCTTCCGAGAGCACTGCGTCCAGTCCTGGGTCCCGGTGGGTCCTTGCTTCCCCCGGACCTGTGGAAAACAGCACGTTATCCCAGCTAAGTCACCTCCAGGGCCCCCGTGAAGGGTACATTCTTGGTTTTTTTCTGTTTGTTTTATAAAAGAGAGCCCTCTCCCCGCAGGACCCACCTGCTGTGCTGTGGTCTCCCACTTACCGCCCAGGGCGCTCTCCGTGGCTCTCCCTGGTGTGTAATTTCCATGGAAGGTGGAACTCGTCATGGGTAGTGCCCAGCCTCTGACCAAGATCGCTTTAAAGGAGTGGGCACCCTAGTGACCCTTGAAGCCCCGGGGCACTGGGCCACATGAGCACATGTGCACGATTGTCGGGACTAGAGCACAGCGAGGAGGGCAGGGTGGACACTGGATGACCCTGGGAGGCTCCGAGGGGCCCTGCCACACTGCACTGTGGCTGCCCTGGGACTCGGGGCCTGGCCTCCTTTTCTTTATTTCCCCGCATGGCCCCGATGGAAAGCAGCAGCAGTGGGCAGCTGCGTCCCTACAGTTGGCCCAGCACACTCTGAAGCCGGGGTGGGTGTTGGGGGGGCGAGGAGAGGAGCACCCCCTCTTCAGGCGCCTGGGCTTGCTCAGACTACACGTGCCCTTGCTTACTAAGAGATCATCCCAGCAGAAGGGTTGGGCCTGGGGAGGGGGGAACTGCCCCTAGAGCTCATTTCCTTAAACTCCGCAAGCCAGGAGCGGGAGACTAGGCTTGAGCCCCAGGAATCTATTGACCTAGAGACGAAAAAAGAAAGTCTCACACCAGCCAAGGGCAGCCTTCCCCAGGACTCTTGCTTGTAGAGAGCACTTCCGGGTTTCCTCTTCTCAGCTCAAAAGCAAGTTTGGCTTCTGCCGGTGACCCCCCTGTCTGTCATTTGAACCCCACCGGGAGGTGAGGTGTGGGCCAGTAGCCCAGCCAAGCTCCCAGGGCTTCTCCGGGGATGCCTGTGCCACAGAGTGGATTTCACTCGTTTCTAATTGCCCAGCCAGTGGCCGCCAAAGGACTGGGAACCAGGGAGGGTCAGGAAAAAAAAAAAGAAATAAGTTGTTTCCATACACGCGCATCTAAATTTGGGGGCAGTTTTATGTGTCATCATTCAGAATATGTTTGGTACATAATTCCTTTGTTGTTGTTTTGTTTAATAAGCACCTTATATAGTATAATATATATATTTTTGAAATTGCAATGCTTGTTTATCAGACAACTGAATGTAGTACTTCTGTTCTGGATTTGATTTGACTGGGTTAACGTGCAAAACCAACAAACATATTCAGTTTTTTGTTTGTTTTTTTTGTAAGTAGTCATTAATGCCTAAGGCCTGGTGATTATTCATTTAAATGAAGATCACATTTCATATCAACTTCTGTATCCACAGTAGACAAAACAGCACTAATCCAGATGCCTATTGTTGGATATTGAATGAGAGACAATCTTATGTAGCAGAGATTATGCCTGAAAAGGAAAATTTATTCAGGGCAGCTAATTTTGCTTTACCAAACTATTAGTAGTAATATTTTTGGACTGTAGCTAATGGGTCAGTGGGTTCTTTTTAATGTTTATACTTAGATTTTCTTTTAAAAAAATAAAAACAAACAAAAAAATGAGGACTATAGATGATATAATACCAGCTAAATCCAAACAATACTACAGTGGAGGGTTTTACATTATTCATCAGATGTCGTTTGTAATCATGTTAAGGTACTACTACATTTGACATGGGCAGAGAATACCAGATGGCTGGAATGTTGGCCCAGGAGTCTCAAATAATTTTAGAAATCTCTTTTTATTCTCATTTGAAGTGCCACTAATGGGCAGCTGACCCTTTGCAGCTACTGCTGCTGTTGGGTGCAGGGAACATGCTGTGTTTCCCCCTCACCACGAGGCAGTTTAGAGTTTAAAAGACAGGTTTGGCCTGGGCAGGGGGTACTGTGGGCAAGTGGGTTCAGGAATTTGGAGAACGGGAAATACAGAAATAAGAAGCTGGAAAGTATGGTGAGTCAGATGGATACTGCTGTCTGGGGTATGCACCGGGGTTCAGACTTCTGCCCTGGAAACCACAAATAACTAGCTCTATCTGACAGCCACTGCTAAAACGACAGCTCACGTTCCAGGGAGGAGCGGGCGACACCCCCAGTACAGGCCAAGGAACGGGCAGTGGTCTGTTTCTTTGGGCCACTGCCGAGCTCTAGGCTGGCTGTCCCGATTCGGGAATGCCGTGACGCACAATCAGAGAGGCCAGCTCATCCAAAGAGAAGATTCCATGTGGGTTGCAAAATCCCTAAGGAAGTGCAGTCTGTGTGTAGATTTCCCTGTTAACGCTGTATGTTTAACCACACCAATATCCCATGTCTTTCGGGAGCTGAACAAAGAAGGGACTTACTGAGAAACGGAGAGTTTACTTTCAGTCACGCCCATGTGTTCTCACCTGTTACATCTGATGCATTGAAATAGCCGTTGATGTAGGCTCTTGGTTTAGAGTACCCCTACATGGAACCCATTCCAAATCTTGTCCTATTTCAACTCTTACACCAACTCAGATGGACCACGCACACCGGGGCTGGTCACTCGGATCATCGTCTTTTCTACATTCAAGGCAAATCTGCTTTGGGAAACGGGTTATTAAAGGCAGATAGAGTCATGCACTAGGTTAGAGGCAAGCCTTGGGTGGATGACCAGATCACACTGCCCACTCCCGTAGGTGAGCTCCCCGAAAACCTACTCACCCTCGGCTGCAGCAAATGAACTTAACTGTGGCTCCAAACACCCATCCTCTCATTAGTCTGACTACTCTGTTTCTGACTGCATTTCTTTTCCCTTTGGAGTAAAGCGAGAGTGGCCTCTTTCTAAGTCATTTGCAATTGTTTTCTAAGTAACTGCTGCCTCTATTATGGCACTTCAATTTTTGCACTGTCTTTTAGATATTCAAGAAAAATTTCTATTCTTTGTTCTTTTTTTTTTTTTTTGCATCCAAATGTGCCTGAACTTTTAATATGTGTAAATGCTGCCATGTTCCAAACCCATGTTGAGTGTGTTTCCACAGAGCTGTGTACCCTGGAGACAGCATGAAGCCCCATGAGCAGGTGCCTGAGACACGGACCCCTTTGCACACACAGAGAGGTCATTGGTTACAGAGACTTGAATTCATACGTGACATTATGCCAGTTTATGTTCTCTCATGACTTGCAAACAATGCTTTTTTATGCACTACATACTCTTCAGTGTAGAGCTCTTGTCTTATGGGGAAAGGCTCAAATGCCAAATTGTGTTGGATGGATTAATACGCCCTTATGCCGATGCATTCTATTATTGATGTGATTCTGTTTCGTTTGCAGCTTTGCTTTGTTTAATGAAACACACTTGTAAACCTCTTTTGCACTTTTAAAAAGAAAAGAATCCATGGGATGCTCAAGCACCTGTAAACAATTTTCTCAACCTATTTGATGTTCAAATAAAAAATTAGACAAAAGACAACAGGTTTTTGTTTTTTGTAAGCTCTGCTTCTTGCCAAACCTTCACCAGTGACCGCCTGAGACCGCGATGATGCAATGCGTCTACAGAGCACATGGATCCTGACTATCAGGCAAATGCCAGGCTCCCTTCCCACATCTGCGGCCCCTTCTTCTTCCAGGCACAGGAGGAAGTGTGTGGACGCTGGAGTCAGGCACGCCTGGCCTCGAGATCACAAACAGGTTTTATGATAGACTAGAGGCCCAGTGCATGAAATTCGTGCATGGGGGGAGAGGGGTGTCCCTCAGGCCAGCCTGCGCCCTCTCACAATCCGGGACCCCTTGGGCTGATGATCAGGGCCTATGGGGGCTTTCCTTCCCCTGGCTGCTGGCAGCTGCCCCCCCCCCGCCCCCACCACTGCCACTGCTTGCCATCTGTGCAGCACTGCCCCTCCTCCACCACCAGCAGTCATCTCCCTCTGCGGGCGACTGGCATGGGGTGTGATTGCTTGGCTGGCCTCGGTCTCCCTCTGTGGGGCAATCACTGGCTGGCCCTGCATACCTGCCACAGTGTTGCTGGCCAGTGGCCTAGGCCTTCCTTTGTGGGGCGATCGATCATGGAGCCCCCCCAACCCCGCATCGATTGCCCTGCAGAGGGTGGCCTGAGCCTCATCTCTGCAGGGGATCATGGGTCGATGGCGGGGCCTCCCGACCAATCGCATCTCACCCGCCTTGGATGGCCTGGCGCCAGTGTATGTCATAGCGTGGTCATCTGGAAGGTCATCCAGACAGTCATCTGAACAGTCATCCTGCTGTTGGGTCGTGTGGTCAATTTGCATATTATACTTTTATTATTATGATAGGTTTTCTACTTCCTTGTCAACAAAATGGTGATAGTAACACCTAATCCACAGGGTGGATGTGCTCACCAAAACTGGGGTTGTTTTCTAATGCCTTATCCTCGACCCCTTTCCAGTGAGAATGAAGAATGAAGCTTGAGAGTAATTTTTTATGAATGAACTAGTGAATGGATGAATGAATGACCCGAAACTTACATAATTCACTCCAAAACCTCTCCACCCATCACAAAGGTAAAGCAGGAATGACCAGTGCATCCCCCAGGTGTCCATTTCGTGACTCCTTGCCTTTGCACAGCTGCCTGCACATTCCCTTTTACCCATTCTCTCGGTGATTTGCCTGATGGATTTGGAGGAAAAACAGTGTGACTCATTGAGAGGCAACATAATACACACACAGGCTCTGCTGCTGCTGCATTCTCAGGGTGGATCCTCACTCTGCCATTTATTGTGTGACCCCGGGCAAGGTATTTTCCCCCTGCCTGGCTCTCTTCACCTATGGAGAGAATGTCGCCACCTGCCGCGAAGGGCTACTGTGGAGACGATGTGGGTTAATTCGCGGAGAGCATCGAAGGACTGTGATGGGCACTGAACTGACTGTCCCCTTCCCAAGCCCTCTCCAACAGCCTGTCTACGCTCATGTCTTTATTTGGACGAAGTTAGGTTCTTCACATTGTTTGAGTCATTTTGATTCCCAAGTAACTCTTTTGTTTTCTTGTTCTATCATCTGTGGTCAAGTTCTTCAATCCTGATTTTCTTGGGTTTCCTCCTGTCTAAAAGGGAAATAAGAACAATACCATCGCATAGGGCTATTATGAGGATTAAAAAAGAGAAATATCTAAAATGCCTACTATGGGATCACACATAGTATGCTTTTAGTACGGAGTGGCTATCTCTGTTGTAACTGTTATCACCCCGTGAGCACTGACGTTTAATGAGATAATTGATAGGTGTGGATCTCCATTTTCCATTTTGTCATTGTTTTGTACATTTCCTTTTTGTTTCTCTTTTCCTTCTTCTTGGCCCCTCCATTTTTGTTAAGTATTTTTAGGGCATATTTTAATTTTTCTGTTGATTTTTTCTCACTTGAAATTATTTTCTTAGTGGTTGATCTTATAGTGTGCACCTTGAGTGAGCACAGTCTATTTCAGCCTAATATTAACTAATAAAATAAGAATCTTTGCTCCAAAATAGCTCCATTCTTTCTCCCTCCTTTGTATTATTAGTGCTGTTGTATATAACATGTATATACTGTATATTATAAACTCAACAATAAAATGTTATATTTACTGGCTTATACAACTTTATATCATTTAAAGAAGTTACATAAGAAATGAGAAAAAATATATATAGACTTTGAAAATATTAATCTCTGTGTTTATATTTTCAGCACTTTTCATTTCTTCCTGTGGATTTGAGTTACTGGTGATTCTCATTAAATACGTGTCGATACCTTTGATGTTGTCCCACAAGTTTCTGAGGCTCTGTTCATTTTTATTTTATTTATTTTCCCCTCTCTGTTCCTCAAATTAGGTGATTTCTACTCTCTGTCTTCAAGGGGACCGTTTTTGTTTTTTTCATCTGCCACCTTGAATTTGAGGTTGAATTCTGATAGTGAATTTTTCATTTCAGTTATTGTCTATTTCAGCTTCAACATAAAAATTTAGTTCTTTTTCCCTATAATTTCTCTCTCTTATCAAGAATTCCTATTTGTTGATTCATTGTCGTCACAGTTGGAGCCTTTAAACATGATTTCCTTTAGATATCTTAATACATTTATATTAGCTGCTTGAAGTCTTTGTTGGCTACAAGCAATGTCTGGGGAGGCACATGCGCAGTTTTTTTGCCCTCTTGCACTATGAGTATGGGTCACACTTTCGTGTTTCTTTGCATATCTCATCATTTTTACTGAAAACTGAACATTCTAGACGCTATTTGTAGCAACTCTGGATTCTGATCCCTCCTCAGGTGTTTGCTGCTGGCACTGCACTCCGTTGTCCTTTCTTTGTTTGGTAGCTCACGTGGGTTAAACGTGTGAAATTGTCTCTCCTACAGTGTTTGGCCTCTGGTATTTCCGCTGGGTTTTTGCATTCGTTTCTTGTTTTGGTTTCTAAGCCTGACTTCCTAGGAATTGCCCCTGTGTCCGCATAGCTCTGTGGTTACCTAATCACTAGACAGGGATTGGATTGCGCAGCACCTGGGGCCGGTCAGGTCTCTCCTCAGCTGCTGGGTCTGCATGTGGACGGGGAGCATGCTGGGTTGTCAGGCTGTGGTCAAGTCTGTATCAGCTTTTTGCCTGGGAACTTTCTGGTCTCTGCTGGGCATGTTACACAGCCTCACTCAGGAATGTGCTGCCACAGCCACAGCCACAGCCACAGGGTGGTACGGCCCGAGCCTCCTGCTCACCCGCCCAGTCAAGTGAGCTGCCCGAGGCCGTGGCCACAGCAACAAAGCTGCCAGTCTTCCTGACGTGCCCTGCTCTGATCCTGACCAAACTGGGGTGGGGGTGGGCAATGGAAGCAGCCCAAGTAAGAAGGCCACAGGTCTGCACTGCAATCACCCGAAGCTCAGCAGCTGTTGAGGCATAAACACCGCTCAGAGGGTTGGATGCCTCTGGTCACTTTGCAGAGTGCTGAAGTGGTGTTTTCGTCAACTTTGTGAAGGTTTATAGTTGCTTTTGGGAGCGAGGATTTACCCATCTCCTCACCTGGCCAGTCATAGGTAGAAGTCCCCGTCTCCACACACCCTTCTTCTTCTTCTTCTCAAGATGCCAAGGAACAGACTGCATGTGCCATGTGTTATGTCCAGTGTTCAGCGAGCTTGGAGAATGTTCAGCAATCTGTGGGCCTTTTATTTCTTTATTTTATTATTATTATTTTTTTACTGTTTTTTATTGATTTCAGAGAGGAAGGGAGAGGGAGAGATAGAAACATCAATGATGAGAAAGAATCATTGATCGGCTGCCTCCAACACACCCCCTACTGGGGATCGAGCCCGCAACCAGGCATGTGCGCTTGACGGGACTCGAACCTGGGACCATGCAGTCCACAGGCCAATGCTCTATCTGCTGAGCCAAACCAGCCAGGGCGATCTGCGGGACTTTGAAACCTACCCTTGGGGTGTGTCAAAGTCGAAAGGCCTGACTGGGGGTGGATTCATCTCTCACAGTGGCTCCAGATCACATTCTCCAATGTGACGTATCTTAAGCCTTTGGGGATATGTAAATTAGGGTTGCTCTATTTAGACTTGCTCCAAGAACCCAGCAAATTCTGAGGTAGCAAATTCTCATTACTTTTCTTGTTTGGACTGTGTACATTAAAAAGCTAGTTTTAAGTTCACTATAATGGTGGTTTAAAATTGGAATATTGGTGACCACCACAAAGACCAAAGCTAAGGCAAGAAGAGAGGTGATCGTTTAAAAGATAGAAACGCACTTTCTACCGGAACCGCCTACGGATTATCTGGGCCGCCTGCTTGAAGGTACAGGTGCGGTGGATTCTCTGCCACAGGAGGCACCTGGGCATGGGCTGGGCCACCTCTGAGCCAAAATGTTGAAGGGGCTCTCTCAGCAGACGGAATGATCTTTGATTTTCCTTTGAGCTCTGAGTTATAATGCATGTGCAAGCATACGCTCAAGAGTACCAGTTAGCCCTAGCCAGTTTGGCGCAGTGAATAGAGCGCTGGCCTGTGGACTGGAGGTTTCCAGGGTTCGATTCCAGTCAAGGGCACATACACGGCTTGTGGGCTTGATCCCCAGTAGGGGGCGTGCAATGATTCTCTCTCATCATTGATTTTCCTGTCTCTCCCTCTCCCTCTCTCTCTGAATCAATAATATATATATATATATGTATATATATATATATATATATATATATATATATATACCTTCATATAAAGCTAGTACCTGGCATAGTGAAGCACCAATAAATGGTACTCTTTAAATAAATAAATAAATAAATAAATAAATAAATAAATAAATAAATAAAATATAAATATATATATTTAAAGGGTACCATTTATTGGTGCTTCACTATGCCAGGTACTAGCTTTATATGAGGGTAGAGATACCTTTATTTTAAGCAAATACTAAAAAAAAATCCACATATACACTACATTTTACAAAAACAGTATTTATCAGAATCTCTTGGTCCCTTCCCTAGCCCCCAAAAAGAAGGGGCACTGAGGGAGCTTTATTCACAATGGAGGATCCTGGGCACCCCCAGACCCTTGGTCCAGTACACAGGGGTGAGATTAATAGAAGCCCTTCCGGAAACCAAGCTGGGCACCTGGGGCCTGTCCAGAGGCCTCATCACCACCAGGTGAGGGCCCTGCCAGCACCACGGACATGCTGACTCAGCCTGAGTCCCGGCTGGACCCACAGACAAGCCCTGCCTGGCGGCTCCCAGCCTCAGCATTTGGAGACTGGGTACCCCTGGTGGTTGTAGTCTGCCTGCCCAGGGTCAGTGTCCTGATGGGCTGGGCTTCCTGTTCGTTCCGGCTCCTCCTCCTCCAGGCAGTGCTGTGGGGGCCCGCTTTGAAGAAGTTGGAGAGTGACAGACAGTGAGGCGGGCCGCCAGCGCCCCCTGCAGGAGGCCCGGGAGGATGTCACGCCAGTGGTGTTTGTGGCCAGACAGTGGATGTAGCCCAGGAAGAGGGCAAAGGCCACTGGGAAGAACTGCAGGGGGGTGAGAAAAGGGGTGGGGGGCTCAGCAGTTGTGCCCACTTCCAGCAGAACCGCCTACACATAGAAGCCCAAGGACCTCATCAGGACACCCCAAAGGAGGAGGAGAAAGATAATCTGGACTCGTGGCTTGGCAAAGCTTCCCCTGCACACCTTCCCACCTGCAAATGGACTGAGCAGCTGGCGGGGCTCCAGTCAGGGGGACACAGTGCCGGGACGCTGGGCCTCAGACAGCCGAGCAGGTCCTTGGCCAGGTCTCCCAGGGCCTGCTCACCACAGCCCCAAACAGACTGGCCCCAGCACGGGGAGGCATGAGCCTGCTAGTTGTCAGAGTCGGAGCGGGAATAGAGGCGGTCCGTGTGCACCAGGTAGGCCTCTCCAGCCCAGACAAGGGTGATGGTGATGGAGTTATTTTGACAGTGGAACCCTTGCTTGTACGGGACATTCAAGAGCGGCAGGATAGCCTGGCCGGTGTAGCTCAGTGCTTGAGCATCGACTTATGAACCCGGCGGTCACCGTTCAATTCCTGGTCAGGGCACATGCCCGGGTTGCAGGCTCGATCCCCAGTAGGGGGCGTGCAGGAGGCAGCCGATGGATGATTTTCTCTCATCACTGATGTTTCTATCTCTCTCTCCCTCTCCCTTCCTCTCTCTTAAAGCAATAAAAATATGTTTAAAAAGAAAAAAGAGAGTGTCAGGACAGCGAGAATCACAGAAGCTCCACTCTGTGGCCCCGCCACCTGCCCTGGGCGGCATCTGTGGGCCCATCGGTCCCAGCCTGGCCTCGGGTCACTGAGTGTAGATAAATCATTATTCTTTCTTTACAAATGCGGAAACCCTTCCGTAAGGTTGGGAATCAGAAATCGCTGAATGCAGACATGGGGCCCCCCGGCAGTAAATGGGCACTTCTGACCCAGGGCCTGAGCTCCCTGGAGGTCGCTTAGTCACAGAGCAGAGGTGAAATCTTACTCAAGGCCACAGAAGGTGCTCCTTTTGTGTGTAAACAAGCTTTCACACTTGATGAGTAGACAAAAGAGGTCAGATGAATTTTTAAGGCAAAATGGGATTCTTCAAAGAAACACTGGGATGCTGAATGCTCAGAGGTTCTGCAGACATTGTTCCTCTCTTCCCTGTGGGTGGCCCTCGGGCAGGCAGGCTCTCCTGCTATCACCCGGGCACTGGTGCCAGAGCTGTGGTGTCACTTTTCCTGCCCGGTCCTGCCAGGAGCGGTGGGTGAGCCCAGGAGACATTTTCCGCTGGACCTTGGCCTTGGCAGGAGCTCTATTTCTAGCGATGACCTGAGACCTTGAAGGAGGAGGCAGCGGCGCCCTCACAGCAGGAGGCCTGTTTCAGAGGTGATGACACCTGGGCCGGACCCCTCCCTCCCCTTGTTACAAGGCCAGCGCCTCTCTCTGGGCCCAGGAGCAAGACCATGGCAGATGGCCACGGCCCTGGGTGTCTGTGGAGAAGGGACGAAATGGTGGCTTTCATCCTAATAAGATGAAAGTGGAAAGAAAAAAAAAAACTGGAACAGGGAAAGGAAGCAGTGGGCAAACATTTTCAAAAGTGATTTTGAAACTGGGTGGGAAAGGCTCAGTGGCTGGGACAGTTACTGCAGAGAAAGAGTCTCCACAGTGGCCGACTCAGACGGCTCTGCCCAGGGCCAGCGACCCCAGCGGCCGTGGGACAGACGCACTCCGGGTGACTCTCCAGGCTCAGGCCCCGCGCGACCTTTCTCCAGCACTGCAGCTGTCATCAGATGCTCTTTTATTGAGAAATCAATAAGTGTGGGAAAGGCCAATGAAAGGTTGGTGAGCTGGTAAACATTTTTATGGGCTGATTGAAGGACGGAGTTTGCCCCGGGCGCAGCAGAGTTTGATCTGTAAGGATTCCCGAGTGTTTCCACATTTGCCACCAGAAAGAGCATGTTTCAATACCCAGGGCCCAGACCACAGGCAGGAGGGAAGCAGGGGAGGGTGAGAGGCGGGTGAGGAAAGGACAGGAGGGGTCCTGTCACCACCTTAGGGAGCTGCTTTGCATCGCCCCAGTCCCTCCAGTACAAGAGGCAGATGGGTTTCTGGGCTCAACCACAGTCCTTCCTTCTAAATAAAGGGAAGGAGTGAAGGTGCCACTCCAGAGCTGCTCGATGCTTCACTAAGAATGGATTGCAAACTAGAGCAAACGATCCATTCATGTATCCTTGACGTTATTATTAAATATTTGGCTTTATTGTTAAACTAGAGGCCCAGTGCACAAACTTCGTGCACTGGGCGAGGAGGGGTCCCTCAGCCCAGCCTTCCCCCTCTCACAGTCCGGGATCCCTCAGGGAATGTCCTACTGATAGCTCCCACATGGGGAGTGGGCCTAAGCCGAAGTCTGGCCTCCCTCTGCGGGAGGCAACCAGGCTGATCAGGGGAAGGCGCCACCCCAATCACCCCACTGCTGCTGCTACTGCTGGCCGCCACAGCCACCAAGGTGTTTTCATCAACACAGACTCCAGTCCCTTCACCATGAAAAAATGACAACTTTCTTTAGGCATTTTCAAGATGTCTCTTTCATAGGATATGACATTTCTTTCTTTCTTTTTTTTTTTTATCCTCACCTGAGGATATTTTTCCATTGATTTTCAGAGAGCATGGAAGAGAGAGGGAAAGACAGAGAGAAACATCAATGTGAGAGGGACACTTTGATTGGTTGCCTCCTGCATGAGCCTGACCTGGGCTCCGGCCAGGGAGGAGCCTGCAACCTAGGAACATGCCTTTAATCAGAATCGAACCTGGACCCTAGATCCGCAGGCCAAGGCTCTATCCACTGAGCCAAACCGGCTAGGGCAGGATATGACATTTCTTAGCCCCTCTAGCAGTGGACCTTCATATTTTCCTCCAGGAGTGAAGTGGAAAAACCCTAGATCAGCTTCTTGGATTCTTATTACCCAAGTTACCAAGAACACTGCAAGTGGCATATAGAGAGCTTAGCCAGTGAGCGGTCAGAAAAGGTGTTTCCTCTGCAGCTCACGCACAGAGGTAGTACTGCTGGCGTGCGGCGGCTGGCAGGCCCTCTGTCTCCGCTCTCTGGGCCTGCTCAAAGCTGCCACGGCATCCGTGGCTTGCCTCACCTTGCACGCAGTCCCCTCCCGCCCACCTGAGTGCGCAGCCTCCTCCTGAGCGCGCAGCCTCCTCCTGAGCAGTCGTGATGTTACGGCATCCTGGACAATTTGCATATTACCTTTTTATATATATTTGACTTTATTATTAAATATTTTTTTAAGATATGTTTTTATTGACTTAAGAGAGAGGAAAGGAGAGGGAGAGAGAGATAGAAACATTGATGAGATCAGCTGCCTCCTGCATGCCCCCTACTGGGGTTGGAGCCCATAACCCCTGCAAATGCCCTGGCCAGGAATCAAACCAGGGAGTTCCTGGTGCATGGGACGATATTCAATGAACTGAGCCACACTGGCTGGGCTATTACTAAATATTTTAAAACACCCTTTTACAATGCTTACAATCCAATCAATTCTCAAATGCTAAAAAAAATATGTGTAAGGGTAAAGCATTAGCATGTTTATGAAAAGACAGGAGGTTTGGAAGAGAAGCTTGCTTTAACTACTTGCCAATGTTGGTACCAACTGCTTCAGCCTGGTGCCTCCAGAACCTGGGTTGAGGAAGTGGGAAGCCCTGGAGTCCAAAGGATGGAAGTCCAGGAAGCTCCCGGCTTCTTCAGATGGGAAAAGCTGCAAGCTCCAGCCTGGATTTAACCAAACAATGGAAAGCCTCCATCAGAGAGCCTAAAGCAGTGTGGAGATTTTAAATTTATTTTCCATGATTGTATAGAGGCAGAAAGAAAAAACAGATACTCTTTTATCTTTTATTAATAATACTAGAGGCCCAGTGCATGAAATTTGTGCATGCGGGGGCTCCTCTCAGCCCAGCCTGAATCCTCTCCAATCTGGGACCCCTCGGGGGATGTCCGACTGCTGGACATCCCTCTCACAACCCTAGACTGCTGGCTCCTAATTGCTCACCTGCCTGCCTGCTTGGTTGCCCCTAACTTCCCCTCCATGCTGACCTGATCACCCCTCACTGCCTCTGCATGCCAGCCTGATCACCCCTAACTGCCCCCCCCCCCCCGCCAGCCTGGTCACTCCTAACTGCCTCCTGCTGCTGGCCAGGTCACCCCCAACTGCCCCTTCCCTGCCGGCCTGGTCACTCCTAACTGCCCACCCGCACTGGCCTGGTCCCTCCTAACTGCCCCCACCCCCGCCACTGGCCTAGTCACCCCATGCAGCCTGCTTGTTCAGTCATCCCTTGGGCCAGCCCTGGGTGGCTGGGCAGCCACCATACAAGGCTTGCCTGCACCTCAGGCTGGCCCTGAGCAGCTGGGGAGCTGAGGGGACTGGGGGACTCCTGAGGCAGGTGCGAGGCATGGCCAGACCTACCTAGGGTTGGGTCCAGCTGTGCCATGCACCTGCCGCTCCACCGGGGCTGAGGGGACTGGGTGCCGCCATCTGTGGCTGTGGGTTCTGCCATCTTCAGGGCGTGACAGTCAATTATCATATTCCCTCCTTATTGGCTGTGGGTGCCACCATCTTTGTAGGGGCGTGACAGTGAATTAGCATATTCCTTCTTTATTAGATAGAACTAGAAGCCCAGTGCATGAAATTCATGCACTGGAGGGGGTGTCCCTCAGCCCATCCTGCACCCTCTCACAATCCGGGATTGCTGGCTCCTAACCACTTGCCTGCCTGGCTGCCTGATTGCCCCTAACCACTCTGCCTGCCCGCCTGATAGCCCCCTAACCACTCCCCTGCTGACCTGATTGACACCTAACTGCTCCCCTGCTGGCCCGATCCCCCCAACTGCCCTCCCCTGCAGGCCTGGTTGCCCCCAGCTGCCCTTCCCTGAAGCCCTGATCCCCCCAACTGCCCTCCGCTGCAGGCCTGGTTGCCTCCAACTGTCCTCTCCTGTAGGCCCGATCCCCCCAACTGCCCTCCCCTGCAGGCCTGGTTGCCCCCAGCTGCCCTTCCCTGCAGGCCTGATCCCCCCAACTGCCCTCCGCTGCAGGCCCGGTCACCTCCAACTGTCCTCTCCTGTAGGCCTGGTCGCCCCAACTGCCCTCCCCTGCTGTCCATCTTGTGACAATGTGGGGGTGGCCATCTTGTGATGACGTGGGCGCAGCCATCTTGTGACAACATGGGGCGGCCATCTTGTGATGTGAGGGCGTGAGGGTCAATTTGCATATTACCTATTTATTATATAGGATTGTTTTATTAATAAAACAAGAAGTTGCTCTTGTGGCAAGGGGAGAGAGTGAGCCTGGCCCTTTCCAATTTCCTGTGTCCCATGTTCAGGATAGCAGGCTGACAGGTGAGTCCTCCTCGTCCCCGGGTCCCCGCCCTCTGGGATATTGGAGATTCCAGCTCCCAGCAGCTTCCAGGGCTGTGTAGGCCTCTAGGGTACCTCTGGGTACCAAAAAAGCCACCAGAGAAGAAATGGCTTGAAGGCCGCAGGGCAATGGTGTGAGGACCTCATCTCGCCAATAAAAAAGATCCAAACCCCTGAACAAACAAGGTGTATCACCTGCCTAACTATGCCACCACCCTCGTCCTGTACTTCCTACTTCCACTGAGCTCTCAAAGCCCTGTGTGCTCTCTTTGCCAAAGGAAGGGCCCGGCCCTGAGAAAGAAGGTGTGCAGTGGGGCAGGACCCTCCCATTCCTGAGGGCAGCACCGTAGCTGAGGAAACTGAGGGCCACTCACCTGGCAGATGCCTCCAGTAGGACAGAAACACCGCCAACTCTGAGGGGCCAGTCGGTTTACAGAGCCCTCTGTGCCTATTACTCACGAGAGAGGGCGCCATTACTACTCCAAAGACAGCGGAGCCCCAGCCCCAACCAAATCCAATAAACACTTGAGGGGAGAAAGGATGGAAGGAAGGAAGGAAGGAAGGAAGGAAAGAAGGAAGGAAGGAAGGAAGGAAGGAAGGAAGGAAGGAAGGAAGGAAGGAAGAGAGGGAGGGAGGGAGGGAGGGAGGGAGGGAGGGAGGGAGGGAGGGAGGGAGGGAGGAAGGAAGGAAGGAAGGAAGGAAGGAAGGAAGGAAGGAAGGAAGAAAGGAAGGATTATTTATGGAAGCCATTGAGATGTTTTGAGAGGACGAACTCCAAGCAGCAGGCAGAGTGAGGTTGGGAGAGTTGGTCAAGTGCTGAGCTGACCCCACGGGATGATGTCATTGAGAAGTCTTGTCAGGACACAGACGTCTGAAAGGTCCCGGGTTATGCCTAGAGCAAGCAGTTCTGCCACTACCCATGTTTGTCTTGGGCAACTCCTTCTCAGGGGTTGGCAAACTTTTTCTGTAAAGAGCAGAGAGCAAGCATCTTACTTAAAGTGGCCTGCAAACAACCTTTGGAAAATATAAAACCCACTCTTGGACCAAGAGTCTACAGAAACAGGCCACGGGCTGCCCTGGTGACCTTGATTAGGCAACATCAGACCACAGTCCTGTCCTCCCCACCCAGCTAAGAAGAGAGACAATCCTGTTTGCCTATCAGTTTCTCATTCGGATCAGCAGACTCCATGAAGGAGGGCCATGGGGTTGGGGGAGAGAGCGGCACAGGGACTGAGCCCCAGGCCAAAGCCACACTCCAGTGGGCAGAATCTTGAGGGGGGTTGTTGAGTGGGAGCAGATTTCAGGGGAAAAGCCAAACAGGGCAAACCTGTGGCTCCTGAAAGGCACTAGTGAACTCTGCAGGTGACTTCCAGGAGGCTGTTGGTTTCCCCGCCCCCTCACTTCCGGGGATCAGGCTGATGGACTGATTTCACCTGCAAGCAGGGTGACTTTGGGGGAGGGTGGTGGTTTAGAAGTTGAGGTTTTTCTTGAATGAATGAGTCTCATTTGGAGGAAAGCTGTTCTCCCAGGAAAGCTCTTTGCCCAGGATTCAGCAAGAGCCCTGGTCAGGAAGCCTCCTCGTCGGAAATCGGGGGCTTGCACCACCTTTGCTCTTATTCCCTGGAACCAACACACAGCACATTACTGATGGTCACCCAGAGCAGAGTTGTTGTTTTTTTGTTGTTTTTTGTTTAACTAACAAGTAAATCAAATGTCTCTTCATGGCAAAACAGAAGTACCTTTTTTTTTTTGTCTTTTAAAATTATCATTACTATTACAGTAATTTGGACCTTAAAAACAAATCATTCTCCTTGTCACAATTTAAATATTTAAAACGGTTTCTCCCCCCTCATTACTCTATTCACATTAAAGTTGTGCCTTGAACTTCCTCTCTTGATTTTTTCCTTGTCTTATGGAATTAACATTTTCCAACAAAAATGGGAGCATATTATAGAAAATATTCTATATATTTTTTAAAAGTAAGATTATATGGTAGAGATCTTCCCCAATAAATAAATATAGATCGATCTCATTACAACAATTGTTGCATTATAGTAAATATTGTGTGTGTACTATCTTTTACTCAACAAGGCCCCTGCTGACTGACACCTAAGTTGCTAAGAACTACTAATAAAGGGAGTCACCTTTCTAACTGGCTTGAGACAGTTGTCTATTTATTTAGAAAACAACAAAGAGATTCCTTAATTTACATCAACTATGAAGTGGTTCCAGATTGATTATAGACCTACTAGAAGAAAATACAGCAAACATTTGCATAATCTTGGAGTGAAAAGCCTTCTTAATGTAACTACCTAGAATCTATAAAGGAAAGGGAACCTGTCAGATCTGATGGCATGAAAATTAAAACTTTCTGCCAAAACCAGTTTGGCTCAGTGGATAGAGCGTCGGCCTGCCGACTGAAGGGTCCCAGGTTTGATTCCGGTCAAGGGCATGTACCTTGGTTGCAGGCACATCCCCAGTAGGGGGTGTGCAGGAGGCAGCTGAGCGATGTTTCTAACTCTCTATCCCTCTCCCTTCCTCTCTGTAAAAAATCATAAAATATATTTTTAAAAAATTAAAACTTTCTGTGTAACTGTATAAAGTTAAGGTGGGTGACATACAGAGTTAATTTTTCTAATATACAAAGAGTTTCTTGGAAACAGTATAAAAGAGTAAAAAAAAATCTATAAACAATAGAGAATAAAACAGACTTCCCAGAGGTAAATCAAATGCAGCAACATACAATTTAAATATAAACTGGTCACAAAAATGCAAACTTTAAGAACAAAGAGCTACTGTTGCCCTCAATTGGGCAATATTTTAGAAATCTGATAACATCTAGTCCGGCCTCTTGAACTCGTGTTCACATGGGAATCACCCAGAGAACTTCAGACGAAGGCTGCTCCCCAGAGACCAGGATTTACTTGATTTGAGGTGAGGCCTGGAGTTCTACTTTTTAAAACGTCCCCTGTGGGGTTCTAATGTGCAGGATTTGGACGTTACTAATTTGGGAATGGTTCCCCTAATTTGGAGGCCGGTGCTCCAGATTTAGGACGGGTCTGAGGAAAAGGGTTCTCTCAGGGTCTGTGGGTGGGATTGTAAACCATGGCAACTTCTCAGAAAGTAATCTGGCAGAATTTACCAGATAAAATTGAGAATGTACATACCCTTTTGATTCAGTAATTCCACCTAATACTGTGCATCTGAGGGGAAGAGATGCAGCACCACACAGAGATTGGCACGCAGGTCCATGCTGGGGCGCCTACTGCAGGGAGAACAGAAAAACCTGAAAGAAAACGGTTGAAAGAGAACGGCCTTCCCAATGCAGCAATGATGGGGATGAACGTACTGATACGGCCCTGGAGTATTGTTAAGTGAAAACTGCCAGTCACAGAGTCATAAAAAGAGATCCAATTAAAAAAACATACGCGTGAGAAACCAAGATGGCGGCATAGGTAAACACCTAGACTGCTGCCTAGCACAACAATTTCAAAACTACAACTAAAAGACAGAACGGACACCATCCAGAACCACAGGAAAGCAGGCTGAGTGAAAATTCTACAACTAGAAGGAAGGAGAAAAGCTCACAAAGAATTGGAGGTACGGCAAAGGGGCTTTGTGCACGCAGAGAGGAAGGGCGGCTGAGAGCCTGGCTGACTTTCTCTGGCGGAAGGGGAAAGGAAGCCCCCGACGGCACTGAACCCCAGTTCTGACTGCACTGAACCCCAGTTCCAGGCGAGCCCCTGGGGACCCACACTCTTGTGGGGGGACTCTAGACTCTCGGGTGGAGACTCAGGAGCCGGGGAAGGCGGAGGACTGAAAGCGCGCCCGCGCCGGTGCGCACAAGGGCTGCGGAGGTTGTCGCGGGCTTTCCCTGGTGGAGGGGAGTCAGAGGCTCCTGACGGCACTGTGCCCCAGTTCTGACTGCAGTGAACCCCGGTTCCAGGTGAGCCCCTGGGGACCCACGCTCTTGTGGGGGGAGTCTGGACTCTCAGGCGGAGACTTGAGCTGGGGAAGGCGGAGGACTGAAAGCGCACGTGCTCGCAGGGGCGGGGCTGACAGGAAGCCAAGACTGAGGCTCCACCCCATCCAAGCTGAGCACAGAGGCTATTGCAATTTGGCAAGTCTAATCCTATAGGGCTGTCTCCAGCACCAAACTTCTCCCAGCATAGACACAGCTGATCCTTACAGCCAACTGGCCTGGAGGTCAATTCTTCCCAGTGATACCAACAACAATAAAGACTTAATTACAACAAGGCTGTACACACAGTCCACAAAGGGGTGCACCAAGAGTGTCCACCTCAGGTTAACTGGGGAAACAGACCCACTGGGCCATATTGGAAACCTAGCACAAACATCTACCTTACCAACTCAGGGAATCAATAAAAATGCGGGGTCAAAGAATCAGATCACAAACGAAAGAAATGGAGGAAAACAAACGACTGGATATAGAATTCAAAACCACCGTTATAAGACTTTTTAAGAATATCCTAGAAAAGGCCGATAAATATAACGAGACCCTCGAAGATATGAAAAAGGACCAACTAGAAATTAAACATACACTGACTGAAATAAAAAATATTATACAGAGACCCAGAAACAGAATAGAGGAACACAAGAATCAAGTCAAAGAAGTGAAATATAAAGAAGCAAAAAACACTCAACTGAAAAAGCAAAAAGCAAAAAAAAAAATCCAAAAAGTTGAAGATAATGTAAGAAGACTCTGGGACAACTTCAAGCGTACCAACATCAGAATTATGGGGGTGCCAGAAGAAGAGAGAGAGCAAGATACTGAAAACCTATTTGAAGAAATAATGACCGAAAACTTTCCCCACCTGGTGAAAGAAATAGACTTACAAGTCCAGGAAGCCCACAGAACCCCAAACAAAAGGAATCCAAAGAGGACCACACCAAGACACATCATAATTAAAATGCCAAGAGCAAAAGACAAAGAGAGAATCTTAAAAGCAGCAAGAGAAAAACAGTTAATTACCTACAAGGGAGCACCCATACGACTGTCAGCTGACTTCTCAACAGAAACTATGCAGGCCAGACGGGAGTGGCAAGAAATTTTCAATGTGATGAATAGCAAGAACCTACAACCAAGATTACTCTACCCAGCAAAGCTATCATTCAGAATTGAAGGGCAGATAAAGAGCTTCACAGATAAGAAAAAGCTGAAGGAGTTCATCACCACCAAACCAGTATTATATGAAATGCTGAAAGGTATTCTTAAAGAAGAGGAAGAAGAAAAAAGTAAAGAGAAAAATTATGAACAACAAATACATATCTATCAACAAGCGAACCTAAAAATCAAGTGAATTAAAAACCTGAGGAGCAGAATAATCTGGTGAATATAATAGAATCAGGGGCATAGAAAGGGAGTGGACTGATAATTCTCAGGGGGAAAGGGGTATGGGGGGTTCATGAAGAGAATGGACAAAAATCATACACCTTTGGATGAGGACAGTGGGGGGGAGGTAAGGGCTGAAGGTGGGGTGGGAAAGGGGTGGAGGGGAGCTATGGGGGGAAAAAGGAGAAATAATTGTAATAATCTGAATAAAGATTTATTAAAAAAATAAAATAAAATAAAAAAATAAAAATAAAAAAAAAAATAAAAAAATAAAAAAAAAACATACGCGTGTGCTGTTTGAATAAGAAAATCAAAAGGCACAGAAAGGTAACATCCCATTGGGAGGCAATTGAGGGGGAGATAGGAAACTGTTCATTTTTCTTTAGAAAACAAGAGAATCTTTTGCAAATCAAATGATTGATTTTTAAAAAAACAGCCTTTAAAATAGAAAAGAAGAGGAAGAAATGGTTTTTCTCCTGTGAAGTATTAAAACTTATAACAAAGTAACTAATATGTTATACTCGTGTATTAATAGTTATACAGACTTATATTTTATGTGTGTTATATTTCCAAAATATACATATATACATTCTTTTAATCTATACTCGATAGACGGCGATGGAAAGGTAGATCAACCGCACAGGACAGCGTCCAGAATAAAAATCCAGGTTTACATGGAAAACTGTTACTTGACGGAGCGGACATTAAAGTCAGTGTGTGTGTGTGTGTGTGTGTGTGTGTGTGTGTGTGTGTGTGTGTGTGTGTGTTGGGGGAGGCGGTGATGGGAGAATTGCTCACACCACCTGCCATTGTGGCCGGCTGGGGAGAGGGAACGGTCCCAGGATGGGGAGTCCGGGCAGGTGGTAGCCTGGAAGCCACTGCTGGAGCCTCAGTTGGTGCATTGCTGCCGGGGGATGCTGATGCCACTGCCCCGGCCACACTGGGAACGCCGCCGGCCTGGATGGACCGCTCAGAGCAGAATGCATCCCAACAGTCACCCTCCATCTGCAGATCCCATAGGGGGTGTGGGGGTCCCTACAGTCACCCTCCATCTGCAGATCCCATAGGGGGGGTGTGGGGGTCCCTACAGTCACCCTCCATCTGCAGATCCCACAGGAGGGGTGTGGGGGTCCCTACAGTCACCCTCCATCTGCAGATCCCACAGGGGGGGTGTGGGGGTCCCTACAGTCACCCTCCATCTGCAGATCCAATAGGGGGGATGTGGGGGTCCCTACAGTCACCCTCCATCAGCAGATCCCATAGGGGGGATGTGGGGGTCCCTACAGTCACCCTCCATCTGCAGATCCCATAGGGGGGATGTGGGGGTCCCTACAGTCACCCTCCATCTGCAGATCCCATAGGGGGTTGTGGGGGTCCCTACAGTCACCCTCCATCTGCATATCCCATAGGGGGTTGTGGGGGTCCCTACAGTCACCCTCCATCTGCAGATCCCACAGGGGGGGTGTGGGGGTCCCTACAGTCACCCTCCATCAGCAGATCCCATAGGGGGTTGTGGGGTCCCTACAGTCACCCTCCATCTGCAGATCCCATAGGGGGTTGTGGGGGTCCCTACAGTCACCCTCCATCTGCAGATCCCATAGGGGGGGTGTGGGGTCCCTACAGTCACCCTCCATCTGTAAATCCCACAGGGAGAGTGTGGGGGGTGAGGGTGAGCTGCACTGCGTGGTTTGAGGGATAAGGGGGTGGCTGCCTGGAGCTGTCCTGGATGTTGGCAGCGTCAGCCTCTGAGCCCAGCCGTTGCCTCAGGAATGTGTCTGGCAGGATGTAGCTGGGATGGGAGGGCACCCCTGGGAGGCCCAAGATGTCTAGTCAACCCAGAGACCATGGTTTCTTCTCCACCACCCATGGCATCCAACGCTGTCATCTGTGCACAGCTTACAGAGGACTTTTTTCTCCTGATATAACTGGGGGTTTCAAATTCAGTTACATTCCTGTTCCTGCATTAGGTAATGGCTAAAAAAAAAAAAAAAAAAAAAAAAAAAAATCGCAAGGCTGATTCATTTTACTATGACCTTCATATTTTAGAAAGGTCAATTCCAACTGGCTTCCTGGGCTCCCCAGAGAAAGAGTTCCTCATCGCCCGGTGTGGTCCAGCTTCCTTAGCCTCCAGGATGCTGCCGCTGCCGCATGAATTCATCCGGCTCCGCCTCTGTCCAGCGAAGGACCAGGCTTCTCCCCACGGAGGGCTGCGGGAGGTGCCCCCAACTGACCAGTCTCTCCTCTTCCTCATCTGAGGGGTCTCCCTCAAATTCAGGTCCCTCTGTGGTACCCCCAAATGGATTCCTCGTGGATGTGTTAAAACCTGAGGAAGAAGTTAACGCGAAGCCAGAAACTAAAGAAAAAAAGTCATTGCTTGTGTTTCTCTGTCTCTGGGCTACTTTAGGGCTGAGAATCAGCCACAATCACCACAATGTATTATTATTATTATTTAATTATATTTTATTGATATTTTACAGAGAGGAAGGGAGGGGGATAGAGGGTTAGAAACATCGATGAGAGAGAAACATCGATCAGCTGCCTCCTGCACACCCCCCACTGGGGATGTGCCTGCAACCCAGGTACATGCCCTTGACCGGAATCGAACCCGGGACCCTTCAGTCCACAGGCCGATGCTCTATCCACTGAGCCAAACCGGTTAGGGCGCCACAATGTATTATTCAACTAACCCTGAAGTGGCCACTCCTAGTACATCCCCTCTTCTCATCACCCATCAACGCCTCGGTGCTGCCTCTGACTACACTGAGGACCGCCTCAGTGCTGGCCAACCACGCCACCTGTCCGTGTCCGCAGACTAACGTCCACTGTAGCATAAACCAGGTGACAGAGACGTTAAAAGGAGAGGAAATTTGCTGACAGGAAGTCTCCCTCTCCCTCTCCCTCTCCCTCTCTCTCCCCCTCCCCCTCCCCCTTTCCCTCTCCCTCCCCCTCCTTCTCCCTCTCCCTCTCCCTCTCCCTCTCTCTCCCCCTCCCCCTCCCCCTCCCCCTTTCCCTCTCCCTCCCCCTCCTTCTCCCTCTCCCTCTCCCTCCCCCTCTCTCTCCCCCTCCCCCTCCCCCTTTCCCTCTCCCTCTCCCTCTCCCTCTCCCTCTCTCCCTCTCCTTCTCCCTCTCCTCTCCCTCTCTCTTCCCCTCCCCCTCCCCCTCTCCCTGTCCCTCTCCCTCTCCCCCTCTCCTTCTCCCTCTCCCTCTCCCTCTCTCTCCCCCTCCCCCACCCCTTCTCCCTCTCTCTCCCCCTCCCCCTCCCCCTCCCCCTCTCCTTCTCCCTCTCCCTCTCACCCTCTCCCTCTCCCCCTCCCCCTCTCCCTCTCCCTCTCCCTCTCTCCCTCTCCCTCTCTCTCCCCCTCCCCCTCTCCCTCTCCCTCTCCCTCTCCCCCTCCCTCTCCCCCTCCCCCTCCCCCTCCCCCTCTCCCTCTCTCCCTCTCCCTCTCCCTCTGCAGCTGCCGGTGCAGGTGAGGGTGCTCCTGCATGACCCCGTGTCCTCTCCCGCAGTGGGCATTTGAGTATATGAGGGCTCTGGGCAGAAATCCTTGTCTCTTCTGTGGCTGTCTGTCTTGGTCCTTGCTAGACGGGCCCTATTAGCATCGGGGGAAAGCCATCATCTCATAGCTCCAATGCTTCCACTCACCAGCGATTCCTACTTTTGTATTCCAATACCGTTATTTAAATCTTTGAAAATTGTATTAAAAATGTGCATCAGACAACCCATTGAGTGTTCACAGGGGTTTTTAGAAAGGCACACATGGGACTATATGCTAAGATTTTTTTTTTTCCCAGCCACATTTAAGTTGCTTCTTTGGGGATGGGGGATGTCGAGTCAGTCAGTTCAGCAAGGCGGACAAGAGCAGGCTCTGAAGTCTCTCTGTGCTGGTCTTTCCCACGACTAAAGTCTCATTGTGGAGCGAGTTCCCGCACAGTGGCAAAATGTGGCCCTTGCAGGGCTGGACTGCTTGAGAGGCCAGACCGCACATCCCGGGTTTTGGAGCAGAGAAGACAGGGAAGTGAGGAAGAACAAGGCCTGAAGAGTGACCCTCTCAGCTGAGGGCACACGGGACCTTTCAAGTCCAATCTCCACCACCGCTCGCAGCCCTCCCAGAAGCAGGAGGTAGAAAACATACCACGCACAGGTTTGTCTTCTTTAGAAAGAACACAACTCCAGTCTGTTTCCTGGGGGAGATTCCGGGGAGACAAGAAAGGAGCAACCTGATAGTTAGTAGAAAGCAGAACTCAGCTCAGGTGATGGAAAGTTCCGTGGAGAGAAGTCTTCAGCACAGTCCAACCGTGATCAGGAAGGTCTTCAAGGAGGAGGCAGCTTGTGAGCTGTCTTGTGAGGGAGCAGGGGTGATGAGAACAAAAAGATGGAGCAGGAAGGCATGGAGTGGTGCTTTTCCACAGGTAACAGCGCTAAAATCACCCCAGGCATCTATCTGTTTGAAATGTAACCTCTGAGGCTGTACCCTAGGGAGTGAATTAGAAGGTCCGCCCAGGGCCCGGGGCTTGGAGAGATGCAGGACCCCTAGGTGGGAAGGCTCTCAGGCTACAGCATCCTGGAAGCTGTGCAAGGCAGGCCTAGGTAACTGTGAGAACCTCGGTTTGCTTTACATTCTCGATTTAGAGCAGGACTTGTAAATTAAATACCTACAGGAATCAGGCTGGTACACGCAGTGACAGAGGTTGATAGGATGTAAGTGGACATGTAAAAACCGTCTCTTCCTACAGGTCAAGGAGCAGCCAGCCACTTCCCTCCAGCAATTCCCGCCCTTCAGGAATGGGTACCCAGGTCACCAAGAGTTTTCCACTTTCAAGAGAAGCCCGACACCTAGGTTTCATGTAAGTCTTCCTCCTCCCAGGATTAAATAGTGGATTAAAATTCCATGAGCACCAAACAATTCCATGAGGGCCACTAATTGGCAAGATCAGAGGGGCAGAACCAAATCTTATTGTCAGTGGACTTGACTGACAGATAAAAGATGTAAGGAAGTTCACAGGCTGTTGTGTACCCTTGGGATGGAATGGAGGCTCCATAGGTGGCTCTTCCAGTTGTGCAGAGGGGGCCAAAAAGAAAGGAGTATGGCAGGTGCTGAGAAACCAGAGTTGAGGAGATACGATTGGCTGTGGGAGGAGGATGGAGAGAGGAGTCACCTAGAGACCCATAGGTCTAAATACGTGCTACCTCTAATCATCCTTACTCATTAATGCGCGCTTATGTGTCAGTCTCATTCATTCTGCAAAAAGATAACTCAGGTTGCGTTCTGCTCAACAGGGGAATTGAGATTCCTTTCTCTAGGGGAGAAAAAAAAAGCACAGACAAAATATTTTATAGTATCTATAATAAATGCAAAGAAATCAATACAAACAAAACTTGGCTTTAGCAAACTGTACATACATAAATATCTCTTTTTTTTTTTACTATAACATTCAACTTTTTTTCCACATAAATCCTTCCATGATTTTATTTATTACATCCAGTTTTTCTTTATACTTTTAAAAAAAGTGCCTTTTAGATTTACAGCTTGTGCTTCTAAAGCAAAGGTTAGAATATCATGCCCCAAAGAAAAACAAGGCAAAAAGAAAGCTGCCATATAAGCTCTTCAAAATTGTCTGTTCCAAGGTTCAGCACTGGTTGGTTGGTAGATTGTTCGATGCCAATGTGGCGCTCAGGTGGCGTCATTCAATGAATGGATGGGGCACACCGTGGGGAAGTCGCCCAGATGGTGTGCTGAAGTCCTGGGTGTGCATAGAATGGGCCAAAGGCCCAGGACACACACGTCCAGGGAACACTGGAGGTACTTCATCTCTTTAGTACTGAGGCTCAGAGTTTCAAACAATATTTCTTCCACACCTTTTTCTATGTGCTCTCCTTCTGCCATTGCTTATCATCCACCTCCGAAGCCACGATTTGGACACATGGCTAACGCCACCCCTCCCAAGGCATTCGCCAGCATTCAGGTGCTCCTTCTGCTGGTTTGGGTTGGCTTTGGGCCAAACCTCCTCACACGACCAGCACCGCTGCAGATGGCATCTGCTTGCTTCAGAGGGGAGGAGGGCCATTCGTGTATCTGAGCATGGGATGGAATGATCGGGCAAAATTGTTGGAGAGGGCACAGCTGTAGTCTTCCTCAGACATTGGTACCAGGCAGGCGAGCCCGATGAGCAGCAGCAGGAGCAGCTGAAGGGGAAGGGCCGCTCTGAGCACTCTGTACAGGAAACCTCGGCCCGACCGAGCTGGCTGAGGCTCAGAAAGGGAGGAATCGGAGCCACCTTTTATGGACCTGAGAGAGGAATCAACAGAAAAAAACTCAAATATCTCAAATGTTGGATGGATGCTGCTTTTAGCTCCCTCACCTTCCTGGAAGCTACAGGACCATGCCAAACACAACCCAACCTGGCCATTAGCCACCGCCTTCTGCAGTGTGCCCAGGTCATCCTCCCCACCACCCACTGAAGAGATTCTTGGAAACTGTACTGATGAAAAGTTAACATTTAGTCAGTCAACTAAAGTAACTAATTGAGCTCAAATTCCACCCCTTAATTTGATAAAGCATTTCCCATCAACAAAGACAATTGCTCTATACACATTCTACCAGCATAAATTAAGTCGATCCAGAATAATTAAGATGTGGACGTTTGATGCAGTATATTTTTGGGTTAAGACTACCAGGAGCACTGGTAGCCAAAATTAGTTGCTGTTAGAATCATTTGAAGTATCCCGTCTAGTCCTCCCAGATGTGCCAAACTCCATGCAGCGAGGAGAACAGCCCCAATCGTTTTGCACAGACCCATAAAGCTCAAGTAATCTTAGAGTACCCTGGTTTCATCTTGCACTGACTCAGCATCTGTCCCTGGCATCAGTGGGTTCTGACGCTGTGTGAACCAGGATGGCAATAGTGTCGGTGTACAGAACACTGGTGTTGAATGACTTAGAATCTAGGTTGATCCTGTTTTTTATTAGCTGTGACTTTGGGAAACAGACACAATTTTTCTGAGGACAGATTGTCATTTTGTAGGCTCCTTCTACTCAAAGTTCTATGTTTTCCTATCTAGTAAACTGTGCATTTGAGATTAAGCATGAATTTCACATTTCTTAAGAAAGACTGCCTGAAAAATATTGAATATGGAAGTAGGTTCTGGGTAGGGGGGCACCATTTTTTCTGCGTGAGCATCCTTTAATGTTTTGTTTGGTTACTCGTGGAAAAGATGAAGAGAGAAATGTGATTAAAAAGAGACATTTTGCATACACACAAACACACAATATTGTAGGAGCAAAAAGACTAGGTGTACTGACAAAACACATTCCCCCACCTAGTAAAAATTCCCTAGTGGCAGTAATATCACTAAGGATAAGGACAAGGAATATGAGGCCTGTGGAGAAACATGAAGGTGTGAAAACCGTATTGGTTAATCTGTATGTTTTTCTAAGAAAACACTAAGTTTCCAGCTGGACTACTCAAAACTCTTTTATTAAAACCATCAAAGAAATATGAGAGGCAAACAGACCGGGCTTCTGGAAGCCCCTATGAGCAAGTGGCCCACTGTGTTTTTAGCAAATGTAATGAAAGAAACACATCATTGGCCAAAACTGGGACTTTGTTTCTTTTCTGAAGACTACAACTAATGCTTGTGTAACCTTGAACAACTCACTTTACCCCTAAATGCCAACCTCTTACCCCCTTCAAGTTCTACTAGATGGCCTTCCAACTTGAAAGTTCCATGTTTTATACGTTGGATGTCTTCTACTAATTAGTCAGTGTAAACAGTGGGCCAACTGAGAGGCCATCAGAGTTCAATCACCATCTAGTGGTCAAACTGATTAACTGTCCTTATGTTAAGACTAATGAATTATTCCTAATGAGCCAAATAGGAAATTTGGATATTTTGTGAACTACAGTAGAGGATAAAAGAACAATGACACATGTCTATTAATGGAAGGGTAAAATAGGAAATTCTTGAGTTTTCTAATTATAAAAAATTCATGTTGAGAGAAGGCCTTATACAGTATATAACCCATCTCCTAATTTTGTAGATGTTGGTAAGGATAGCTAACATTTATTTTTCTAATTACTAGGCAATGTACTAAGCATTTATCTTGGGTTCTCTCATGTAATCCCCAGAACAGTCCTCAACGTGCTTGTTATCTTCATTCTATAGATGACGAAAAGGAGGCTCAGAGAGGGGAAATAACCAGTGACTGACAGCTTGCAAGTGGCAGAATTAAGATTTCAACCCTAGGATTTTAACTTCCAGAATCTGGACTCTCTAGAGAAGGTAAATGACTTGCCCCAGATCCCAGGATTAAAGGAAGAGATCCAGCAGGCACTCAGAGTTCCAATGTCCCTGCCTACCATACTCACAGCAACATTTGTTCCCTGACAGTGATGAAGGTTCATCTGGGTCATATTATTTTACAGGTATCTCACATGTATTAAAAAAAGAGAGAAAAATATTTGTGTCCTCAAATGTTTGGAAGTCAGTGGTTTCTTCATGTTGAAAATAAATGCCTCCAATCATGGGCCTCACAGTATTACATGGATCATCAAGTTAGCACATGCCCAGGGGGACATTTTGTGTTCAGACAGTTGCACAATCTTGGCCAACCAGCATAGTCTCTCTGGTCTGGCCTTCAGTTTTCTTATTTGCAAAGAGAAAGGTTGCATTAACATCCTAAGATCTCTTTGGCTCTGGCAGTTCATGATTCAATGGTTTGCCTTAAAGTGTCTTAAGAAGGATGGGATATTAGCCCATGAACTCTGGGTTGAATTTTTCTTCAAAATACCTTTTCCTTTCCTCTTACAATGTGCCCTCCCCACCTGTTACTGGATGAATTATAACTGAAGCACAAAAGAGAGCTCCACGTTTCCTCACCACTGGAGAAATATGAATAGATAAATAAAATGAGAAAGATTTCCGACTTCTTTTCTTTAGGAAACATGTAAGGACATTAGTGATGGCTAGATTATGCATATAATTGACAATACAATCTGACTGACAGAGCTGAATAGCCCTTGCTTGTCAATTATTAGCTTAAGCCAAAGATCAAGATCAAAACACAGGGTGCCCGTTGACGAGTCCACCTCTGAGAACAAGAGGAAAGGTCACCATCTTTGCAATGTGGGCTCACATGTTATAGTGTCTGTTGAAGGACATGGCACATTTAACAGCATCAGAGCATTCCTTATTAAACTTTAATTACCACGTGCCTGCTAGTGCTGAAGAATGCCCACCTAAGGAGGAGTGATGGGCTGAGACAGGGACAGAGAGAACTCGCAGTCCTTTGTGAGCTTCCATGCAGTTGACTGCTCTTGGAAATGCCCAATTTATCTGCTGACAAACATGCCACCCCTTGGGGTTTCAGCATGCCCCAAGTCTTAAAGCTGCGAGTACCATCAGGTTAATGACACCAGGGTAAAAGGTACTATTAATATTTATCCATTGACCTAAAATCACCTCTGTTTCAAGAGCCTTGGGAAACTTGACAAGGGAAAGAACAAAGACACTAGTCACTCATCTTTCCCCAGTGGCCCTGTTACATAAACAGGTGCCAGTCTAGAGTGCATCTATAAAGGAAACATTAAATGTGTGACCTTATTCAAGGAAGCTCATCATAAGAGATATTCCAGATAATTCAGCCCAGCAAACATGTGCTTATTCTCATAACTAAACACTTATTTTATTATTTTTCTCACTCATTAAAATTTCTGGGTTAACAGCTGCCCAGACGTTGTTTCCTCTCTTTCCCCCAAACACATACAGTTGTGGAAAAAGGATGGTAGGGGAGGAAGTCATACATCACCACACACCACACACAAGAAAGCATGATCAAGAGGTGCAGGAGCCTGACCAGTATGCACAAGAGTGTGACTCCTCTCCAAACTTCTACACAGTGAAGGGAAATAAAACGGGTTCCATCTGTGCATACACCATTCAAACACAGAAGCAGCTTGCAACTCATTCGGTTGCTTGTCAGCTAACCCTGGCAGGATAGTAACAGGAATTTACTGTGAGGGATTATCTAGCTTGTCTATGATCTTGTTGCCTACGCTTCTGTGCACGGTCTTTGTTCCCTGGACACGTGGCTCAGCACACACATTTCCAGAGTCAGTTCAGGATTTCATCCTCCTCTTATTCCAAAAGGAGCACTCTGCCTGGTAGCCTAAGCCCTGGAATCCTTTCTAGTTCTACCCGCCAGCAGCCCTGCGCTAGCGTGCAGTGGTTAACAGCATAGAATTCCCCCAGAGTCAGGTAGACCTGGGTTTAAACCTAACTATTCATGCCTCTAGTCCTCTGTGTCCTTGTCTGTGAATCTGGGACTATAGCCATGTCATGGCGATGGTGCGAGGGTTAAATGAGATAACGGTTATATCATGCTTTGTACGGTGCTTAGAACCCATTAATGCTAAATAAGTGTCATCAATGGATTATTATCTGTACTATGAAAGCAAGGGTGTGCCGATTCACATCCTCAGAGGTTAGCTGGATTTAGCCTTTTCTCCCGGGAACATTCCTGATTTCCCAGAAGTGCTTTCAAGGATGTACTGAGTTTCCCAAAGTGCCCGGAAAACACTGGGGATGCACACCTCAAGTACTATAAAGCCAACAAGTTAGAGCCTGACCCTATAGCTGTCCTCAGCCCTGGCTGGGGCCTGGCCTACAGGCAAGGCTGCTTTAGGCTGAGGCTCTTTGAATGCTTTGAATAAATAGATCCCCTGGAGTCTGTAGGAAAAGACTTAAAAACCATTTTTCACAAGAAAACTGAATAGTGTTTTCAGGCAAGCCCTGCTGTATGGGCAAAGCCCACTGTGCTGGCTCCACGGAATCTGGCTGCCAAGCACATACTGTAAAATGGGGCGCTTTTTCCTCCTTTGCAGTGTTTCAGCCAGTTATCTGCCACTTCTCCCTGGGCCCTAGTTCTTGTGTGGAAGGTGCCAGAGACCAGAGGTGCCCTGGCAATCTTGCATTTCACAATCTAAGCTTTGGAACGAAGTCGCCAATTCACTCTATCCAGACTACAGAGGAATTATTCCTTTGCCTTGCTGGAAATTGGAGTAAAATCTTCCCATTTGTCAATTTCAACGATCGGCAGTTGGGTTGTGAAGTCTTATTGGAGATCAGGTTAGATCATTTCAAGTCCACGTGGAAGCAAAGTACCAGGTGGACCATCAACAGCATTGCTTCAAAAGCATGCTTCTTAAATGTATTTGATCTAAAAAATAATGAATAGTAGCCCTAACCGGTTTGGCTCAGTGGATAGAGCGTCGGCCTGCGGACTGAAGGGTTCCAGGTTTGATTCCGGTCAAGGGCATGTACCTTGGTTGCGGGCACATCCCCAGTAGGGGGTGTGCAGGAGGCAGCTGATCGATGTTTCTCTCTCATTGATGTTTCTAACTCTCTATCCCTCTCCCTTCATCTCTGTAAAAAATCAATAAAATATATTAAAAAATAATGAATAGTTATTACAAATGTATGCCCAGATGTTTTCCAAAGGCTTATCATTTGAAGAAGTCTTGGGGAGCTTCTTGTAATTGATTTAGGGAATCCCTTCATTCTGACACCTTGCAGGTCTGTTGATGGCAGGGACCATATTGTATTAATTTTGTAGGCCCAGGGCCTAAACATAGTAGCATTCATCCATATGTAGGCTTAGAGTATTTTTAAGAAGACACAGAACAGTGACCATAAAACCAAACTGAAATATACAGCAAGCATGCAACTGATATTAATATCTGACTTTAAACCCAAAGAATATAAGAGCCTCTCCCTTCAAACCAATAAGCAGTTTCTTCCAATTCAGCCTCTTTCCTCTCTCGGGAAGAAGACACGTCGAACATGTTCCCACTGCAGATCGCTGGGGTCATGACGCTAAACTGTTTGTGCTTCTGCAATAACCTTTCCAATTTGCTGGAGCAGTGCAAGATCAAACACAGGGTATTCTCAGGCCTCGGTGTCAGGAACACCGTGGGACCTGGATTGCGAGTGGAGTTCATTCTTTCCCAGCAGACTCTGCATTTCAATGTCAGGACTGGGCGCACCCCAGTCAGAGGTGCCAAGGAGCTAAGAAGTCCAAGAATGTTCGACATGTTCAACCACAACCTGTCTGGCAAGGTGCTTGATGAAGTTTGCCATTCAGGCGAAGGATTCCAGGCCCTCTGAGTAGCAGAGTGAACCTTGTGCTGCGTGCTCAGAGAGATGTTAATAAACAGCGCTGGGCAGAGCAGAGCCGAAAGGTGCCTTGGGGATGCCACCGCGACAATGTGGCTGTCCCAGCCGCAAAGCCCTGTGAGGGGACACAGCGTAGCCCTGGCTGCCCTAAGAAACCAGGCCTTTGACATTCTCTGAAAACCTGAGTGGTTGTCTGGAATAACTGGGGGAGCAGATGGATGCAATATTTGGAAACACGCAGGTGGTTGCTATGGGTGTTGTTTAATAACATAAGTGCTTTCCCCCTTCTTATTTCTATCACTTATGCCAACCCAATGATTGGTCTCTGGCATCCTAAAAGGACGCTGCAGGGCTCTCCCATAGCAATATGCTCATGGCACGGTGGCAATTTAAGTGGAGAAGACGGACCATATAAAACAATGACCTGTCTATAGCACGGTTGTTTTTTTCTTGGAGGGGCATAAAAAATCATCAGGGCACCTGAGAAAGACCATCAAACCCTCCATTCACATTTCATTATTGATATTTTGTTCTGGACCATCTCCCTCAAATGGTCTCCAAACCAAACCAAAGGGAAGGAAGAAAACAAAAAAACATAGTAAAGGGATGCTTAAACCCAGAAAGCACACCCCAATACATTCTGCATTCGTTGGGCCGAGTGGGAATGACCAAAGGAAACAGCCACTCTCTTCAGTTCCTCAGGAGTTGTCTATGGCTCCACACGTTCCCCCTCCCCCCACCCTCCTCCCAGGAATGTTGCTCCCAGCTCAGTGGTGCTGAGTTTCCAGAGAGACAAACTACTCTAACACTGAACTGCTTGGGACTGGAAGGAAAAGTCAGCTCTGAGAACAGTGTTTCTATTTAGACAGCTGTCTGGGGAAGCGGGCGCTGAGTGAAGGGGCAGGGAGCACAGACATCACACCAGCAACGAAGCAGGCAAAGCACCACTAGCTGCGGACACAGGGGCTGCTGGAGGTGGGTGTGAAGCACAGGGTGGCAGCGGTGAGTGGGCTCTGGGTTGGCTCCTGATTCCAGAGCGACAGAGCTCGCCCGGGCAGGAGGGGAGGGGGAGTGACTGAGTGTGCTGGGTGAAGAGAAATTTCAGGGGAAGCAGAAGAGAGAAGGTGCTTATAAATGTTAAATAACACTGAATTCAGACTTGCCATTTGGAGAATCCCAAACCCACAATCTGGATAAAACATGAAAAGAAAATAAAAAGCCGGGGATGTTAGTAGATTTTATGCAGATGTGTGGGTTTCCGGGAATGGTAAAATAATTCATTGATTGATTACCTGTCTTATTGTAAAATCTAGAAAGAAAGAGGATGATAAAAGTCTGCCACGACTCAAACAGCAGCTATGTTATGGGACGTATCCGATCCTAGGTGCACACAGGATACCACTGGATGAAAAGTTCCAGATGGCCTATGTAGTGTTAATCCAAATTTTGGTGGGTGGGGTCCAAATATTTCATGCTCTGAGATTCGCTTGCACTTTCCATGTAGAAAAGCCTCTTCCAATTTATTCCAAAAGGGTGTGCACCAAAACGAGTCATTTCTCAACTGCCCCAAGGTACACCCGAGAGAGGCCTATCAACACCATGGGCAATTTTCATCATCCTCTTGCAGTTCTAGAACAGTGTGGAAACCAGGAGAATAAGGTACCTGCTATGTGGACTGTTGACAGAGGGTCCAGGCTGGGAGAGACTACATTTGCCTCGTGGCTGTTTGCAATGAACAGGGGGTAAAGAAAGAAGAATGTTCAGTCCAGGCAAATAAAGACAAGCTACTGATGAAAATTAAACTAAAAATGCAGCAAGGGAAAAACAAATCAAACGAAATGATCAGTACCCATGATTAAGGAAACTGGCTTTTCTTTTGCGGAAGAAATGAGATAAATTTACAATGATGTTATTAGTCATCGGAGGGACATAAATTGTGGTTGAGAAGTTCATACCACAGTGGGCCTATTTTCTCCTCCCACGTTTCATGGTAGAAATTAAAGTGACCGTATGCTAGCTCGCATCTCTGTATACTTACTCTCAATAAAAATAAAGTTCAGCCCTAACCGGTTTGGCTCAGTGGATAGAGCGTCGGCCTGCGGACTGAAGGGTCCCAGGTTCAATTCCGGTCAAGGGCATGTACCTTGGTTGCGGGCACATCCCCAGTGGGGGGTGTGCAGGAGGCAGCTGATGGATGTTTCTCTCTCATCGATGTTTCTAACTCTCTCTCCCTCTCCCTTCCTCTCTGTAAAAAGTCAATAAAATATATATAAAAAAATAAAATAAAGTTCAGCCCTGGCTTGTGTGGCTCAGTTGGGTGTCGTCCCACACACCTAATGGTTGCTGGTTCAATTCCCGGTCAGGGCACAGGCCCAGGTTGCGGGATCAATCCCCAGCAGGGGGTGTGCAGGAGGCAGCCGATCAATGTTTCTCTCTCTCTCCTTCTTTCCTCCCTCTCTAAAATAAATAAAAACATATTTTTAAAAATAATAATAAAGTTCAATATACCAGGCCACACCATATTTTTCATATCTTCTAGAACACCAAAATAGTACCAAAATTGTTGATAGATAAAAAAATAGTAACAACGGTAATAGGAAATTGTTCTTCGTCAAATGATGAAGACCCAACAAGCTAAAGACTCAAGTTACATAAAGACTAAAATTTGAATTGAAAAGCCAGTATTCCTTCACATTCTTAAACTAGGATCTACAGGAAACTAGTGAATGTAGTAAAAAAATAAATATCCTAAAGAAAGGTCATAACATTTATCAGCATAGAACTTAAATGTTTATCACACACAAAAAAAATTACACATTAATGCTTCTAAAAACTAAGGACAATGGAATGATAATAAAAATGAATATAATCATAAAGCAGGACAAAAAAAAAATAACAAAACAAAAACAAGCTTCTAATTACAGAGAAATCAAGGTATAGAGTGTAGCCGGGGCTGACTTTGCTTCTGTGTGCCAGCGCGGCAGCCCCCACAGGCCTTGCGGCTGAGCCACCTTAAGCTGTTGCCATTTGGGGGGCCGCACAGCCACTGAAAACCTTCAGGACCACTCAGGAGCTTCCTTGAGAGTCAACAGATCCTCCGCTCACCTTATCCGTTCCACGGCCTCAGGGGCGCTGTGTCCACCTCTGGCGGAGGCCCCCTTCTCAGTGGAAGCTAGTTTTCTAGGTGGGCGGTGGCCGTGGTGGTTTGAAGGGAGGAGCCACCAGAGGGGCCAGGGAACATCATTCTAGAGATGGCCCTTGGAGCAAGAAAAATAATGTGTCTCCCTGCACACCAAGCCCACGTGGAGCCCTGATGCCTTTGAGAAACAGAGCCGCTCTTTTCCGTGCCTGACTGCAGGTGACGAGGGCACGTGGCAGGGGCTGAGGAAACAGCGCTTCATGGGTCACTGAGTGCCACTCTCGTCTGTAGGGGGACCCCTGCTTTAGGGGAGAGCCTGTGGACCCTGGTGGGTACAGATACTGTCACTCCCCAGTGTCCCTTGCCATGGGCCAATGACCAGCAGAAAGTTACCGTTCTCTGTCGGTTTGGGGTGCTTCTCCCTGACGTCGGACTCGGCGATCCCGAGGTGTCCAGTTCATCAGCAGAAGACCAGGAGGACAGATCCTACGTAGGAAATGGATTCTTTTAATGGCTCCACGTCCCAGAGGCACGATGGCTCTGGAACATATAATGTGCTTCCTATCCCATCCCCACCCATCCCCCACATAAATCAAGCCATTCATTCCTTGGGAAAAGTAGAATCCGGCAACTCCAAGAAGATTGGGACCTAGGTCTTCTAGGGCAGTGGTCGGCAAACTGCGGCTCGCGAGCCACATGCGGCTCTTTGGCCCCTTGAGTGTGGCTCTTCCACAAAATACCACGTGTGGGCGGGCACGTACAGTGCGATTGAAACTTCATGGCCCATGCGCAGAAGTCGGTTTTCGGCTCTCAAAAGAAATTTCAATCGTTGTACTGTTGATATTTGGCTCTGTTGACTAACTAATGAGTTTGCCGACCACTGTTCTAGTGTATTGGGCTTTCCTGGCTGTTTGTCCCTTTTGGAAAATACAGCTACAGGATCATTCTTCCTGTGTCACTCATAGATTTGTTATTTCTCAGTGACATGGATATGAGTGTGAGTCTAAGTGCAGGAGGGGAAGGAAGCTGCCTTAGAGCTGCAGGTCGCTCAGGCCAGAGAGAACAATTCATTTGAGTTAGAAATGAAATTCTCCCAGGAGCCTTTGAGCATCAGAGAAAATGTGTCGTTTCCAGCTGTTGCTTGCAGTAGACTGTTCTCCAACATTCTGAAAGGAGGGCACAGTGCTTGTGTGTTCATACAGTATTTCACAGTGAATGAAGCTTTACCAGGCATCTCTGCACCTGCAAATGCACTTCCCCAAACCAACACCACTCTCATAACGCAGCAGAGCGAAGGAAAAAAATAGCACAATACACGAGCACAGGACATTTTCTGTGAATTAACTGCTCTTCATGTTAGGAGAATTCAACCTTTTAGGCTGAATCATATGCAAATGATGGGCTGCGATGTATCATGGCTATGGTACAGAAAATACGTGAATTCTTAACGGGGTAAAATAAAATGTCACAGTAGTGGTGGTGTAAGGTTTGCAGTGACAATTACAGGAGGTCTCCTGGGTGTGACAGAATCAAACGCAGTGTTCTATTATAAGTTTGTAAGTCCCACCCAGCCAGCGTGGCTCAGTGGTTCAGCATCGACCTATGAACCAGGAGGATGTAGTTCAATTCCAGGTCAGGGCACATGTCCGGATTGCTGGCTCGATCCCCAGTGTGGGGTGTGCAGGAGGCAGTCAATGAATGATTCTCTCTCATCATTGATGTTCCTATCTCTCTCTCCCTCTCCCTTCCTCTCTGAAATCTATCTATCTATCTATCTATCTATCTATCTATCTATCTATCTATCTATATATATATTTTTAAAGACTATAAGTCCCTTTCTTATTTTGAGACCAGACTTGCAGGAGCCACGACCGAGAGTGGACACTGTAAGACATTCTGAAATGGACAAGGATGATGCTTCCTTGATGCTCTGTAAGAAAGGCTGCACAGTGCTGCCTGCTGAGCGCTTACCTGCTGACTGCTCGACATGTCCAGTAACTTCTCCAGCTCCTTGAGGTGACGACTGACCTCCTTCAAGAGCAGTTTGAGCCGATTTCCAATCACATGGACCTTTTCTTTGGCTTCTAAGCAGTCTGTGCCTTCAGCGTTCACCAACAGTTGGCAAGACATGTCTTGCAGCGAGGCCACTTTGAGCTGGGATTCCAAGAGCTCCTGCCTTATTTGCTATGTATATAGTAAGAAACAGTTCTCTAAGGATTTCTGATCATTAGGGAAAGTCTCTACAGCGCAGAATGACATCCCTTTAACTTACTGGGCACTTATGCCCGAGCCTCGGCATGCTGAGCTCACACAAGGAGGACAGAGCCGCCCATGGCATTTGGGAATCAGGGACCTGTGTTCTAATCTTGCCTCTGCCCAAAGCATTCCCTAAGACCCCTGAACCTTTTTGATGTGAATTTTGCTCCTTTGGTAAAATGATGATATTATTTCTTGCCTGATCCACAATAAGTATTCTTGGGTTCAAGTTAGTAAATATATGTGAAAGTACTTAAAATAGAAAGTATTATGCAAATGAGACATAAGGTAGTCTTTTAAACAGAACAGTAGAACATTACCATAAATGTATCAGACCTCCAGTATGTCTAGATACATTCAGATATCTGTTCAAGATTAAAAAAAAAAAAGATATGTGGTGATTTATCATTTACAACTTAAAGCCAGAGGTTCGAAGTTCAGTGGAAATGCAGTCGCATTGCTATTTCCTCTTGTATGGTACTGAATTAGAAGCGACTAATTCTGCTGGTTAGGTTAGTGAGTGTTCAATGGTAAGAAATAACATTTAAAAAATGCAGAAAGCTACAAAATTGAACTCATTTTCTCCTAATGGGATGCAAATCTGGTTCTGTATCGTCTATGAAGTCACTTAAGTACGCTGCACATTATATTGTCCACAGTTCTTTGTATGAGAATCTACCCAGAAATTCTGCAAGTTTCCTTCAGAAGTTAGTGCTAGAAAAAGTTTCTCACTCCCTGAGAACTGGTATGCTTCCTTTTTGTCAGATAATGAAAATAAGTGAAGTCATCACATTTCCCTTTTGGTCTTAACTTTCAGAAAACTTGATGTTAAGGTTAATGTAAAATTTGGTTCACTTAATTCATCTTACGAAGCCCTAATGCTCTCTATTTTAATAGTTGTAATGTCCTTTTATTATAAACCACCTTGTATACTTTTGGGACACGGATGTAACAAATACAGTTTAAATGAAAAATAAGTGTAATTCACCAAAGACCTGCTTTATAAAAACAAGTTAATTAAGATTAGAACAGCTAAGATTTCTACAATTGAGCCACAGCTTTGGGACCAGACTCTAAAGCTACTCGATGTCCTCTTCTGTGCACGTGTTCACTTCACAAAAATTAATTTAGAGGCCATAAGTTAAAAGGTAAAAAACATAACCACTTCTTTTCCTGCAAATGAAAGGGATCGCTGCTAAAACAACCAGAGGCTGCGGCGTTCACACATCTTACCGTAAGCTGTTTGTGCTGGTCCTGCAGTGTTTCTGCATCGAGGTGAGAATCGATAGGAACAATTTCATTTTTCCTTCTGTCGATGTTCTCCAGCAAGAGAAGCAAGTCATGACTCATCTCATGAAAATCCTAGGGCAAAAGTACAGAGCATGAAATCATCCTGAATAATATGGTTTTCTTTCACTCACAGCTTACATTTCTATTCTTTACAAACTGCTACCACTGGCAAAGACATGTTGGTTTTAAGATCTTAGGCACAACTCCTTCCTGAGCAAGGTGCTTGTGCTGTTGTAAGTATCGGAGCTCACATTCTTCCCAAAAGCATCTAACTTATTACTGGAGGGAAAATTCAGACATAAGGAAAATGGGTTCAAAATACAAAATACTGTAGAAATTACTAGGGCTATTATGTAGTATGGAAGGAAGCAACTCTGCTCCCCTCTTATCTCCCTGAATTCAAATCTTCCCATCTTTTTAAGGCCTAAATCCAATCCCTATGTCCTCATCCATCCGTTTGTTCATTCATTTATTCAACATATAGTTCCTGAGCATCTCCTGAGTGGAACTGTACCAGGAGGGGGTGCAGGGTTGAAACAACAGCCGGGGTACCTGCTGTCAAGGATCAGGCACTCTTGGGGCACATGTAAACCTGGGGAGCAGGCTTCACACCCTGAAAGGGCTTCCCTTCATGCTCAGAATACAACCCAAGCTCCAGGCCAGGACCTACCAGGCCCTGCATGATCTCATTCCTGATGACCTGCCTCATGGTTCTCGTCACTCCTGCCTCTCTGACTGCATTCTGATCACACTGGCCTCTTTTCTGCCCTTGGAGACACGAAGCCTTTCCATTTGTTCTATCTCCTTCATGGAACCACCCTTCCAATGTCAGCTCAAAGATGCTTAGGACTTCCCTGAACTCCCTCCCAGAGCGGCTTTTCTCAATTACTCTGATCAACATCTGGAAGCATCTTGGTTAGCCATTGAATTGCATTTTTATTGCCTGTTTTCCCCAACAAGAGAGGCTGTGGTGTATCGTGACTGCTTAGTGCAATACCTGTCAAACAGTGAAACTGGGCCAGTGTGGAATGAATATTTGTAATGCTCACTTTGATGTTCAGAAACTGCCTTCCGATGTGCTCAGTAAATGTCTGTTGAATGAATGAATGAATGCCATGAGTAGAAGAAGGAGTGGTGGGGCTGAGATGAACTTGTGGGAATAGTCTCTCGTTAGCTGGACAGAAGACGGGGTCTGGCTGCTCTGAAATGCTGTTCACATGTACATATACTCTAGTCCAGGTGTCCTCAAACTATGGCCCGCGGGCCACATGCGGCCGCCGAGGACATTTATCCGGCCCGCCGGGTGCCGCTGCCTGTCCTGCTTAGCAGCCGACTTGTCCCGGGCCCGCAGTGCGCATAGGAATTTGTTCATAGTTTTTTTTTTAAACTATAGTCTGGCCCTCCAACGGTCTGAGGGACAGTGAACTGGCCCCCTGTTTAAAAGGTTTGAGGACCCCTGCCTAGTCAAATAAAAAGTTTGGGCACCATGCTATCGCATTCAGATATTGACGCTGGGGAGCAACCGCATCCCTCTGGTGACCTTGCTAAACCAAGTCACAGGCTCAGCACCGCCGGGCACGTGTGGCTGGGAGCACAGCCTGCCCAAAGCCCCGCGGACCTGGCACTGCATCAGCGCGCCCTGGAGCAGGCCCCGCCACTCCTCCAGCAGGGAGCACACGCGGTCCCAGCGCGTGTTCATCTGGGACAGGCGGTCCTGCAGGGCCCGGCTCTCCTCGCCGCCCGTCTGTGTGAACTCGGAGCTGCACAGGTTGATGGAGAGGATGATGGCTTTGCGGTGATCCACGGCTTTCTGCAGCTCCTACGAAGAGGAAGGAGAACAACCAAACAAGGAAAAGAACGATGAAAACATTAAAAAAAAATAGTCTAAGGCCTTTGGAAAGGCTTCACCCAAATAAAAAGATCCATGAATACAAACTGGGCCTTAACAGGATGTCCAGATAAGCTACAGTGAGGTCACACACTGAGGACCAGGCTGCAGTTATGAGAGATGGACGAGATGTACACTTGACAACACGAACAGATCTCAGTAAAATATGGGGCAGAGTGAAAGAGGCAGAAACAGAGTGATACGTGCAACACAGCAGCATGTGTGTAATTTTTTTTTTTTTTTTAGAGAGAATCTTTTTTTTTTTTTTTAAATATATTTTATTGATTTTTTACAGAGAGGAAGGGAGAGGGATAGAGAGCTAGAAACATCGATGAGAGAGAAACATCGATCAGCTGCCTCCTGCACACCTCCCACCGGGGATGTGCCCGCAACCAAGGTACATGCCCTTGACCGGAATCGAACCCGGGACCCTTCAGTCCGCAGGCCGACGCTCTATCCACTGAGCCAAACCGGTTTCGGCAGCATGTGTGTAATTTAAAATACATGCGCTCACACCCAAACTTACTTTTTTTTGAATGAATATACAGGAACAAAGAATACTCATTAAATATTTCAGAATGGTTGCTGTGGGTCTGAGGAATGAGGATTAAAAAACAGTGCACGTGTGTGTGTGTGTGGGGGGGAGGATACATAAATAAAATTAAGAGGCATTTCGCAGGAAGCCACCATGACCCTGTGCAATAAAGTAAGGAATATGAGTAACTTGACACCCCCACCCCCAACCCCCGCCCCGGCATGGGATTTCAACAACAAAATGAAACAAAACCGGGCTCCAACAGTTCTGAGCAGCAGGAAATGCACTTTTTGTCCCAGTGTAAGAATCCCATTTCAATAGACCAGTGGTCGGCAAACCGCGGCTCGCGAGCCACATGCGGCTCTTTGGCCCCTTGAGTGTGGCTCTTCCACAAAATACCACGGCCTGGGCGAGTCTATTTGAAGAAGTGGCATTAGAAGAAGTTTAAGTTTAAAAAATTTGGCTCTCAAAAGAAATTTCAATGGTTGTACTGTTGATATTTGGCTCTGTTGACTAATGAGTTTGCCGACCACTGCAATGACCAATGGTACTCAGAGTTCTGTGCATGAGAACAGAATGGGAAGCTGGATGAGAAAGCAGATTCCCGGGCCCTGGCCTGCAGCTGTTCCAACTCCATCGGCACCGATCGCGGCTCCCAGGCTGAGGACACTGCCTACGTCACAGGCCACCTTCTGGGGATGGCCAGGAGAATGAGTTGGGTATTTCATCAGCTAACCAATTTAGTTTGATCACACTCACTCACACACACACACACACACACACACACACACACACACACCCCGGGCAACTGGTTTTTACTTTGTGCATTTCCTAGAAATCTAGACCTAAATTCCAAGAACTCGAGAGCATGATTATGTATTAAGGGAATAGCGAGGTTGTTTAAACATGCCCAGATCAAGTTAGGGTGAGTGACCCTGCAAATCCCACCCACCCAGGCTCCATTTTCTTAGAATTTCTCACTTTTCTGTGGTGTTTCCAACTTGTCTTAATTTTTCAATTTTTAATAGATTCTTAACACACTGAATATAGAGTCAACCACGGAGGCAGTATAAGATGGAGAGACATTATGGAAAGATACTTGGTGATGCCACAGCTTTATCCTCAGAAAACAGATAGGATTCTGGGGGAGGGGTACAGGCTGACGGTCAGGGTCTCACTCCTCTACCCTCATCTCGCTCAGATCAGACTCGGACCAGCATTTGCTCCATCTCCTTTATGAGGAATTTGGTTTTAATGCAACGCCGCCTTACGTTTTCCCGGAGAGAAACTCAAGGAATTGAAGTACTTTAGAGAAAAAAAAGCTTCTTACGGCCGGCTGGTGTGGCATAAAACACCACCACCAAAGCAAGCCACAAAAACGTCACTCCCAGATTCCTAGCGTGTGCCGAAACCAGAGGCACACAAGAACAGCGCGCTTCATCCTCCAGCCCAGCGAGCTTCATCCTCGAGCCCAGTGCGCTTCATCCTCCAGCCCAGAGAGCTTCATCCTCGAGCCCAGAGAGCTTCATCCTCGAGCCCAGCGAGCTCCATCCTCAAGCCCAGCGAGGTCAATCCTCGAGCCCAGCGAGCTTCATCCTCGAGCCCAGCGAGCTTCCTCCTCGAGCCCAGCGAGCTTCATCCTCGAGCCCAGCGAGCTTCATCCTCGAGCCCAGCGAGCTCAATCCTCGAGCCCAGCGAGCTCCATCCTCAAGCCCAGCGAGCTCAATCCTCGAGCCCAGCGAGCTTCATCCTCGAGCCCAGCGAGCTCAATCCTCGAGCCCAGCGAGCTTCATCCTCGAGCCCAGCGAGCTCAATCCTCGAGCCCAGCGAGCTCCATCCTCAAGCCCAGCGAGCTCAATCCTCGAGCCCAGCGAGCTTCCTCCTCGAGCCCAGCGAGCTTCATCCTCGAGCCCAGCGAGCTTCATCCTCGAGCCCAGCGAGCTCCATCCTCAAGCCCAGCGAGGTCAATCCTCGAGCCCAGCGAGCTCAATCCTCGAGCCCAGCGAGCTTCCTCCTCGAGCCCAGCGAGCTTCATCCTCCAGCCCAGCGAGCTCAATCCTCGAGCCCAGCGAGCTTCATCCTCCAGCCCAGCGAGCTTCATCCTCGAGCCCAGCGAGCTTCATCCTCCAGCCCAGCGAGCTTCATCCTCCAGCCCAGCGAGCTTCATCCTCCAGCCCAGCGAGCTTCATCCTCGAGCCCAGCGAGCTTCATCCTCGAGCCCAGCGAGCTTCATCCTCGAGCCCAGCGAGCTTCATCCTCCAGCCCAGCGCGCTTCATCCTCGAGCCCAGCGAGCCTGGGCAGCTCCCTTCTGAGGAAGAGCACACCTCGGAGCTCTCCAAGCAGAAAGACAGAATCCAAAGAGCTATCAGAACGGAACTGGGCTCTCACTCCACAGCACGCTTACAAAAGGCTACAATCCTAATGCATTTCAGTAGCTGGGCTGGGCAGGATTTCTAGGATCTAGAGACGGAGGGAAAGGAAGTGATCTTGTGTCCTGCACCCATACAGGAAATGCCAGAAGTCCTGCTCGTCCCAGAACGTCAGATGATTTCATTAGGCCTTCACACTCTCGCACACATAAAGTCTTGGAGAAGATTTCTCTGCAGCTTTAGATAGAGACTTGTAAGACCCTAATATCTAATCTCTCGATTTCCCTTAGAAGAGGTGAAATAGGTCCTAGAAGTACCTGGGTGGTTCAAAATTATAATTGATCATTTTGAAATACCAACTCGTTAAATAATACATGATTGTTTACACGGGGCTACTTCTACAACGTGGTCCATCTTCCTGTCCTTCCAAGCCTTCTCTATAAGCTCTGATTAGGGAAGGCTGGGTGGCGGGAGGCGGGAAGAGCATCCCTGTGACCTTCTGCTGACAATTTCCCTGCTGCTGCATCACAGCAACACAGCTGGGCTCATGGCTGCACCCGCCCAGGCCTCCCAGGGTTGCACCTGTCTGGCCGCTCTGGGAAAGGCCAAGGGCAGCTCACCTTGAGCTTCTTGATTTGCAGTTCGATGGACTGGATGTCGGTGCTGAGCTCCAGGCGCCGGAGGCGCTCCAGCTCCTCCTCCGTCTCCCCCAGCCAGGTCCAAATGTTGTTCAGGTCGGAGCCGAACTGCTGCCACTTCTGGAGGTTCTGCTTCATCCGCAGCTCCTTGCTCAGGGCCTGCGCCTGGATGAGCTCCCACCGGTCAATCACACCTGCGAGACAGGACACATGGCAGGCATTCTCCTCCACGGGCCGGGTTTAGGGGAGGCTGAAAGCGTGCATTGGGCTGACTTTAATAGCAACAGAGAGAAAGGAATCCCCCCGGCATGTCTGTTTCCATCAGCTGCAAAGAATAGTGTCACGGCTGTTCTTCTGATCTGCATTTTTAATGGTGGCGGAGTAAAAAAACAAATAAGAGCTACATGGGGTTTAACATTGCAAAGAGCTTTATGAAGGAATGAGCAGCAGTGTGCCTGAAGAGAACCTTCAATTCTTGATTTCTCTCTGCAAGAGAGCTCTGAGAGTGTACATCTAAGATGCTTGACAAGACCTATGAACCAGGAGATCACAGTTTGATTCCCGGTCAGGGCACATGCCCGGGTTGCAGGCTCCATTCCCAGTAGGGGGCCTGCAGGAGGCAGACCATCAGTGATTCTCTCTCATTACTGATGTTTCTCTTTCTCTCTCTCCCTCTTCCTTTCTGAAATCAATCAAAAAATATTTAAAATATAAAACAAAATAACATAATAAAATGCCTGACTAGTGACAGTAGGGACAGTGCACTGAAGGAGAGGGGTCACAGATGCATTTCACCTCCCTCTCTGTCACAGGAGATCACTGGGACACGGAGACAAGTTCTCGGGATGGAAATGTGCAGAAGGAGGTAAGCGACACTTCATGTGCAACAACGTGCTCCTGAGCCGTCCACGCCCCTGTCCTGCCCGGAGCGGCACCCACTCACCGGCCGTCTGGGCTTCAGTGCTGTTCAGGTTCACGAAGCCGGGAAAGTTCTCCTCTTCCTCCTTCAGCTGGTGCTCCAGCCTCCGCACCGAGTCGATGCTGCCGCTGCACTCCGCCAGCAGTTTCATCTGTTTGGACCCAGAAAACAGGCCCCGTCACCAGGCTCTCACATTCCCACGAGTGCAAGGGCTTCTGGGGAAATGTCTTTGTAGTTCCTCAAAGAGCACAGTGGCTGTGCTACTCTGCTAAACAAGGTCAAGTTCAAAAGCATGCCTCTTAAACATGGGACACCTCCATAGACACATAAAGCAAGGCTCAAAGATGTACTTGGCATATGTGCTTTTGCATGGGAAGTCCTCAAAATATTTTTGAAATTAAGTTTATAACTCAAGACAGACTAGGGCCAGGGGTGGGCAAACTTTTTGACTCGAGGGCCACAATGGGTTCTTAAACTGGACCGGAGGGCCGGAACAAAAGCATGGATGGAGTGTTTGTGTGAACTAATATAAATTCAAAGTAAAGGAGCAGAGGGGAGAGCAAGAGAACCCTCCGCTCTTTCGGCTCCGTGGGCCGGATAGAACAGCCGAACGGGCCGGATCCGGCCCGCGGGCCGTAGTTTGCCCACGGCTGGACTAGGCCCTGCTCGGGTAGTTCAGCTGATTAGAGCATTGTCTCGATATGCCAAGGTTGTGGGTTTGACCCTCTGTGCGGGCACATATAAGAAGCAACCAATGAACGCTTATAGAAGTGGAACAGCAGACCCATGTTTCTCTCTTTCTCCCTCTCTTTCCTTTCTCCCCTCCCTTCCCCCCTCCCTGCCTCTCTCTTTAAAATAAATAAATTAAAAAAATTAATGAAGACAGATTAAACCCATCTTGGATTTAAACTCGGAGCCCTTAGCTGGTATTACATTACATAATTTCTGGCAAGTTGCTCCCTCTTTCTTAAACTGAAAAGTGGAAATAATAATATTACCACAAATCTCAAAGGAACAGTTTTTGTATTAAGTAATTAAAATACTTAAAAGCATAAAGCAATATTAAAACCAGCTGCTTCATGAGAAAATGGAAGCATTGCTTAATAGGTATTAAAGGAATAAAGTCTAATATCAAAGGAGAAGCTTCCAACTCCATGCTTAGTAGCATGGAATTCAAAGATTAAAGGAACGCATCATTTCAAGGCATGCATGCTCTACTGACCATAAAGTCACCTTTCAAAGCCTGTAACGAATCACATGGCTATTAAGTGACTTTGATTGCTTTTGATTGAGGTTGACTATAATCTCAGTGATGTCAGCACTGACCTCAGGAAACTACACTATATTTTGCAAAAAAGAGGTTTCACTCTAATAGAAGTCAGTGTAATAGGCCAGATTGGACAGGAAGTGAACTCATAATTGGTCACTCTTCTGTAATTGTGGGGATGTGAACATCAGCATATACAACTCGAATGGTTCTCTTCTCTGATTTCAAAAAGCAGTATGTGAGGCTTCGTAAAATTAAGAATTCTTTCCTGCCCTAGCCAGTTTGGCTCAGTGGATAGAGCATCAGCCCACAGATTGAAGGGTCATGGGTTTGATTCGGGTCAAAGGCATGTACCTCGGTTGCAGGCTTGATCCCTGGCCCTGGTCGGGAAGCAACCAATCATTGTGTCTCTCTCACATCAATGTTTCTCTCTGTTTCTCCCTGTCCCTTCCACTCTGTCTAAAAATCAATGGAAAAAAATATCCTCGGGTGAGGATTAACAAAAACAAAAATATTTCTTTCCTTTTTTACTAGGCAGTCTCTGGGGTGGGAAAAGAAGGTACGAGGCATAGATGAGATTTCCTTTCAGACTCTCTTGCTTGAATATGTATAGGAAAGCAGGTAGTTCTCTGGGAAAAATTATTTGGTCAGTAACTTGAGCAGAGCAAATAAAGTCATTATATACTTTCCTAAGAGCTTAAAAAAAAAAAAAAAAGGAGTGGTAATATACACTCTCTTGCTATCTTTTCCACAAATTCCTCGTTAGAATTGTTTTCTCCAGAATGAACATACTAAAAACAGAAGAAAAACACAGTCCCAAGGCCATCCGGTGAATCAATAAACCTAAGAAAAGAACTTAAAAAATTCCTTGTTAGTAATCTCTTAGCTAAAATCTGTTGCTCCAAGGATAACCATGGCCCAAACGCGATTAGCTGAATTTGGAAAAATGCCTAATCACTTTCGGGAGCCAAAGCATTTTATTACTTTCAATTAAGCGGACCTCACGAAGTTCTCAGAGTAAAGGAACAGGCTGGCCGTTGCAGTAGGTCAGTGGGCCTGCCCAAGGTCCAGCTAGATGCAACAGGTAACGCTGCTAACAGGGCTTTGTTTTGCACATCCACGCCCGAGTTCAAGGGCAGCTTGGTGTTTGGAGAGCTCACAAAGCCTTCATGTCCCAGACAAATTGTTCTCTGTCACACAACTGTGACTTCCAGGTACCTGTCCGCATCAGGATACTCACGTAGCCGCGGTAGCTGGTGTCCAGCTCTGGTCCTGTGGGAGTTTTGCTGCGGATGATATCTTCTGTTTGCTGCATCCGAAGGCGGCTGTCGTCCAGGGCTTTGCCCAGTTGTCGGATCTGCGACTCTAAGGCACTGGGATCCCCTGCGGAGTCAACCATAAGATTTTTTACAAGCTTTGCAGGCGTGACCTTCAAGAAGTTTAAGAAATTACTGCAGTTAGAGCTGTATAGAAACAGCATGGGTGAGGGCAATCATAAAGCGAGTTTAGTACTGACGTGCTGGTGAGTGAGAGGTTTAAATGACCAGACCGATGAATGTGCTTCACGAAGAGTCCTAGCTGCCTGGATACGGAAAAAGGGCTCTGCAGTGGGTTCTATCAGCCCTGGGCCTGCCCCCTTTTACAGTGGATCCCCTGAAAATCTGTGAACTGTGGAAGGCCTTTCTGAAAACCTCGTCTGCTCCCCAATAACGGCAAGGCAGCTACTTCTCACACTCCCTCTGCAGTCACTTATGAAGCAGAAGAAGACACGCCCTCTCATTTTCCTTTCTGCATCTCAGCAGAAGACAGTGCCACTGAGGTGCCAGGTGGCCGCGTCATTCACTTAAGGCAGGACTTCAAGTTAGCCAAGGAAAGACTTGCTCAAGATAGGTAGGTATGGAAACAGCAAACGAGCAATGACTTGCTTTTGTTTAAAAGGTAAATCAGAAGCCGGAGAAAGCTAAGATTTTAGCATTTCCCTCTTGCCTTGCTCTTCCTCACAGCCTAGAACTCCCGGCTCAGTCTCCTTGCAGAGATGCAATACCTCTTGGCAAAATTCTTTGCGTGCGTGTGGGCGTGCATGTGTGTGTGCATGCAGCGGTGTGCTTGCATGTGTGTATTGCAGTCTTTGACCTGAACAAGAGCATGGATTATCAGAGTGAAGCCAGCACAGGGTGAAAGCAGAACAAATATCAGTAAGCCTTACGACTTTTTTCTTTTAAGGTCTTCTAAATACACCTGGAAGAGGTCTCCCTGGGAGCCAGGCTAGCATCATTTCATCAATGGTACTTTGCTTCCTGTCCTTTTGTTTTTAAAAATTTAAGTGTGAACGAATAACCCAGCAACCCATTACCACATCACTGTGTTCAAACCCTATGCTCCACCCTCCTCCAAATTACTGACCCTGAACTACATCCAGTTTGTCTAGCGCAGTGGTCGGCAAACTCGTTAGTCAACAGAGCGGCAAACCACGGCTTGCGAGCTGCATGTGGCTCGCGAGCCGCAGTTTGCCGACCCCTGGTCTAGTGCAAAACTGGTTTCATTTTGCTTTCTTTAATTTTTCTTGTTTCAGGAATCCTTCTGTCCTGAAAGAAAAATCTAAGTCTTAAGGTACAGTGGAATACAATTTTCATTTCAAAGGATTTATAGGTGGTTAGACTTACTAAATAACATTTACACAGAGCTGAACATCTGGTCTCAGTCCTTGTCTAATATGTGACCCCTGAGGTCAGGAGGACGAGGGGCGGCCCAAGGTCAGCCATGCAGGCTGGTGTTTCCACCAGAGCCTGAGCCCTGACTCTCCAGCCAGAGGGAGGTGGGCGACCCAGCAAAGTCATGAAGTCAGGGCTGCTACAACCCCACAGGGCGCCAGGCCACACATGCTGAAGACTAGGGCTTCTGTCCCCTGTTCTCTGTTCTCTGTTGCTGATGGGCACAGCAGGGTGCATGCACCTCATGAGCCTGATCGCCACGGAGCAGGTGCGCAGTTCCTGCACTCGGTTATTCAGATCTTACTCTTGGTGTTGATTAACCTCATATTTGTTTTGTTTTCGTTTTCGTGGTAAAGCAGTCAGTAGAGAAGGCTCTGCCTTAACATGCTTGTGCCACCGAGCCAAGGGAGGGACAGGCGGTGCTGAGAAGGGGCCTGTGATAGGTGAGGGCGGAGGCTGCTTTGGCTGGGCGCGCCTACCAGAGGTATTTCTGATGGCACTTTCTGTGAGTTTTACATAGGCCTCGGGACTTTCGGGGATCATGACATCTGCAAAAAGAGCACAGTCTAAGTTGACGGGTAAATTCTGGAAACGTTGATTCCCTTGTGGCAGGAAAACAACTTTCCTGGGGAAAAAAGGAAGTTAGTTCTTGTAGACAGCTCCTGGGCATGTTTGCTTGAAGTGAATCCTAGTGAGGGCTCCCACTCACTGGTTGAGAGTGTTTTAGGAGCCAGGCACTGTGTCCAGCACTCATGTACCCCCACAGCCACCCTGCAGTGAATGGGAGAGTCATTCCCATTTTATGGATGAGAAAATTGATGTCCAGAGGAATTAAGTTACTCATCAAAGTCTCAAAAGGTACTAAAGAAATTTCAAGCCAGACAGTCAGATTCCAGAGCAGTGCTGAAAGAGGCCAATGGACATAACGTGAGCTGCACATGTAATTTCTAACAGCCAGGTTCAAAAAGTAATAAAAAAATAGATGAAAATAACATTAATACTTTATTTTACTAAAACAATACATCTAAATTATAGCATGGAATCAACATATTCTTGTGTAATATTCTTTCTTTGTGTAAGCCTTTGAACTTCATGTATTCATGGAAGTGTGTCTGATACAGCAAATCTCAACAGCAGTCACGTGTCAGTGCCCAACATCCAGTGCTCCAGGGGCTACATACTGAACAGCGCTGTCTTACATACCAAATGCCTAACTATTAGACAATACCATAAAGACAAAACAGGAATGAGAGAAATCACATCTTTCACTAAGATACTCGAGCCAGAAAATCGCCTCTACCCCAGTTCTGTCAGCCATCAGATATGGAGGGAGGAGTGTGCTTTAGATTTGTCACTTCTCTTCCCTTCTCTCTCTTTCCCAGTGCTGTTCCTTTAGTTCAGGCCACCATCCCATCTCTGTCCTGGATTAGAAAACGTTTTCATTTGGACTCTTTTCCTCCCAATGCTCTTCCCTCCATCTAGTATCAAGATAGGTTCTTTGAAAATATGCATCTGATCACATCACTTCCTGCCTTAGGCCCCTGCTGTGGCTCCCCGTTACCTTCTGGATAAAAGCCAAACTCCTTTCCATGTGAACAGGCCGCGTTATGACCAGGCCCTGGTTGGCCTTTCACCTCCTCCTTGTCCACTCTGTGCTTCCCAATCTACAGCCTGTCACTGTGGACAAACCTCCGGTGACCAGCAGTTCTGTGGCTACTCAGAAAGCTGGGATGAGTGCCCTCTGCTTTTCTCCTCTGAACACTGCTGCATCCCCCCGACCGACTCCTACTCATCCCTTAGGGCTCCGCTCAAGGTCCCTTCCCTAAAGGCATTCCTCAAAGCTCCGGGTTAGGTGTCCCCTGGTTGTGCTCCTGTACCTGCCCATGCACGTTATATCCTGGGGCCAAACATGTCCTACTTATTGTCCGCGTTACACACTTGAGTGTAAGAAAAGGAACTGCGTGTTCCCAGCGCTTAGCAAAGCACTCGTCACATTGTAAGGCCCTAAGTATATGTGCGATAAATCAATGGCCATGCCAACTTTTGTCTTTGATAGTCACACGAATATCCAATGTTCCCTTATGTACACTTTCCCTTCGTGGGAGAAGGAAGAAGATGGGTCTGCGGAGTGACATGTTTCCAGTACAACATCCACTCCCTTTTATTTCCTTTCAAGCTGGTATATAGGAAGCGCTCTTTCCTACCTGATAAGCCAACAGCTCCCCTGAGGTAGAAATCTTTGTCTTCCTGACCCTCTTCATCCTCAGAAGGCAGAGTTCTGGACACGGCAGACTCCAGGTCACGACTGAGGTCATAGTCATGGTCCCACTCCAGGGGGATGGAGTCCACACTGGCAGGGGTGTCCCGTCCTGACCGCTCGCTCCGGAGGGGCTGGGCGAGGGAGAGGGAGGGGTTGGAGGAAGGCTGGGGGGACAGCACGCTGTCCGCGGAGGTGTCATGCCAGCGGAGGTCTGAGAGAGCTGCCGAGTCCTCCAGCTCCAGCTCCCGGTCAGAGAGGTCGTGCTCATCGTCTGGGAGCTAGAAAGGCAGTCAAGCCAACTCCGTTACCGCAGCGACCAGGGGATCCCCCCTCACGTCTTGTCCTGCCTCTCGCCAAAGCTCAGAGTTCACGCTTGTCGGGGTCACATTCCTACCTCAGTGGGGATAATTTTAAACTTCCTATCGCCAAATAAGCAAGAATCTTGTGATCACTTTTAAAAAGGTCTTATAAATTAATCTAACAAAGCCTCGGTTTTATCAGCACTAAAACGGAAGTAATATTAAAAGCTACTGCCCAGCTGGTGTGGCTCAGTGGACTGAGTGTCATCCATGGACCAAGAGATGCTGGGTTTGATTCCTGGTCAGGGTACATGCCCAGGCTGTGGGCTCCATCCCCAGTAGGGAGCGGGCCGGAGGCAGCTGATCGATGTGTCTCTCTCGTTGATGTTTCTATCTCTCCCCCCCTCTCCCTTCCTCTCTATCTAAAAATCAATAAAAATGTATTTTAAAACAAACAAAAAACTACTTCAAAGAATCGGTATAAGATTAAATAAGATAATGTGAATAAAGGCAATTTAGTACTATGCATACAACACAACACAAACACAGTGGCACATGTCAGAAACAGAAGGAAATCACTGATAAAATCGTAGCTGGTCCGTTTTAAACTTATATCCCAGACACAAAATATAGTTAACACAGAAGGTTCCAAATATCTGGGTAATAACATTTTGAGGCTGAGACGTGATTATGGCAGCAATTAGGGGAATGGCAGAGAAAAAAATTCCACAAAACAACCTCATCAATAGAGCAACTATTTACATTGTTCACGTTCATCTCCTTCTTTCTTCTAGAAGCTTCTTTATTTATCTTCCATCGACGATATGTGCAGAGTACTCTTCTAAGCTATCTATCAATCTAGCATCTATTTATCAATCATATATCCATCCTCATTTCATGCCCCAAATAATCCTTTCTACAAGGTAGGTACCGTTATTAAACCAGTTTTACAGTTGAGGAAACTGAGGCAAGATACGTGAAGTAAGTTGCCGAAGATGACGTAGCCAACACGTCAGAGCTGAAACTGGAACCCAGGCGTTCTGGACCCAGTGTCTGGGCTCTTAGCCACTATATGACACTACCGAACCCCACATCACGATTTCTCTTTCGATTTAACGACAGTGACAGACTGGTGGTACATACCGGCAGGCGGATCAGCTTCTTGTGGTATCTCTCCACGCGCCCGAAGACCTCCTGACAGTATCGCCGGAGTTCGTCGAGCTCCTCCTCGATGACCGCCGCATCCAAGGGCTCGCTCTTCTCAATCAGCTGCTCTCCTTGGGCAATGATCTGCTCGATCTTGTTGTGGTTCAACGAAATTTCCTGCTGGAAGGCCTAGGGGGCACACGTCCCACGTGGTTTTTATTGCTCACATTGACATGGAATAATGATAAGCTACATCTTTAGAAACGCCATGTAGGGAATAGCAAACTTACCCTATAGTACTATGACAAGCCAAGAGGCTTTTACTTTATAAAGTAAAATGTAAACATTTTAAGTCAGAACATGGAATCATTAGAATTCCATGACCAGAAGCGTGCCTTTGGCTAATCCAATCTGCTACCATGGACAGTGTGGGCAGCAAATCAGAGAAAACATTCAAACCCACCATGAATCCTAGCACTGTTATCCCTGATGAAAATCCACTGTAATCATTCCAGTGCCAATGAAATAAATGTAGCACTTTAAAGAAATATATTGAATATTTTCATTTTAGATTTCTTGATCAGACATCAGACATGACTAAGAGAAACCAAGCCAGTGACAATATCACCAATTCTTCTCAGATGATTTTTGCTGTTTCAGGACATGAGCAGGAAAGATGAAAATGATTTGAAAAATAAGTAATTCTGGAGAATCATTTCGACTCATTTTACGTGGTTCAGAAGAGTTAAGCTACTTGGGATAAGTGTCAGGGGATACATTTTAATTCACAAGAATAAACTCTGGAATAGTCAAAACTGTCCAATAGTGAAGACTGCAAGGGGAGAAGAGAGGGCCATAATGCGTTCTATGTCCCTGCCAGACTCCGAAAAGAAAAGGCTCAGTTACCACTTGGAGGAAATGCCCTGCCAAAGGTTTTAAATATTGATGTGCCTGTGAGACAACTTGGGAAAGTCAGGGTGGGAGGGGTGGAAAGAGGGGTTGGGCAGATTACAAGGGTAAACTATTTTATGATTTTTTTTCATCCTGATAATATATGATTAAGAGCAACTTTCTGTTTTATTATAATAACCTAAGGTTATAGCCATCATGATTTTATGTAGTTGTTAAATCTGTTTAACTATCTTGGGAAGAAAATTTCATAAGATGCTTTGCAAGTTATTCAAATTGTTAAATACACTTCCACTTAGAGAATCCTTTTATCTAATGTAGTGGATGTCCCTTCTATTTAAAATTTTAACTAGCCACTGTGGTTGAATGATATAGTGAAGTATATAAAATATGTTTACAATTAACTTGGCATCTAAGAGTGTATAATGTGTGGAATGGAATTCCAATACGAGAAAGTTGTAATTCTCTGAAACATAAAGGTCAAATAAACTATTTGAAGGTTCCAGAAACAAACCAGAAAACACACACACACACACACACACACACACACACACACACACACACACACACAAAACTAATCAGGAAAAAAGATTCCCAACACTGTGGCTATCCAGTTAATAAATAAAAGTAATATGTTAACGGTAGCTATCTCTGGGCAGTGCTCTGTATTTCATTTTTAACATCTTTTGCATTTTTTATTTTTTTTCAATCAAGAAGAACTAATTTCTTGGTCTTAGAGAAGATCTTATGAATTTGACCCCAAAGGCAAGGGGAGTAAAGGCAAAAATAAATGAATGGGGTTATATAAAACTGATAAGCTTTTGGACAGCAAAACAAAAAGGCAATCAACTGAATAGGAGAAGATATTTACAAACAACAGCTCTGACAAGGCGTTAATATCCAAAATATATAAAGAACTCATACAACTCAATACCAAACAAACACACAATACAATTAAACAATGGGCATGAGTGGGGAGGGGGTGGGAGGCAATGGAAGGATAAGGACACATATGTAATACTTTAATCAATAAAGAAATTAAAAATAAAATAAAATTAAAAATGGACCGAGGACTTGAACAGACACTTCTCCCAATAGGACATATAAATGACTAATAGATATATGAAAAGATGCTCAACTTCACTAGCTATTAGGAAAATGCAAATCAAAACTACAATGAGATACCACCTCACACATGTTACAATGGCTATTATCAACAAGACAAGTAATAGTACGCTTTGGACAGGCTGTGGAGAAAAAGGAACCCTCATTCACTGCTGGTGGGGATGTAAGCTTGTACAGCCACTATAGAAAACAGTATGGAGGTTCCTAAAAAAATTATGAATAGAGTACCATATGACCCAGCAACCCCACTCCTGGGTATCTACCAGAAACATTTGTTCACAAAGATATACGCATCCCTATGTTCATCGCAGCATTATTTATGGTGGCCAAAACATAGAAATGACCAAAGTGCCCTTCGATAGATGACTGGACAAAAAGGATGCGGTATATATACACAATACAATACTACTCAGCCATAAGAAAAGATGAAATACTACCATTTGCAACAACATGGATGAAACTTGAAAATAATGCTAAGTGAAATAAGTCAGACAGAAAAAGTCAAGAAACATATGATTTCACTCATAGGTGGGATATAAAACTGAAAGCAACAAATGAACAAACAAGAAAAATAAACACACAAAAACTCACACAGACAACAGTATGGTGGTTACCAGAGAGAAGAGGGGTGGGAGTAGTAAAGGGTAAAGAAGGTCAAATATATGTTGATGGAAGATGATGTGACTTTGGATGTTGGGCAACATGAAGATCAGTTATCCTAGAAATGTACACTTGAAACCTCTATAATCTTACTAACCAACGTCACCCCCAAAAAATTAAAAAAAGAAAACTGAAAAAAGTTATTATTTTCTTCACCAAAGGATCTATGCATCTCTTCCCCTTCAGCCTAACCAGCATGGCTCAATGGTTGAGCGCTGACCTATGAACCAGGTGGTCATAGTTCGATTCCGGTTGAGGCACATGCCTGGGTTGCAGGCTCAGTCCCCAGTGTGGGGTGTGCAGGAGGCAGCTGATCAGTGATTATCTCTCATTATTAATGTTTCTCTCTCGCGCTCCCTCTCCCTTCTTCTCTGAAATCAATAAAAATATATTTAAAAACTATCTTCCCCTTCAGACTTTCTTCACACTGATAATTTGAAGTATCACTTATCTATTACCTTGAGCTGCTTTATTTTAGCATGAACATCACACTCGGAAAAATGCTCAATATTAGTGAGCTGTAAATCCATCTCCGTCAGCCACACCAGAATGCTGTCCCGTGCCGTCTCAAACTCCTCACGCTGGCCAATGAAATGCTGGATGTGAGAAGAAGACAATAAAAATTACAAAGCCCTCATGTTGAGATGGTCCCGCCAATTCCAATGGTCTTCTGGAGAGTCATTTTCTTAATGAGCAATGAGAACCCCGCCATCCTTTACCGTATAAATTAGCCCTGGATCCCCCTCTGGCCATCCCAATCTTACAGAATCACTGCGCTTGTGTCTTAATATTGTGTTCAAATGGCCCGATCTTGTCCCCTGCGCCTCTGAGCTACCGAGGAGGCTTAATAAAGACCTTGAGTCTGCGCAAGATGGAGCTGACGCGCTTTTGCAGGTTGTCCCATCTCTGGTTGCCTTCGTGGACCATCTGCTTCAGGCTGCAGGCGGAGTCGGTGCGGTTCTCCCGGGCCAGGCGGCGGTACTGCTTGTTGATCAGTTCCAGCTGCGTCAGGCTCTCGTGCACCTGCCGCTGGAAAGCCTAGGACCACAGAGAAGCACTCAGTGAGGGAGACCCATCAGGGGCTCTCGGCAAGGGTGTCAGGGCTTCAGACTGCAGGGGGAGGGGGAGAGGGAAGTCACCCTGTCACAGACAGGCCCAGGACAGTCTCTAATGAGCGTGGAGATCCCCTTATTAAAGGGAAATAATGTAATCAGCGTGGCTTAAGGAGAGAGGGTGGAGCATACAAAAATGTACAAGAAAATGGTAACTACTAATAACTATATATGTATATATACAAATACACATACATATATCACATATATACTACACACTTCTATATACAGAATTTACACATATACATACACAATATAGCATTTAAGGTAATTAACAGCTAGAACAAAATTTTTCCATGAAACAAACGTATTACAAAAATATTTATGTATGCTGAAATGAGTTTGAAATGTTCACACTTCCTGATGTGAATACTGAGAAAAGAGATCTACAAAAGAATTTTCTCTTTATTTGTAAAATACGTAATTTCTTAAAAATCCAGAAATTGCCTCAATTCTGGTGTCCATTAAAAAATAAAACTATCCTTTGCAGAATGCCCTTTAAGTGCAAGCTATTATGAACTTTTAAGATAAGCAGTTTCATAAAATACAAGTAATTTTACATTGAAAAAAGTTTGGACTCTGCTCTATGTCTTTTTTATTGCTTCAGTTTTTATCAAACATTTAGAAGTGATGTAGGTTCTTACCCGGTACTGTTTTATTTAAATTTTTTTTTAGAGAGAGAGGGAGAGAGAGAGAAACGATTGGTTGCCTCCCATGTGCCACACTGGCCAGTGCTATTTACATTTACAGTTCAGAGTTTCTTAAGGTAAAATACCCTTTTTCTTTCTTTCTGCAATCTAGCATAGCCCTAGAAAAAAGCATTTGGCCAAAATAAATTAAGCTTTTTTTTTTAAACTCATGTGTATGACTTACAACTGATTTTCATCTTGGCCTTAGACAGAAAATTGTATAATTAGTTGGACCGTCCTCATCTCAGTCCCAGCATTTGGCTTCCTTTGGCCCATCAAACTATTTATATCTGCCACATCTCTGCTCTGGAATGGCTTTCCTTCCCAGAGGTGCTTTAAGGGCCTTCATCCTAGCAAATCAATTATTCTTTTCTATCAAAGTTTAAATTATTACCCCAGAGAAGGAGGTGGTAAGAAAAGTTCAGCTTTTGCCATTACTAGAAGTCACTGGAGTGTTGGCAGGCACCGCAGGTGGGTACCTCAGCACCCCCAGATCTGTCCCAAATATTCATGCCTGATTTAATGTTCATGATTTATTTTTGTCTTGTAAGAAAATTAAATATAAGATGAATGATAAAATCATTCATTGCAGGAACTGACAATATGACTAATTCTTGCTGTAAAATCTGAGAGTCTAAAATAGCATCCAAAAGTATCTTATCTAATCTTCTTTGTAGCATAAGCCAATTCTGGAAGTCTTAACCTTCCCGGAGCTGAGTGTGCTAAGATGCAAACAAGAATACTTCACTAACATTGGTTCACACAGGATGACCTGCATCTGCTGTTGAGTGACTGTGGCTTTCTACCAGAGGTTTTCTAAGGAAGAACCTTTTAGATAGGAAACATTTTCCCCTGGAATTTAGGTATAGTTACCTTCAAATCCATATTCAGATGTCAGAAGAACACTTAATTATTTCACGCAGTATTTAAACATTCTTATAAGTTCATATACCTGCCCATCCCTGACGCTCAGATTTTAAACCTCACTAGAACAATAAGCAAGCTTCATAATTATGATCACAGGCCTCAGTAAATACTGTAAGGTAAAAATGAATGCATCTGGCCTTAGCCAGTTTTGCTCAGTGGATAGATTGTCGGCCTGCAGACTGAAAGGTCCTGGGTGTGATTCAGGTCAAGGGCATATGCCTGGGTTGTGGGCTCGATCCCTGGTAGGGGAAATGCAAGAGGCAGCTGATCGATGACTCTCTCTCATCATTGATGTTTCTATCTCTCTTTCTCTCTCCCTCCCTCTCCAAAAATCAATAAAAATATATTTAAAAATAATAATAAAAAAATAAAGACCAATGGGAGTTACTTTTAAAATAAATTTAAAAATTCATCTGGAATAAAAAAAGACCCCGAATAGCTACAGCAATACTGAGAAAGAAGAACAAAGTAGGTGGGATCTCAATACCAGATATCAAGCTGTATTACAAAGCCACTGTTCTCAAAACTGCCTGGTATTGGCACAAGAACAGACATATAGATCAATGGAATAGAATAGAGAACCCAGAAATCGACCCAAATCACTATGCTCAATTAATATTTGACAAAGGAGGCATGAACATACAATGGAGTCAAGACAGTCTCTTTAATAAATGGTGTTGGGAAAATTGGACAGATACATGCAACAAAATGAAACTAGACCACCAACTTACACTATACACAAAAATAAACTCAAAATGGATCAAGGACTTAAATATACGATGGGAAACCATAAAAATACTAGAGGAATCCATAGGCAGAAAAATCTCTGACATATGCCAAAGCAATTTCTTCACTGATACTGCTCCTAGGGCAATGGAAACTAAAGAGAAAATAAACAAATGGGACTACATCAAAATAAAAAGCTTTTGCACAGCAAAGGAGACCATCAATAAAACAACAAGAAAGCCCACTGCATGGGAGAACATATTTGCAAATGATATCAACGATAAGGATTTAATCTCCAACATTTACAGGGAACTCATGCAGCTTAACAAAAAGAAGATAAACAACCCAATCAAAAAATGGGCAACTGATCTAAATAGACACTTTTCGAAAGAAGACAGAAGGAAGGCCAAGAGACATATGAAAACCTGCTCAAAGTCACTAATCATCAGAGAGATGCAAATCAAAACAACAATGCAGTACCATCTCACACCTGTCAGAATGGCTATTATCAACAAGTCAACAAATGACAAGTGCTGTTGAGGATGTGGAGAAAAAGGAACTCTCGTGCACTGCTGGTGGGAATGCAGACTGGTGCAGCCACTGTGGAGAACAGTATGGAGTTTTCTCAAAAAACTAAAAATGGAACTCCCATTTGACCCAGTGATCCCACTTCTAGGAATATATCCCAAGAAACTAGAAACACGAATCAGAAAGGATATATGCACCCTTATGTTCATAGCAGCACAATTCACCATAGCTAAGATTTGAAAACAGCCTAAGTGCCCATCAGCAGATGAGTGGATTAAAAAACTGTGGTACATCTACACAATGGAATACTATGCTGCGGTAAAAAAAGGAGTTCTTACCATTGCAACAACATGGATGGAATGGAGAGCATTATGCTAAGTGACATAAGCCAGGCAGAGAAAGATAAATATCACATGATCTCACTCATTTGTGGAATATAATGAACAACATAAACTGATGAACAAAAATAGATCCAGAGACAGACAAACATCAATCAGAACGTCAAACCTCAGGGAAGGTAGGGGACAGTGGGGGTAAGGGGGAGAGATCAACCAAAGGACTTATATGCATGCCTATAAGCCTAATCAATGGACACAGACAACAGGGGGGTGGGGGCATGAGTGGGAGGTGGGGGGTAATGGGGGAATAAAGACACATATGTAATACCTTAATCAATAAAGAAATTTAAAAAAATGAATGCAGCTGTGCAGCTGGACTGGATTTGATTTTTATTCTGATTTTTAAACATCTTGGGGAGCTCTGGGCAGAATGAGTAACCAAGAAAAATGTTTGTAAGACACATGCATCAGAACCCTTTGCTGTCAGTATCTATGAGTACATACATCTGCAATGACGGGAGAAGAAACTTCAAATTGAAAAATGGTCAACTTCATGCTATGCCGGCTGAGAAGTCGAGGTTTTCTCCTATCACAGTGACGGGGCAGACTCAGGAGTGCACGACAGGCAGGGAACGGGAGTCAGTTATTGAATGATCCCTGTCTTTGTGAGTGTGATTAGACTGGCTATTTTTGTCCCCACGAAACTGAAAAGTCTCTGTGACTCAAGAATGGCACTGCTCTTCACTTATAATTAGAAGCAGCTCGTGATTAAAATGGTTTATTCAATCTGGAGCCAACTCCATTTTATTACTGATTTAAAAAAATATATATATATACACACACACATATATACACACATATATATATATACATATATATATACATATATATGTGTGTGTGTGTGTGTATATATATATATATGTGTATATATATATGTATATATATATATATATATTTTCATGCTCCAATGCTCCAATTAGGTAAAAATAAATGAAGAAAATATATTTGGAAGATAGATTTTTATAGTATGGAAAACCATCATATTTTCATCTTAAGTTGAGGGGTGTGTGTGTGTGGCAAGGGGGGAGGAATCATGATATTTGTTTTCTAATAAAATTCCTCTCCATTATTTTTTTACTGTATTGTAATTCTTTTATTTATTTATTTATATTTACTTTTGTATTTGTAACTCATGATCATCTTAAAATAAAAGTCTCGTATCCCCCTTCTTTGCCTATTTAAGAGATGATAATAAAGATGGTCACAACCTTATCTCCCAGCTGTTTGAACAAAGGAACGTGTGGGTGAACAGTTGGTTTATGTCCTGGGACACTGTCTGCCAGCCGGGGACTGCCATAGCAACAGCAGGACGAGAGACTGGGAAGGATACCTCACCTCAAATTTCTTTAGTTCTTCTTTGGCAACTGTATAGAGCACCCCGGAAGAGCTGGGGAAGGCGGCTGTCCTTTCGGAAATCTTGAGCCAATCTTCAAAACGCGAATAGTCATCCAGAAACTTCTGCCACAACTGCCATGTCTCTTCAATTCTGAGACAGAACACGAGAGAACAGAGTCTGACTGTCTGGGACCGTGCACGCTCCAGAACCTGCCCCGGGGTGCAGAGACCAAGCACGCAGCTGCGGTGCCCAACCGTCGCTGTGCTGGGGCCAAATCTGACGCGAGTGCAAAGGAGACAACTGTTGGAGCTGACTGGAGCAGCTGTTCTGTTTTTTTATAAACACACATCCTGCGGCTCTGGATGTGGAATCAGTCACACCGATCGCTACATGCACATGATGTGAACTGTTCTGGGAAGTGCAAGAAAGCGTGGAAGCACAACGCCACGTTTGCAGTGCACACACGCGGGCCAAGGCTTTGCGGAAACACAACAAGGTTTGAAAACCCACTGAAGTCCAACATCAACCTCGCCCTCATCAAAATCAGTCTAGGACACCAAGACGAAGAGTAAGCTTTCAAGAGTTCCCCAGAGAGCACAGAGATTATGGGTCTTAAATCACTACCATACTTTTCTAACACAGCACTGTCTTTTTCTGCCTTGAATTTCAAAGGGCTTAAAGATAAGCCCTTTGCTTTATCATTTAATTTTTAACAAGAGAATGGTATTGTCCAATTCTGTACCTTATGTTTATTCAGCAAAGGCATATTTCTCTGAATTATATTTAAACCATTAGGTCAGGCATCATTTGGCTTGTTATATTTGCACGTTACCTTTATATCTGCTTGTTTTCCCAACTAAATGTGGACAATGACAAATTTGGGAAACCCAGGCTATTTTTGGATTTTGCAACCGAAAGGAAATAGTGACCAATGGCTACTCTGGGTAATTTTTTTTCTTTTTGGTCCTTCCTCTTTCCCAGCGGTTTGAACATCCAGCTTACTTGAGCCTTCTTTCCATGGACATAGCACAGATATTTCTCCATCGCCGGTCCAGATTCCGCGTGGCCTGCTGGATGGAGTCACACTCGGCGTCTGTGGCACACGCGTCACAGTCGTGCAGTAGGACCTCACACAGGTTGAGGACGGAAGCCACACCCGTGCTGTGCTTCTCTATGTCTCTCTGAAGGTCCTGCGGGGAATGAGACATGCTTTATTACAATCCTTGTTTATACACGGGAGAAGCTGCCTGGCAAATGGCTAGGCCCAATTTGACAAATATTTCATTTCCTTCAATGCATGAGACTTCAACTTCATTTATGAAATATGGCAAGCTCAAAAGCATGAGCAAATGAATCTAGAAATATGTCAGCTATGTGAGCAATGCCAAAATAGAAACTAAACAAATGAAATAGACTACATTAGCTATATCAAGAATAAAATGAGCTTCTTTAGGGATTAAAAAAATGAATCTAGACAATAGTGTGGTGAAGGCCTAGGAGGGGCAGGTGCGGGATGGAGGGGGTCAATAGGAAAAAGGGGGGAGCATCTGTAATAGTTCTAACAATAAAGATAAATTAAAAAATGTAAATCTTGCCCCAGATTCAACTTCAGATATATCACTTCCATTCCCATGGATAGATTGATCAATCAATTGGTCAAAATAATACATGTGTTCCTGTTAACAGCTGGCACTCAAGGTCTGGGATTTGATCTCTAAAGATATGTTAATTTGACCATTGTTCAGCGGTACCGTGGGTTTAAGGGACCTAGGTTGTCTACTATGTATGATGACATCATCATTATCATCAACATCTTCCTCAGTGAGCGATTTTATGTTTATTTATTTATTTACTTATTTTTTTCTCAGTGAGCAATTTTAAATGAAGGAAATAGATATGATGGTAAAGAAGGCATTGAACTTTGTGAAATCTTTATATTAACTGCAAAGAATATCAGCACAAAACATATATTATTTTTTCTATTGCGCTTTTAACTCAATGTACTCAAAGTATTACATCACTGAAAGTGAGTTCATTTTTTGCTTGCCTTATTAATGAAGGTCCTTAATATGTTTTCCTTTTCTTTGATGCAGCTCTAGAATATGCTTAGCTTTTCTCTCATTCTAAAGATAAGTCCTCAATTTACTCACATAGTTGGGATTAGTATTCTTGTATGTATATTCTCTCCCACCTTTTTCTCCTGACTAGCTGGGCTACAGGGGAGGGGGTGTTGAGGAAATCTGAAGTATAATCACTCCTTATTCAGACTTTTTTTTTAATATATTTTTTATTGATATTTTACAGAGAGGAAGGGAGAGGGATAGAGAGTTAGAAACATTGATGAGAGAGAAACATCGATCAGCTGCCTCCTGCACACCCCCCACTAGGGATGTGCCCGCAACCAAGGTACATGCCCTTGACCAGAATCGAACCTGGGACCCTTGAGTCCGCAGGCCGACGCTCTATCCACCGAGCCAAACCGGTGGGCCAGACTTTTTTTTTTTTTTTTAAATAACAGGCAACTGAAAATAAGGTTTATTTAGAAATGATAGCATCTGAACTGGTTGAGAAAAGCAATGTGGCAAAAAAAAAAAAAAAAAAAAAAAAAGTGCTCTGAGATTAACACCAGCTTCCCTAGTTTCACATAGTTCTCTGTGTACAGCTTATTCAGACTTCTAAGCAATCTTCCGTTTTAAAGCCATACAGACTTAATATCTCCACATCCTGAGCCTTTGTGGAACTCCGTGGCATGAATTACCTTTCTCCTTCCTCCATCTGCTAACACCATCACTATTCATCTATTCAAAACTGTCTGCCATCTCTAGCATCTCTTCTGTTCTCTTTGCCATTGTGGGTTTTGACTTTTTTCACCCCTTCACTATCATTGCGTTGCGGTTTTAGTAGTGGGCGGGGCTATAAGTGCATATAATCAATTTGTCATATTTAATTAGATACTGTTTTGATTTTCTTACCTTTGCTAAATTACAATACTGGTCATCAAATTTTAACTTTAGTTATCACTTGTAGTTATCATTACCATGTTCTCCAGGAAATTTGGATTATTGACCCCACCCCCGCCCCCGCTAAAGTTCCATCATCAGAATTTCAAACATCAAAGAGCCCATCAGTTTTAATCTTACAAAAATTGAAAAATATACCCTAACAATTGTTTGTAAAAAGAAATGTTAATTTAAATATCAAAGTAAACCCAAAACCTAAAAAATGTATTTTAATGCCTATTCTCATTGGTTTAAATAGTTTGAAAAATAAAAATATAAACTATTTCGCAGGATTGCAGAAATAGGTCTGTTTATATATTTTAAACATTTTTTAAGTTAAGAAACTTGGCTATAGTGGCCTAAATACTAATAAAAATAACCAGAGTGTGGACAGAATTTTCAAGGACAATCTAAATGCATGGAGTAGCAATACTTCATGGGGGTTGATGGCCTTTATTTATGACAACTGGAGTCTGCTATGCTTAGTAAGAGAAGCAAGAGGAGTGGGAGGTGACAATCCCCTCTGTATGCATTTTTCAAGGTCATCCTCTTTGCTTTGCTGGGGTGTGCATTGTATGCCAGTGGGATATGCTGTCTCTGGTACACATACGAAGGTGAAATTACTGGGTGTGGTCTGCAGGTTATGGAATCCTCCTTGCAAAACAGAATTATTTTAGACTCTAAAATCTCTAAGTATACACTGTAATCTTTCTCCAAACACTACTATATGAGATTTTAAAAGGCTTCTTTCTGGACGGTGTGGCTCAGTTGGTTGAACGTCACCTCATTCTCCAAGGGGATTGCTGGTTTGATTCCCAGAATCAGGGCACATACCAGGGCTTCAGGTTTGATCCCCAGTGGGGGTGTGCACAGGAGACAGATGATTGATGTTTTTCTCTCACATCAATGTTTCTCTTGCTCTCTCCCCCTCCTCCCTCCCTCTCTTAAAGAAAAAAAAAATCAATGAAAACGTATTTTTTTTAAAAATAAGGTTTCTTTCTAAGTTTATGGTAGTGAGCTAGCAATCCACAAATAAACAAAATAGTCAGCATTATTTTAGACTAGAGGCCCGGTGCACGAAATTCGTGCACGGAGGGGAGGGTTGTCCCTCAGCCCAGCATGCACCCTCTCCAATCTGGGATCCCTCTCACAATCCAGGACTGCTGGCTCCCAACCACTCACCTGCCTGCCTGCCTGATTGCCCCTAACCACTTCTGCCTGCCAGCCTGATCACCCCCTAACCACTCCCCTGCCAGCCTGATCGATGCCTAACTGCTCCCCTGCCAACCCAATTGCCCCTAACTGCCCTCCCCTGCCAGCCTGGTCACCCCTAACTGCCCTCCCCTGGTCCCCCCTCCAACTGTCCTCACCTGCAGGCCTGGTTCCCCCCAACTGCCCTCCCCTGCAGGGCTGGTTCCCCCCAATTGCCCTCCCCTGCAGGCTGGGTTCCCCACAACTGTCTTCCCCTGTAGGCCTGATCGCCCCCAACTGCCCTTCTTTTCAGGCCTGGTCCCTCCCAACTGCCCTCCCCTGCAGGGCTGGTCCCCCCCAACTGCCCTCCCCTGTAGGGCTGGTCCCCCCCAATTGCCCTCCCTTGCAGGCTGGGTCCCCCGCAACTGTCTTCCCCTGCAGGCCTTATTGCCCCCAACTGCCCTCCCTTTAAGGCCTGATCTTTTCCCTGCCAGCCATCTTGTGGTGGCCATGTTGTGTCCACATGGGGGCAGCCATCTTTGACCACATGAGGGCAGCCATCTTGTGTGTTGGAGTGATGGTCAATTTGCCTATTACCTCTTTATTAGATAGGATACATCATTGCAGCTCAATCTAACCTACCATCTTAGGATGGCTTCTTGATCCACCAACAACATTAACCCTATGATGGCATATCTTCTTAAGAGTTAGCACTGTGGTGACATGTAACTTATTTGCCCCAGACACCTGCCTGGGCAAGGCCTCCCCTTACTCACTAGACTTGCCAAGTGCCCTCTACACTTTTCATCCCAAGTCACCTCTCACACTCACCCTCTGGCCAGGCCAGGAGGACCAATATTCAAAAGCCTATTTATTTTCTTCAATTGTTTTCTGTTTTACCTGCTGCTCATGGAGCTTCTTCTGTATTTCTTCTGAGTTGCAAGAATCATAGACTATGGGCTTGGCCAGCTCCGACTCAATGTGAGCCAGCCAGGTCCTCAGGCTGCTCATGTTCTTATCCAGCTGCTGGACGGCGACCAGAGTCTCCTTCAGCTTCTTGATCCTGTGGGCAGAGAAAGGACAGAAACTTCAGAGAAAGGCCCACTCGTGTTTCCCTCCCAAGCGGAAGGGAGCACTAGGTCTGAAGACAAATTGCCAACAGCTCAAGTCCATCCCTGCTCAGCCACGAACTGGCTGTGTGACTTTGGGCAGTTGTATAACCTTCTGGTGTTTCTGTTTCCTCATCTATAAAATGGAGATGAAGTAAGAATATGTGTGAGATTTAATTGAGTCTAATGCTCCAGGGCACATGGGGGAAAAGTCAATAAATATTGGCTATGGTTACAGTCAATATAGCTGTAACAACATAAAAGGGGTAGAACTCTCACGGTTGTCACAGAAGTTATTTCCATAAATGACATACTAACTTAGACTCCTATGAAGATTGCCTGGGAGAAAGTAGAGATTATGAAGACACAATGTCATAATGCCAAGGAGGCAGAGGATAGAGAGGATGGAAGGGGGTTGAAGGGAGATGAAGACATTATAAGAGACGAGACGGGTGGGTAGACTGGAGTAAGATGATAAAAATCCTATAGTGACATAAAAATGGGTTTGTATGCAGTTTTAAAGATGAATGGGAACTTTGCCAAGATTAGCAAAAGAATTATAACATCAGTCTTGATTTTAAGTATAAAAGTTTGAAGGGAGGCTATTGTGAGAGCCCATTCAGGAAGTAAACAAAACAGCTCCCATCAAAGCCTCCACTTGGGAAACAGTGAGAACAGAGGTGAGGACTGGATTGCTTAATTTATGAACCGGCAGGGTGTGAGGCAGAAGGAGTAAAAATTGTTTTGCAGTTGGGTGCTGTCTCAGAGGATACAGGATAAGAAGCAAGTTTGGGGGGTTAGTGGTGATTAAGTTCTGGATGCGACGAGTCTGAGGGATCAGGTCAGACATGTAAGGAAATGTAGTTTGTAGGTCCAGAGGAGAGGATGGAGTTGGTTGCAATGATTTAGGTGCTACAGAGTTGATGTCTTATGAAAGGGTGTGGTCAAAGTACAATCTGAATGCCTCCTCTATTTTTTAAATATATTTTTATTGATTTCAGAGAGGAAGGGAGAGGGAGAGAGAGATAGAAACATCAATCACAAGAGAGAATCATTGATCAGCTGCCTCCTGCACACCCCCTAATGGGGATTGAGCCTGCAACCCAGGCATGTGCCCTGACTGGGAATCAAACTGTGACCCCCTGGTTCATAGGTTGATGCTCAACCACTGAACCACCCTGGCTGGGCTGAATGCCTCCTGTACTAGATTCACCTGGTTCGTCTCATATAAATGCAGATTCCTAGATCCAAACCCAGTCCTACTGAATCAGAAACTCTGCACCTGTGGCCAGGGAATTTGAGTAGTTCATCAAGGGAAGCAAAACAGGCTCTGTTTGGGTTGAGATATACACTTATGGTCAGGGAGTATTGCTAATGATTTTAAGAAAGTAGGCAGTGAAGGTAACTATGGTATGGCACCTGTAGAATAATCTGGCTACTAGAAAAAATTGATTTGTTTGTTTTGTTTAATGCAGTTCAGTATTTGGAATAGCTTTAGAACTTGTTTTAGGCAGAGAATCAGGAATCATGAAGAAGATGCCAAAGACAGAAGAAAAAGAAGAGGAATTACAGGTGACTATAGATAATGAATAAGAATGCAGAGGAGACGTGTGAAAAGCACGAGGGCAGGAATAGGACATTAGTTTATAAAGGTGTTTTCCTAGGGAGGGCAGGGTATGAGCAGGAGTTTGGGAAGGTCACATAGTATTTCTCAGCTCTATTATTATCAAGAAATAGCAGCAAAAATCAATTATTGGATTTCTGGTGAGAACCTGTCATGGCTGAGTGTGTAGAGATTGCTCTCAAAAGAATGGTGATGTGGATGATAAGCACATGATCAGTGATTTCTGGTACAGCCTTGTTTAAAAGTCAGGTTTGCTTTTGGACCCTCAGGCCTGCCTTTTGGTTCAGGAAATGTCATTACCTTTGACCCTGCTCATCATAGAGATGAATGGCAGATGAGCTACACAACACCTCCATCTTTGAGGTGTCAACTTGACTCGACTAAAGAGGTATCTACTAAAAGATAGTCAAGAGCAATATGACCTTTTAAAATCCGAGGGATGTGATATATTTCAAGGCAGAGATCTACAATAGAATGTTCTCAAAGACTGACAACTTGTACTCAGAGTCATCAAGTTTTTCTCAGCTCAATTACTTTCAAATAGTAAAGAGGTGATTCTCAAGCTAGGACTGTGACAGGATCATGCAGGGGGCTTTCAGATTTCACATGCCCGCTGTTCACTTCCCACCTCCCCACGCTCCTCCCCAGATCACTCTGATAGGCTTCTCAGGTCAAGAGCCACTGCTGTGAAGAAAATATCTCAGAACCTAAGTATTTCGGGCATTTTTACCATTTTTAATTGCATAAAACAGGTTATCACCACTTCTCTTATAGTTTCTATCCTATCTAATAAAAGAGTAATATGCAAATTAACCATCACTCCACTACACCCACAAGCCATGCCCAACAGCCAATCAGGAGCAAATATGCAAATAAACCCAACCAAGGTGGCTACGGCCACAGAGAGCAGGAGGGAGGCTTGGGTTTCCCCGGCGATGGAGGAAGCCAAGCTTTCCGCCTGCCCTTGCCGGCCTAGGCCTCCACTCAAGGCTACAAAGTTTCAATGATAGAAGATACATAAACCCAAACAGAAATGGCGGCAGCCACGGAGCTGGAAAGAGCAGGAGGCTAGGGTTGCCCCCGGCGATGGAGGAAGCCAGCAGGGGAGTGCAGTTGGGAGGGAACAGGCCTGTAAGGGAGGGCAGTTGGGGGTGATCAAGCCTGCATGGGAGGGAAGTTGGGGGCAACCAGGTTTGCAGGGAAAGGCAGTTGGGAGGGACCCAGGCCTGCAGGGGAGGGCAGTTGAGGGGACCCAGGCTTGCAGGGGAGAGCAATTGGGGGGGACCCAGGCCCACAGGGGAGGGCAGTTAGGGGTGACCAGGCCTGCAGGGGAGGGCAGTTAGGGGCAATCAGGCTGGCAGGGGAGCAGTTAGGCATCAATCAGGCTGGCAGGGGAGTGGTTAGGGGGTGATCAGGCTGGCAGGCAGAAGTGGTTAGGGGCAATCAGGAAGGCAGGCAGGTGAGCAGTTGGGAGCCAGCAGTCCTGGATTGTGAGAGGAATGTCCGACTGCCCGTTTAGGCCCAATCCCACTGTGATCGGGCCTAAACAGGCAGTCGGACATCCCTCGAGGGGTCCCAGATTGGAGAGGATGCAGGCTGGGCTGAGGGACAGCCCCACCCCGTGCACAAATTTCGTGCACTGGGCCTCTAGTAAATCTATAAATCAATGTTTAACAGATGAAAAATCTATTCATGACACAATCACTTTTCCCCTGTCACACAAATATTTTTTAAAGAAGTTTCACTATGGCCAGGGTAATAATAATAATACCCTTATTTCATTAATTATGATAATAGCAATAGTGCCTATATTTGCATAACATTTCAGTTCATAAAGCCACTCTTAGGTGTATTACCTCATTTTTTAAAAGTGTATTTAAAAATTAGGATCATCTTTTACAAGATAGCCTATTAATTAGGGAATAGAAAGCATGTGTTGCAATATGCATATCACTTCTCATAATTCCATTAAAAATAAGACTTCTCTAATTAACTTTATAAATATAAATTGTACCCTGTCCTGGGGGCATTTCAAGGTATTGGCCTTAAATAATAATCCCAAGAACTTTTACACAATCCATTTATCTTTTTCTCATGTCTAAGAAATGAGAAATGGTGTGTCAGCCAGGGGATGACAGTTTTATTTTTTTTAAATATATTTTTATTGATTTCAAAGAGGAAGAGAGAGGGAGAGGGAGAGATAGAAACATCAGTGATGAGAGAGAATCATGAACCAGCTGCCTCCTGCACACTCTACACTGGGGATCGAGCCTGCAACTCTGGCATATGCCCCAAACAAGCATTCAACCATGACCTTCTGGTTCATAGGTCAATGCTCAACCACCGAGCCACATCCGCTGGACAAATGACAATGTTTGAATGGCTCCTGAATGCCAAACTCAGGTGTACATTCTAGCAATGCCCACAGCATGGCCTTGGGATTTAACATAGCCTGGACACCTGTTTTAGTGGCCCAAACCAATTATAAGACAAATTATAATCAATAGAGCCCCGGGAACAGGACTGAAGAATAGATCGTTGCACTGAGATGTGTGTCCTGGTGTTACCCTGTAAGAATGTCCTCTCAGGACCTCTCATCCTGACCAGCTTCCTGTCTTCAGATCTGGGAAGATCTGGATGCTGACTATGCTTGGGATGGGGTTTTAGAACAACCTCATCATGGCATCAGGGTTTCGTTTGGCACCAGAGGCTAGAAGAGAACCTCAAGGCTTGTTTCCTCCCTGCACGTATATTAACTCCCTGGTAGTATTTTTGCACGTTTCTCTCCCCCACGTTAAGTTCGTTGGGAAGGTGCGGCTGTAAATTCCCACTTTTGTTTTTCTTTTTTCCCTGCCATAGTAAGCGTTGCACAAAGTTGTGCAGTACTTAAGTGCCTGCTAAACATTAATAATCACTATTCTAAGTAAAATACCTTTACTTAGTTAACATATTTCCTTTTTAAATTTATTTGATATCAATTAGTTAATATGAAGTGAATCTTTACATTTTCCTCTAGGTCCAACAGTTGCAAATGGTTTATTTGTACTAAAATTGATTTTCTTGGTTCAAAATTTGCTGGCAAACATGATTAAAAGATCCAAGGCACAAAGAGATGTGAATTAAGACTGTCCCATTGGACATTGTCTATACCAGCCAAATCATCGACAGGGTTAGTTATCTTGTTCAATATTGAAGGAGTTCCAACAGTCAGAGCAGTTAGTGTGCAATGTGTCAAGGGCATCGTGACATGGAAATGCTTGTTCATATAGTCCATTAGGGACAAGTTCCTCTTTCGAATGAATGTGTAAATCTTGGTGAAGTCAATGGGGTGAATATTTAAGTGCTTCTCCTTTTTCATTTTTTTTAAAAAGTGTATTTGACTACAAATAGCAAATACATTATGTGTTTGAGAGAAAAATGGGTAGTAAAACCCTCGTACATCTCCCTTGATTTTATTAAACTCGGTATTTGCAGGATAAGGATCATTCTGTCTTAAGCCAAAATGTTCCATATTTTCCCCATTTCTTTAAAAGAAATCCTTGGAGAAAGTGTCACAATATTTTAATGTAATCTGTCATCATAAGGAGTTTGAGCAACATTCCTTTTGGTAGCATCCAGGATTATAATTCAAAATAGATGTTCACAGACGTCACAGGACTGGGTGCGTTTACAAGCCTGTTAAATCTGTAAGTCCCTGAAGCTTATGGTTCTCCTTCCACGGTCCTTATGGGCACTTGACCTTGCTGGAGAAGGAGCCTGCTACTAAATCCAGTTGTCCAGCTTCTTAATGCTTAGCATTGTCCCATGAATACATACGAATACATACACACACACACACACACACACACACACACACACACACACACATCTAATAGATACACCCCACTACATTCCTTCAAACTATTTAGGTAGAACCAACCATACACCAAAACCAAAAATTTATATCCTTAACATAACAGAACCAAAAGTATCATTAATAAATCCTATTCGACAGTAGGAATTTATTTGGGAGATGTTATGGCATAAGAAAATGCATTTTAAAAATTAAATGAAAATTACTGAGACAATGATACTCTAATTGGAAAAATCATGAACTAAACATTTGCACAGTGCCCGGTTACTATTTTAGAAATGCGTTTCTACATGTTGCCTATGTTTCAAAATCTTTATACTGGTTAGCGACCAAACCTCAACAGAACCAACTTTTTCTCACACACAAAGCCCTCCAGGCTCTTCAACCATGAGCAGGTTTGTACTTAATAAAGGGAGGGCGTTCAGCTACCGTGGTGTGCTCTGGCCACGGCTGAATTTCGGTTTCCTCAGGAGCCCATGCTTTAAATAGCAAAGGATGGACTAACTGGATCTTTTCCTCAGACTCCTTCCTGCGTCTCAGGCTCCCTCCTGTAGCCATACCCCTCGTGTGACGCATACAGTCCGGAGACAACTGGCATGCCAAGCCATCACCAGGCTCATCCCCCTTTTCATCCAGCTCCACGGGCCCAGGAGGGCGACAAGAAAACCAACCACCAAATAACTCTTAGGCGTCCCCGGCCAACAACCTCCTAACCCGATCTCCTCCACTTCGCCCTGGCAACCACGACGACGGAGTCGGGCTCCCACCTACAAAGTCCACGTATCCCGTAACCCGGGAGCTATGCTCAATGGAAGGGACTCAAGGAGATGCCTGCCTGGTGACATCGCAGTCACAGTCTGGGAGATCTGCGTCCACGCCGCCGTCCTCCGCCATCCTCAGGGCACGCAGACCTTCCGCCACCACCATGAAGCTGCCACTTGCCAAAGTCAGCTCTGCAGAGCCGAAGGCTAAGGGCTGCGTGGGGATGGAAGCTTCCCCTGGTCTGTGTTTGCAAATATGAAAATGCTCACTCCAGACAAATGTTGGTAAGTCTCTGCCCGATAATATGACACTGGGCAGTGACAAGTGGTCATGTTGCTAAATAAAACCCACATTCATTAGCATGTGCCAGGCCTGATCTCCTGGAATGTGGGCCACGAGTGTGAGGAGGGGAAGAGGCTCCGGGTAATCTGCAAGGAGGGGGAGGCTCCGGGTCTAAAGACGGGAGGAGATCACAAAGAAGGCGGGCTGCAGGCACTCCGTCGCTCTGCAGGGACCGGCCGCTTTCCTTGGGGGCTATTTGTTAACTTGGAAAGGATATTTGAAAACTGTAAATCTTCCAAAGGCAAACAAAGAAACGAACCCTCCACAGGTATAGCCCATTGCAGTAGCAAAAAGGAGCAACTTCTCTTTTTCTTCAGTTTCCTTGCCAGCTAAGAGGTGTAAGTAGGAGGTACAGGGGTTGTTCGGGAAGGTGGGCTGGAAAAGCTGGTCTGTGGATGAGTGCTTCGTCTTACTGGGAATAGACTATTTGCACATGAGAGATAATGAAGAAATGTTCTTTTCCACTTACATATTCAAAGTCGTGTCCTTTTAAAAATAATGATACAATGTGATAAAAATAACATGTTCACTGGAAGGTGATTTTTAAAAGGTATCTGTTCATTTGCTTGGTGGAATTTCAGATAACTTTTTTTCCTTTTGTGAGTTTCAAGTTGCCAAATTTTCTGCACTGAGTCTATATTAATTTCATAATTTAAGCTTTTAAAGGAAATAAACTTCAAATTATTAATTACTGGTCATTTAATACAATGTGACTTATGCTGGCTGCTTTAAATCCTTTTTGGATTAAGGTATACAAACACACAAATAAATAACAAATAAGTAAATACATAAATAGTATTTGCTAAGTGAATTGCAAGTAAAATAAAACAAGATGCTGGGCTCTGGCTGTGTGAGCTGACTCCTTTTAAAGAGAAACACTCTTCGTAAAAGAAGCAAACTTGTATTTTACATAAGAAATATACTCCAGCCCTAGCTGGTTTGGCTCAGTGGATAGAGCATCCACCTAAGAGATTGAAGGGTCCTGGGTTCGATTCCGGTCAAGAGCACATGTCTGGGTTGTGGGCTCCACCCCCCAGTAGGGGATGTGCAGGAGGCAGCCGATCAATGATTCTGTCATCAATGATTTTTCAATCTCTCTCTCCCCCTTCCACTCTGAAATCAATAAAAGTACATTTTTTAAAAAAGAAATATACCCCCAGAATACTTAGTTATAAATAAAATTATTTTAAACCTTTCTACTCAAAGATAGCCTATTGTGATTTTTTAAATAAAACAATCACTCCTCTGAGAAGTTATTTTTTCCAATCAGTAATATAAAATGGAAATTCTGGTTAAAGGAATATATTGGTCATGAATCCAGAACAGGAGACAAGCTATTGCAATGGAGCAAATAGCTTGAGTCTGACAATCCCAGACCCTGAGGTGGGAAATGTTCAACAGTGCATTTCCTATTGTAAGAAGCACAGAACAACTCACGCTGCAAGACAGACTTCCTGTCCGCCCGGAGCCCCAGAAAAATTGCTATGTGGCTTTTGCATAGGGTTCACTGGCCAGATGAAAGGCAGGATCCTTGAAGACAGTTTTGTAGGAATTATAGTGGTGACTGTTTCTGATGTTGACTCTTAATGAAAACCAAGGGCTCAGAGATGCTTTCAACTGTCTTAGCCAGCCAGCGCTGACCAATGGAACTTTCTGGGATGATGGGAATATTCTCTGTCTGCAGTGCCCAGTAAGTAACATAGCCTTCATCTTCATGTGGATTCTGAACATTGGAAATGTGGCCAGTACAAAGGACTATAATTAAAACTAAACTCTAGTTTAGTTGTATTCCATTTCAGTAAATTTAGATAGCCACATGTAGCTGGTGACTGCTACACTGAACTGAGCAGGCCTAGAAAGTATGGAAAGGATACTAAAACATTATGCATTGCACCATGAAAGTAACTGAGCAAATTTTGTTGCCCTCAAATACTGATACTTGGTGACAATTTAAACATGCAATGCAAAAGACACTGGTATTTTGTACTCAGAATGGTCAACCCATTGGTGATATAGGAAGCTGGTTCACAACTATGCATTCTATTTATATGTGGTGGTAAAATTAGTATCAGTGAATATTTTCTCTCCATCTCTCTTTTTCCCTTATCCTTCTATTTATTTATTTTTATTAAATTTATTGGGGTGAATTTGGTTAATAAGATGATATAGGTTTCAAGTGTAGACTTCTATGTTGCATTGTGTGCCCAAATCTCTTTCTTTCTCCCTTTTCCATGTTTCTGTTAGTTGGGAAGCTACTGACCCGGAGATATGATCATCTTCAAAAACAGCCTTTCCCATTCCCACAAGGGCACCGGAACACATAGACATACCAAAAAGCAGAACCATGTTATGCTTTATGGTAATGAATCAGTGTGAAAAAAAGTTGGAAGAGAGAAGAGAGGTGAGTGAGACTGACGCATGGAAACTTAATATTTCAGGTGGCAGGTCATACGGGAAGATGGGTGTGGGAGATGGCCATTTAGTCTGTGCATGAGTGAAGCTCCGATAAACAAGGAAACGGAAAGCTAATGTGATGGAGAGTCATTTAGGAAAGCCTTCAAGGAAACTATGAACACGGGGTAGCACGAAAAACTCCAGGACAAATCAATGGTCAACATCTCATCTGGCCTGCTTCAGAAGGAGACAGTTAGAAGTGGACAACATATACAAAAGTCTCCCGAGGGAGTTAGATCTGTGTGTGATGAGATTCCACAAAAGTAGGAGCCTATGAGCGTTTTTGTGACTCTAGTGCAAAGTATGTATACCTTAGAGATATTTAATTGGCTCAAGTTTACTGATACGTATTTTTTTTTTAGAAAAATAAACTAAATAACATGTAAAAATTCTCCCTTGAAAAACCAGACATTAACACACACATGACTTTGAGGAAAAAGCACCTAACTCATTTGATATAATATTGGCTAACAGCTGGGCATACACTAAGCTAGCTGCTTACGATTAAATTATATCATATTTAACTTAAAACATCTTATACATAGTGCGTCCCCATATTGTTCTATACCAGTGGTCAGCAAACTGCGGCTCGTGAGCCACATGCGGCTCTTTGGCCCCTTGAGTTTTTAGCAAAGGCCAGCTTAGGAGTACCCTAATTAAGTTAATAACAATGTACCTACCTATATAGTTTAAGTTTAAAAAATTTGGCTCTCAAAAGAAATTTCAATCGGTGTACTGTTGATATTTGGCTCTGTTGACTAATGAATTTGCCGACCACTGTTCTATACCATTGAGCCACTAAACATTAAAAAAAAAAAAAAAAAAAAGACTATTAACTACTTTGACTGGATTACAGGGCAATGCAAGCCAATCCATGAGTCCTAATTGGACCAAAAGAATCCAGGGATGTTTATCAAGGGGGTGGCTTCCCTACCAAGGGTATTTATAGCACAAGGGGGTTCAATTTCTCCTTCGGAAATAAGGTTTTGTTCTCAGTGACTGAGAAGCCCAAACTGTAGCCTTGGGATTCTGAAACTACTTTTGACTAAACTTTAGAGTACCTTTATTTGAACCCTATGCTCCCATCTCTTTTTGGTAGCATGCCTAGCGCATTTGGCTCGTCCTTTTCCTTGATGCCTTTGCCTGTCTGTGCTTCCACCGTGAACTCCGGGAAGAAAGGGCCTTTGCCTCTGTATTCTCAAAAGCTCTCGGTCACTGTTACGTGGTCAGTCCTTCACAAACAAAGGATTTGGAAATTAGGTGGTTGAAATAAATAAAAGAACCCAATTGCCTTGTAACTGCATTTTCTAGAACAGACACAAGGAAGTCCTAAGTTTGGCAGGTCGGAGAGCACAACATGGGCTGTGGAGTCAGGGAGTACAGGCTCTGTCGCTCAGGATGTAAGTGACCACGAGCAAACCTAAGCCTCACCTCTGCATCTGGAAAATGGGTATGCTAATAATGCTCCCTTCAAAGGGCGTTGTAACATGTGAGAAGATGCGTATGAAGCCTGTAGCATGGTCATTGGCACAAACAGGGTTCAGTAGATGTTTAGCTATTACCGTGCTATTGTTAAACATTTTGAAAGTAAATAAACATTTACTCCTTTTTTGTGGCATTAAAATAAAATACACGACAATCTCACTTTCTTCTTAAATGTGACCCTCTTTCATATCTCCTTTGTAGAAAAAATATAGTAAGTGTTTTCAAAATTAACATGGAACTGTCGTGCCTGCATGCAGTTGGTGTGGGCACAAAATCTTCAAAAGGCACTACTTCCTGTCCAGCTTTATGCAGCACGGCCAAGGCAAGGATCCCAGGTGACAAAGGTGAAGGGATTGAGAAGTACAGATTGGTAGTTACGGAATATCATGGGATGTGCTGGAAATAACCTGGGGAATACTTTGTATATAGTAATACTTTGTCTAACCACCATGCTGTACACCTGAAACTAATACAAAATAACACTGAATGTACATATATATACACACACATATAAATACACTTTTGACTAAATACTTTAAAAAACAGCATATTGAAGATAACTCCAAAATGGCTGTAAATCAGTAGCATTTGTTACATTACAAGTCTCCTAACTGCCATACAGAATATCCATTCAAGTATTCAAGTATTCATTCATTCATTCATTCATTCAAATATTTATTGAGCCCAAATTACATCCAGGCTCTTGGTGTTTGTGATACACAGTGGACAGGGTGGACAAAGGTCCCTGTCTTCATGGAGCCTACATTCCAACATGAAGCAAAGTTCACCTAAAATAAAGCATCTACTTAGTCATTCCCTCTTTTTATATCAAATACCAGGGTGCCTCATTCAATCATAGCAGAGGTTTATAGGCTAGTAGAGACCCTTAAATATTTTTATTTTTTATTTTTATCTGTTTCACTCACCCTGCCCTTCTGCAACAAAAACTGAATGCAATATTCCTCTCAGATAGAAGGCAGCCCCTGACAGTTATTAAAGCTAAGGACACATTTGCAATAAAGCAGCGGGTTATTTTTACAATGGAGCAGAGTGGCAATGATTAGAATCTTCCCTTGCTAACCAGAAAGATAGTAGGAACGTGATAGCTTTTCTTTTTCTTTTTTTTTCTTTTTTCAAACCAGTTTCACTTCCTTAGCATCAGTCGGATACCCATGAAGGTCTGAAAAAAGAATTTCTTTCCTGGGAAGGAGTTTTGATTGCACATGACTTTCAGCTAACTGTAAACACCACTAAACTTAGGAAATAAGGAGCATTTTAAAGTTAATGCAAGTGACACTTTTGAGAAAAGAGTGAACTACAATGGTGGGATAAAGAGCACAGAGAGATGGGTTGGGTTATCCTTAGCTGAAAGGCGGAGTGAATGTGTTACACTTCTGCGCACACCTGTCCTGCCGACAGGCCCTTTTTACCTGGCTGCCATGAGGTCCAGGAGATGCTGCCACCGGTCATTGACCTTTCCGAGCTTGTACTCGATCTCCGAGGCCTTGCTCTCGTGGCTGGCTCTCGCGAGTCGCTCTCCCATTTGTTGGAGCTGTATTTTGTTCTCTTGGGCAATAGCAATTTCCTCTTGGTAATCCTGAGCAATAAATAGCAACCCCAGAGGTCAGAAAGCATATTCTTGGTACATGCAGCCTGGCTCTCCTAGAAGCATGATAATTATAGTTTCCTACTGTTTGGAAGTACTTCGACACGAGGAACACTGTTTGAATATCCGTCCATGTGCGCAAGCTAGAGTGGAACCTATTATTGGCAGTATGTATGCAGAGTCCACATTGAAGTTTTATGTAGATATTTTAACAAGGGAATAGGGGGTGCTTTCTATTTACATAAAATGGGCATTAAAAAACAAAGGTACACTCATAGATTAAAAAAAAAAAGACAAAACTTGAAGGATTTTAATGCTGAGATATTATACCTTCTTGTAACCACCAACCTGACGTTATAGTTAGAATCAGTTCTCATACAAATAGCTGCCCACAAGGGGCTTATATGATGTGTGTGTGTGTGTGTGTGTGTGTGTGTGTGTGTGTGTGTATTTGACATATAAATGTAAGTGTACGTGTGTGTTTGTCAATCGTTATTGATGCAGAATGTTTTAAGAGTAGTACCTTTGCCCTAGCTGGTTTGGCTCAGTGGATAGAGCGTCAGCCTGGGGACTGAACGGTCCCAGGTTCGATTCCAGTCAAGGGCAGATGCCCGGGTTGCAGGTTCGATCCCCGTTAGGGGGCATGCAGGAGGCAGCCGATCAATGGTTCTCTCTCATCATTGATGTTTCTATCTCTCTATCTCTATCTCTATCTCTCTCCCCCTTCCTCTCTGAAATCATTAAAAATATATATATTTTTAAAAAGAGTAGTACCTTCATTTTAAAGAGACATCCTCTATAATATGCGAATGTTTTATAACACATAAATCAATGGCAAATTAACTCTTAAGAATAATAAGCACTAGTCTTAGAGAATCAATGGGTCTCAAATGCTCTTCCTTTTCCAGTTTTGGCACTAGCTCCTCTTCAGGATTGCTGTGGATGAGGAGCACAGGCTACATGTGGCCTATCTGCAGGAGACAGGCCACTCAATGCTGCGACTAAAGTGATGCTGAAAGGTACCTCCCCTCCACCTCTATCTGCGCTCCCTGTCCAATGACCCTCCTACTCTCTTCCAGAGTGACAAGACCCAATCTTTCGAATCAACTTTTTCATTTTTGACTTAAGCTTCTATTATGCAGCAAATATTTTCTCAGCAACATAATATATGAAGACAGGTATTATAGGAGCATAAACGTTTTAACCTTCTCTTGCTCTAAAGTTAGTGTGATAACAGAGCTATCCTCCCAAGTTAGTTACCTAAGTACAAAGACCCCCTCCCCCCACAAAAAAAAATGAGAGGAGCAGTGAAATTTTACTGTATCCCAGTATTGAGTGCTATCCTTGGGCCATACCCCCACCTACCCTCCTCTTTATATTACTTCAACATGCTGGGATTCAAAGACCAATACATTGGATGTACTTACTAATAGGTATAATATTTCACCATACATTTGAGATAATTTTACTGAGAAATATTTATTTCAAATGAATTAGTCTAAGCCTAATATTTATAGCAAAATAATGCTCTTGGGCTGTCTTTCAGATGAAAATGTTTTTAACTGTTAATGCTGTAGACACCAGTGTCTTGGTTACAGTCTGTTTATTAACTGCTTTTTGCTAATATTGCTAAAATGGCCAAGCCTCGGTGTTATTTTCCTTTACAAAAAAGACAGCACAAGAGGCAAGCTCATAAAGACTTCATTTTAAAAATTCCATAACTTATTTTATATACAAAATAGTAGAGTTAATATTTTAAAGATGATTCCTAACATCGTGTCAAATAGTGTAACAAAATTAACTGTAAAAAATTAAAATTTTTCTAAATTTTAAATTACAACTGTATATCATTCAAGAGCTGGTTTTTTTTTTCCATCCCTGAACTATACATCTTAAATTTCATGAAGAAAATAAATGAAAATATAGATAGACTTAGCCAACATTTATTCTATAGCAAACTTCACTACAACACCTACAGTATGTTAATCATGTCTAGTGGGACATTCGCTGATGCTCAGAAACTAGCAGAGCTGTTAGCAGATGCTTACATCTGAAATCTCTATCACCTCAGCCCACATTTGAAAGGATTATGATATCAAAAATACAAATGTTTATCCTTAGGATTTGCAATTTTAAGTGGAAACCTATGAAGTAAATTAATATTACGTGTTGCTTTGGAGTTTTTCTTTTTCTCTGTGTATGTGTGCATGAATACAGAAGATTTTTCCTAATACCCATTTATATTTGTTTTCAGAGACCTTGGAGGTACTCTTACCAAAGTAAAGGAAGAGACACTGGGAAGGCTAACACAAAGCTTATGAGAAGTTGGCATCATTCTGGGCGAAGGAGATGGAGTGATGAACAAAACAGACCTAGTCCCTGTTCCAGGGAAGCTAAGAGTCCCATGGGGCTCCCACTGCAGACAGATAATGAACAAGAAAGTGGAGAAGACACTGTACACCAGATGGTGATATGTGCGAGAACCATAACCTAAAATATAATGATCGTTCAAAACTATGTGGAAATACCACTAAAATCTTCAAAAGCATTTTTCAATGCTAGTAAATTTGATCAGCCCTATATAGACATAGTAATGTTCTAAATCCATGTGAATATATAAAATACTTTAATAATAATGTATAACTTGAGAATAATACTAAACCAAAATTCTCAGAAAAGTTCTTTTTCCTGTGACTGACTATAAATCCTGTTTTATAAGGAAAATGTCAGCCTAGCCGGGGTGGCTTAGTGGTTGAGTGTCAGCCTATGAACCAGGAGGTCATGGTATGATTCCTGGTCAGGGCACATGCCTGGGTTGCGGGCTCAATCCCCAGGGGGGAGAGGGACATGCAGGAGGCAACTGATCAATGATTCTCTCTCACGTTGATGTTTTTCTCTCTCTCTCTCTCTCCCTCTCTGAAATCAATAAAAAAACATTTAAAAAAGAAGAAAATTTCAGTTTAATTGATTCTAAGATTTTTTTTTTTTTGTTCTTCTCTGTGAGGTTACCTCCTACATATAAATGATGCCCACTGGACCAGTAACTACAAGTCCAAAATATTGAACATTATCAGCAAATACTCTATTTCATAACAAATTGAAAATATTCTCTGTAGAAAGACAAATACTATGTGATTTCACATATATGTGGAATGTAAGGAACAAACTATAAATGAACAAACAAAACAGAAATAGACTCATAGATACAGAGAACAGACTGATGGTTGCCAGGTATAAAGGGGGTTGGGGGACTGGGTGAAAAACGTAAAGGGATTGAGAAATACTAACTGGTAGTTACAGAACAGTCCTGGGGGAGGTAAGGTAAAGTGTAGAAAATATAGTCAAGACTATTATAATAACTATGGTACCAGGTGGGTACTTAAAATATCAAGGGACCACTTTACAAGTGTATGATTATCTAACCACTCTACTGCACACCTCAAACTAATACAAAATAATACTGAATGTAAACAGTAATTGAGAAATAAAATTTAAACTTAAAAGTAAACGAATACACAAAAAGAAGAAAATCTTTTTAAAGTAAAGGAGGCCTTTCCATGCAAGTTTATTTTATATTAGAAAGATGAAACGTTCGTAAGAGAGTGCTGCTTTGATGGAAATTGTGAGCAAGGCCTATCGCGCGCCTAAGCACCAGGAAGGGTGAAAACAGATGCCGCCGGGCACCCCCTACCTTCTTGAGCTTCTCTATCATCTCTTCAATGAGGATGTCTCCATTCTGGGAAACTTTGCTCTCCATCTGAGTCAGCCATTCGCAAAGCTCCTTGTTCTTTTCACTGAAGACTGCCCATTCATTCAGTCTCTCGCTGACCTGCTGCCGCCGGAGGGAGAGCTGGAAAGTTGAAAATGGGCGAAAACGCAAAAGGATGGTCAGAGTGGAGCTCGTACCCAGAGGGAAACAGCCAGCAAACTCGGGGAGGACTGATATGAACAATAGTGCGTCTCCTTAGGTGCTGCTCCCTGAGGCTCGGTCCTGGGAACAATGCCCTTAAATACAAGTGGGAGACCTGAACCCCGTCCTTTCCTCCCGGGGAGACACGGGCACAGTCACGTATTACAGGTGCTGACACTCCAGCTTCACACGACAGCTGGTTCCTTGTGGATAGAATACAGGATGGTGCAATTTTACTGAAAAAGCCGAAGTTTTTAGTAAAACTAAAAACAAAGAGCAGTGAATTTACCTGGGGTGAATTCTGGTAGGAATGGAAAAGACTAAGAAAACACAAGTTTTGGAGACAAATGTCACCGATGTTAAGCTACTCCAGACAGCGCCGAGGAGAAGACTACACTCCCTCCTCCCTGCTCCCCTTTCCTCTAGAACTCGGACAGCACCGTGCACAGTATCCGGGACCCCTATGATTTTGAATTTTCTGGTGAATGTGACTTTTCCTTTTTCATTCAGAGAGTCAAGAGTGCAGCTGATGCCAAGACCGGTTTGGCTCAGTGGATAGAGCGTCGGCCTGCGGACTGAAAGGTCCCAGGTTCGATTCCGGTCAAGGGCACGTAACTTGGTTGCGGGCATATCCCCAGTGGGAGGTGTGCAAGAGGCAGCTGATCGATGTTTCTCTCTCATCGATGTTTCTAACTCTCTATCCCTCTTCCTTCCTCTCTGTAAAAAATCAATAAAATATATTAAAAAAAAAAAAAGAGTGCAGCTGATGGTTCTGGTTCAGTGATGTCCAAGCTGAAACTATATTTTCCGAATTGGAACTTCTCAATGCCACCATTTCCCAAGAAAAAAAAGTAGACACTCTTGCCCTTGAGACTTAAGATGAATAGGTCTTGCTATGTGTAGCTTCCTCTTCTCCCCAATCTTGGCCATGGACAAGAGTGAATTCTAGGGCTTTTCTCAACCACATCTGCAGGAAAGATGACTGCATCAGAGAAAAATAGTATCTATTTCTTTGAGAGGAAGGTAGTACTATCCACATTCAAGAGATAGGAATGGAGGTTAGATGCAGTTGAGGCATTTATTTATAGTCGGTGCGAGGTAGAAGCAGCGAAGCCCGAGTCTTTGATACAGGCTGTAATATAACATTATGATCAAACATCTGGGCACAGCTGAGATTCAAAACAGTCTTCATCATTTACTAATGATATGATTAGGGAAAGGCTAAGCATCTTCTCTTAAGCCTTACTTTTTTTCATTTGTAAGTTAATCTTACGATTGGTTCCAAAACTCTTTCAACAAATATTTATTGTCTATGAGTATGGTGATTACCAGAGGGAAATGGGGGTGAGATGTGGTAGAAGAGGGTATAGGGGAGATAAATGGTGATGGAAGGAGACTGGACGTGGGGTGGTGAACACACAACACAATATATAGATGCTGTATTATAGAATTGTACACCTGCAACCTATATAATTTTATTGACCAATGTCAACCTAATAAATTCAATAAAAAATATTTATTGTTTGCAGTAAACCAGTGTCTACCAAGCATTGTCCTACATACTGGAATACAGTAGGCTCATAATAGAATACAAACAATAAAATAATTTAAGAAAATGACCAGTAAATACTCAAGACTTAACAAAAACTGGTCATTAATATACTGTAACCACTGTATATGACTCTAGGGCATCATTTGAGTTTTTCATTTTTTTTTCTCCTTGACATTCATGCATTCTACATCTCCACCAAGCAGCTAGAATATACGTATATCTCTGGTGTTGATCCACACCGAAATGTGGCTTTCATTTGCTTACGTAGAGCAAGAGCTGGGAGAGAAACAGGTAGGCTCCAACTAAGTTGCACTTTTGGTTACAAATTGGTGCCAAAAGGTTTTCAAAAGATTTAATTCCTAATGGGGACAGCGTTTTCCGTGTGGTTTGTAAAACCAATATTTAAGCTGCATGATAAGGGAACGCTAACATCTCTTTCTTTGGGTTCAGTTGAAACCCTCCAATTTACCAGCTTAGCACTTACATTTTCTCCAGGGCATGAACATACTGCTTTTGCCAACAGCTGACGAGCACTGGCTAAAACCTCCAGAGTGAGGCAGCTGAACAGGAAACACATCCTCCACTACTTCAAATATTTTCACCATGACAATTTGAAAAACACCGAGCTATCACAATGAGGATATATTTATGCCTCAACTAGAATTACACACGGATCTACAAACCCAAACAGGAATAAAAGCACGCGTGACCTATGGCTGCACAGTCACAGCCAGGCATCTGGGGAGCCTATGTGAAAACAGGACACTTTTCTATATGAACTCTCCTCTGCCAAGTCTACTTACAGCGCATCTTCTGCATCCTCACCCCCTGGTGACTCCCCGCTGCTCACTGACAGCTCCCACTGGAACCTGCGCAGACTCCCTGCTCTTGGCAGAGCAGTAGTGCTGTGTTTAACACCCGTCTGTAACTTTGAAAATGAGACCTAGGCACAAGCTCACTTCCTTTTGTGGTTTTATCCTTGATAGAACATCTCCGGAAACACTAAGTGAAGACCTAGTAACTAATCTACTAGTGTATTCCTCCTTACACTTCTCTCCTGGCGGCCCCTTTGGCCTGACGGTGAGCAAACTCCCACTGATTTAACTAATTCTTTTAGATTGAAGTAATGTGAGGTAAGTATGCTTTAGCTTCGTGCCTTAAGATGCTCGATATAGAAAGTTTCTAGAAACACTATATACTCAACCTGCTTCTTCTTTTTTTAAGTTTTAGTCCACTCCCAGGTGCAAGTATTAATGTTGTCATGGCAACAGCAGTTTTCAAAATGTATTTCCAAACAGACTGCTGTCTGTATACAGGGTGGGGCAAAAGGAGGTTTAGAGTGGTTTGTATGGGAAATAATACAATAATTAATAAATAATAACACAAGAATAAGCTGTTTCATGTACTCACAACTGTCTACCCTGGATAATCCAGGTGAGCAATTTTACAACTTTTCCCTTTTTTCTTCTTCCAGCTTCAGATATAATTGACATATAACATCATGTACATTTAAGGTGGAGTGTGGTGATATTTGATAGGTGGGTATAAAGAGAAATGACTATGACAGGTTAGTTTGCACTTCCATCACCTCCCTTAATTACCTTCTGTGTGTGTGTGGTGAGAACATTTAAGATCTACTCTCTGAGCAATTTTCAAGTACATAATACAGTTTTGTGACTGTATGATATACTGTGTTATAATAGTCACTGCTGTGTGCTTTAGGGCCCCAGAACTTATTCATTTTATAACTGGAAATTCATACCTTTTATATCTTATTGTATTTTTAAAATATTTTTTTTTATTGATTTCAGAGAGGAAGGGAGAGGGAGAGAGACAGAAACATCAATGATGAGAGAGAATCACTGATTGGCTGCTTCCTGCAAGCCCCCTACTGGGGATCTAGCCCAGAACCCTGGCATGTGCCCTGACCGGAATCGAACCTGGGACGCTTCAGTCCACAGGCTGACGCTCTATCCACTGAGCCACACCAGCTAGGGCTCTTATGGTATTTTTGCACAGTACATTTCCTTAAAGCAAAAAGTGTTAGATAATCACAATCTTCTTAATTTCCAATAGATTCAGAAACCTTGGCATTATTTTACATTTAGAGGAACGCAAACATAAAGGCATAAAATAAATGTTCGAAAGTCTTGTCTAAATTATAAGCATAAGAACACTTAGCTGTTCTACACATTGGAAATAAAAAGAAATAGTCTTTGTCCTCCAGACCTTCATAATCTTGCAATCAAGTCATAAACATTTAAAAAAAAAAAAAGAAAAAGCTCTGGCCAGTTGCTCAGTGGTTAGATTGTCAGCTTGCAGACCAAAAGGTTTCAGGTTCGATTCCCTGTCAAGGGCACATACCTTGGTTAGAGGTTGAATCCCTGGCCCCAACAAAGTGAGCAGGGGGAAACTAGTCAATGTCTCTCTCTCTCCCTCGCTCCTCTCTCCCTTCCACTCTCTCTAAAACATAAGAAGAAAAAGAAGAAGTGGGGAACCGTACACTCACCATGATGGCACACACCAAAAGGGATGTGGGAGTTCAGAGGACTCTCTAAAGTTTCATCTCTCTGAAAGCTTTATAGACATCCACCAGCCAGAGAAATGGATCTAGCCCTGTGGTCGGCAAACCGCAGCTCGCGAGCCACATGCGGCTCTTTGGCCCCTTGAGTGTGGCTCTTCCACAAAATACCATGGCCTGGGCGAGTCTATTTTGAAGAAGTGGCGTTAGAAGAAGTTTAAGTTTAAAAAATTTGGCTCTCAAAAGAAATTTCAATCGTTGTACTATTGATATTCGGCTCTGTCGACTAATGAGTTTGCCGACCCCTGATCTAGTTCAAATCATTATACATAATGTACTGGAAAGTATTGAGTCAGCGAGTGCTAGATGTTGCTGAATTTTGAGAAAAACAAATAACATAAAAGTAACTAAACAGCGTTGTGATTAATTTTCATTATTTGTACCCACCAAATTAGCTTTCATTTATGTACCATACCATGATAAATCTTTACATTAAAAAATATGTAATGTATTGATTTTGGATTAAAAAATTCAGATAATAATAAAACATGTGATTGACATTATCACCCTCCAGGTAAATTTCTCACTGTCTTCACTGAGAATATGGAGCTCTGTGGAAAGTGGCTAATTAATTTTTAACTCAAAACATTAGCACATTTATGAAAATCATCTCTTAGGTTTCTCCCTTTTAAAAGTATAGCATGCATTCGTAGGAAACTTTTCACACCTTTACCAAGTGCACTCCAGAATTTTCCTCTTGCTCATGGCCTGAGAAATGTCTGGGTTTTAATCTAACCATACAGAGGGAAATTTACCTACCAACAAATTTCTTGTGGCTGTTAAATGAATTAAGAGTCTATAAGCCTCTTGAACGCTGTTTTAATGTTTTCTGAAGCATGAAGAGAAGCATTGCTAACGCTGGGGGAAGTGGGAGGAAGGGAGAGAAGAGATCTCGATTGGAGCATAGCTGGCCTGAAAGGGGAGCCATAGCAGGCTCCTTCTCAAGTGTCTCTTCCTCATCCTCCACACCTGCTTCTCCCCAGGTAGGGCCCCTGCTCCACTCCTCTGCCTCTTTTAAGCTGCCACCGTGTCCAACACATCTGTTTGCATCCTCTACATCAAGCATGTCAAACTCACGGCTGGCAGGCCGCATGCCTCGCCTCTGCTCCCCATCTCAGTTCAAGAGGTATCCTCTTCAACAGGCATTTTCTTCATTCTCCGCAATCCACATTCCCCTCAATTTGCTTACATCTTTATACATTGTTTTATCTTGTTTATACCCAGTTTTTCCTTCACTGTATAGATCCTTCTGACTGATTTTAGTCTCAGCACAATTATAAACTTGATACTAGCAGCATCTACTATAGCTTGTGAAATTCACAACAATTATAGTGACTGGTCGGTGGGACAAATATGCATCACAGCCTATTATGTGTCAGGTAAGACAACCAGGTACAGGAAGGAGGATGGCAGACATGGTCCCTGCTTCCTGGAGGTGTGGTCTCAAGACTCCAGCTCAGGGCCTGTTCTTCACTTGAGGGCCTTTAATCAATGTTATTCCTTTTGCCCCGCATGTCTTCTTGTTACCTTTCCACCAATCCTTTCCTTTCATTTCCAAATCAAAACTCAATCTGGTGTCTCTTTCAAGGTATTGCATACATAGAAGGAAATTATAATTTGAATTATTAAAAATAACCATGATAAATGGGCAGTAACAAAGTGCCATGGACAGAACCATCCCCACAGTATTATCTAAACCCGCACCGAAAACAATGGCTTTTACACGTTGAAAGTAAGAAACAGACCACCAATATCTACCCAGCAAAACCACAACCATGAACCACAGAACTGTGTTTCCTCTTAAAAATATGCCAGCCAGTGAAAGAGAGAGCAAAATCCAGTTTGAATGAAAGCATCTCACATGCAATGGTAAGACATAATTTGCCTTCATCTAAAATATTTTTTATTACTTATTGGGGTGACATTGGTTCACAAAACCACATAGGTTTCAACCGTACAACTCAACAAAACATTGTCCGCACACTGCATCCTGCGCCCATGGCCCAAAGTTCAACTGAAATATATCTGTAATAACAGATTTCTCCCTCTGTGCCTACTATGAGTTATGAGACCCATCCAAATGGGAGCCACGCTACTTGACATCTCAGATCATGGCCCTTTACCATCCATGATGTAAAGCACACTTACTACCTACCTTCTATTTTTCCTAAGTCTGATTCTCCCAAGTTTCAAAGAATAGCCATAATTTTAATATCCAAGAAAAATTCTTATATGCACACATTTTATGATTTCTAGACTTCCTTTTTGTTATTGTTAATCCTCACCTGAGGATTTTTTTCCACTGGATTTTAGACAGAGTGGAAGGGAAGGGGAGAGGTATTCCACCTCCCTGAACTAGTGCGGAGTCCAGAACTCCTCTCACCTGGCGGCACAGTTCTTGCCACTGCCTCTGCAGAAGCTCCCCACGTTCGTTCAGCATGGAGACATCTTCAGCGCTAATGTAGGCACTGAGGGTGTCCTTCAGTAACGTCAACTGGGCCAAGTCATCTGTCCAGCTCCCCACTGCAGTTTCCAATTCCTAGATTAAAGGCAAACAAACAGGCAAACGTGAATACTCATGGACATTCATCCTCAACAATTTCTGAAGTGTATTGGCAATCCCTTCTTGATACAATTACCTCTCCACCCCACTCTGTTTGAACATCTAACATAGTATCTAGTTATTTTCTTCTGCATAATTTGATTGTTTTCCAAGTTCTGATAAAATATCTGGTTGCCTACAGAATCTTTCCACCATCTACTCATCGTTCCACTGATCGTTTTTGATCATCTTTTCTAAGTTGAAGAGTTGAAGTTGCATTACCTCATTGACCTTCTTTACTTTTAAATTGACTTCATAAACTCCTAGCCCATCCATTTTTCTTGTTCTCAGTTACTGATCATATTAATAAAATATATTTTTTTAAACTCAAACTCTTAAATTTAACTTTCATGTTCAAACACCTTCTGTGAGTTATAAGGTAAAAGTTGAGAAGGTCTAGTGATAATTTTACTCAAATTAAAATAACGGGCTGAATGCATTTTTTGCAGGATTAGAGATTTCTTTGAGTAACTTGTCCATATACATATCTTCTGATTTTGGGGAGAGCCAATTTAAGAAAAAAATCATAAAAAAAATATTTGAATAGGTTGACATTAGTTTTTGCAATGTTTGAACAGATTTTGCAATTTGCATAGCTAATGTTTTTTGCCAGCTCTTGATGATCTTAGATTCCAGATAATTTAATATATAAATAGAATATTTCACATGGCTTTTCCCCTCTCTTTTTGTCTCTTCCCATAGCAGACAAGTTTCCAAAGGCAAAGGCAATTAATGGCACTGTCAGAGGCTAATGTCCTGGGCAATTTAAGCAAATGAAGTTTCAGCCTGAATTTTCTAGGTAATTGTCTTGCTTTGCTGCTAAGGGTGGTTTGGGGGAAGAGTAGAAAGGAGCTGGATCAAAGTGCATCCTTTTAATCTCCAAACTTAATGGCAGGGCATGTTTGTAAGTGTCGTGTATTTTGGGAGATGAGATCCCATGGTAACAGGATTTGGCTGAAAGATCAAATCGTCCAGGTGTATTACATATGCAGCATTCCTGTTTATATCCATAGACATATTAAGTTGCCATGCCATTGCAAAGGTTTTCCTCTTTTTACAAGTTTTTAAGCCCCAACTCAAACATCAGAATTGGCATTTAGATTAAAAAAGTAACAACAGCCCAGCCGGTGTGGCTCAGTGATGGAGCATCAACCTATGAACCAGGAGGTCACGGTTCAATTCCTGGTTGGGGCACATGCCAGGGTTGCCACCTCAGTCCCCAGTAGGGAGCATGTTGGAGGCAGCCGATTAATGATTGATGTTTCTATCAATCATTGATGGTTCTATCTCTCTCTCCCTCTCCCTTCCTCTCTGAAATCAATAAAAACATGCTTAAAAATAAATAAATAAAATAAAATAAATTAAAAAGTAACACCACCACCTGAAACCAACTCTTTCAGACTCCCAGACTCCCTGGCTTGAGTCCATGTGGTAAAAATAAAGCCTTTGGACTCAGGCAACCTTGATATTTACTAACTTTGAAAAGCTATTAAACTTCTAGAAGTCACGGTTTTCAAACCTGTAGTAGGGAAATAAAAGGTTGTTCTCGTGAGCTGTGCTCACGACATACAGTCACTGGCACAGGGAAGGGGCTAATAAATGCCCATGCCTGGTTATTGAAGGTTTCTTCAGTCATTTTTCATGCATTTACAATCACGGGTTTAACACAAACTCTTTTTAAATCTTTGCATATTTATGCATTCATACCTCGTGATTTTATTTTACTCACCATCCACGATATAAAGCACACTTACTACCTTCTACTTTTCCTAAGTCTGACTCTCTCAAGTTTCAAAGAATAGCCATAATTTTAATATCAAAGAAAAATTCTTATATGCACACATTTTATGATGTCTATATTTCTTTTTTGCTGTTGTTAATCCTCACCTGAGGATATTTTTCCATTGGATTTTAGACAGAGTGGAAGGGAAAGGGAGAGGTAGAGAGAAACATCAACGTGAGATAGACACATCGATTGGTTGCCTCCTGCACATGCCCCGACCAGGGCCAGGGATTGAACCTGCAACTGAGGTACTCGCCCTTAACCGGAATCGAACCTGCTACCCTTCAGTCCACAGGACGATGCTGATTTCTAGACTTCTTTAATAATTAATCTTTCTTAAATGCTTAACTTCTTAGCCAAAGTGAAGCAGAGAACTGATTAAAATCCAAATTACTAAGTATGTGTGACGTCTTAAACAGAATTACTCTAGTGTAGTGATTTGCAAATGACAGGAAACACGAGGATGTGGATAATTTGGGGAACAGAACATTTTTAAAGGTGGTTTTGATTTGACCTGCATGTGGCTCAGCAGAGAACTGCTGTTTGGGCACTACCCTTGGCTACCCAGGTGTGCATGGAAGGCATCCTTCAGCCGCTCCGTCATGTTGGTCTCAGTGAGCTAGTGGTCTGCATTAGCCACTGATTTGCTTCCAAGTGCACTTGGAGGTGTCAATCATAATCTGTCAGTGGGGGGCCCTGAGTGACGGGAGGACTGTGTCCCAGGCAGTGACTGAGGTCAGCTATTTACAGTTGCTGTTCCTTACAGTAGAGTCTGCACAGCAGGGCGTGCCCCTCCAGGCCATTGTCTGCTGGGTCCCCAAGCCGCCCAGCCTTGCTTTCCCTCCCGTGAACGATACTCTTCTGCTACAATGAACTCTCCGTGTGGCTGCCTTAAGAGATCACTTCTGTTGCAATACACCCGGAACTCGCATCTGCATGCAGACGCCATAGGAGTGTGACCTGGTTATGCTTTCAAAGGCATAATTACAGCGGAAGCACACAGGCAGGTCACAGGTAAAGCTCAGTCCAGCCCAGCTGGTGTGGCTCAGTGGTTGAGCATCGACCTATGAACCAGGAGGTCATGGTTCGATTCCCAGACGAGGCACATGCCCAGATTGCAGGCTCGATCCCCAGTGTGGGGGGCATGCAGGAGGCAGCCGATCCATGATTCTCTCTCATCATTGATGTTTCTCCCTCTCTCTCCCTCTCCCTTCCTCTCTGAAATCAATAAAAAATTATTCCAAACCAAACCAACCAACCAACCAACCAACCAACCGACCAAAAAGCTGAACCCAGTCAGTCACCTTGCAGCGCATCTGCTCCGCAATGAGCTCTTCGTGGTGACCCGGCAGAGGCTGGGAAAGCTTCTTTTTGAAAGCGCGCAGCTTCCCCAGGGACTCGGCTATTCCACTCTCACATTTCTCCCAGTCCTAAAATGGGCGGAGGAAGAAAAAAATTCTATGCATTCTTTTGTAGGTAACTGGAGGAAAAATACCCTCTGAATTCTCATACATCAATTATCACCTGATTTTTTTTTTTTTACCAGACACATGTATTTCTTTTGTAATAAAAAAGTAAAAGAAAGAAAACACAGAAATCATAATGGAGACTTGATTCTTTACAGCACCCTACCTACAGATGAACTCTTATCTGCTGTCTCAGTGCCAATGCAAGTTAAATTCAACTAAACAAATCCCCTTGATTTTGTCTAATACCCCCCATTCCTGGCTTCCCCCTCCTTCACAGCCCTCCCCAGGGATCCCTCCCCACACCTCAAGTTACTGAGTTCCAAAGAAAAACAACTAGAGTTGCTTCTAATAATTCGTGTGGTGCCAAATCATGTTGCATTTTTCTTTACATTATCTCTTTCATCACTACCCATCTTTCTTTGTCTGGGTAATTTCTGTGTTCTCTCCCGGTGCCTTATTTTTAACACAGCAACCCAGAGGTGCTATTTACCGAAACTGTCTTCTTTAAGAAGTGTTGACTAGAGATCTCCCATACTCAAAATGTCTTTTGGTTTCTAACTGACCTGAGAATTTGGCTCAAGATTCTGATTTCACTTTTAGGGAATTTCCTAGAGTATGTCACCACATTCCCTTTCCTAGTCACCAGGAACAAACAAGCAAGCAAACAGTGGATCTTGGTCAGATTTGCTCTAGTTCCCCTTACTAAAATACCTCCGTGTTCCTGGGCCACACCGAGTTCATCAATGCTAAGCAAAGTGAGTAGACAGAAAGATCCTCTTTCTACTTAAATCGGACAGCATTCTCAATTTAGTCATCCCACATTTTGAAACCTATCAATCCACAGTCAATAACATTCATTGATCCAAAAGGGAAAAGATCACGTCCTCATTTATTATAACAAAATTAAGAGTGATGATAAAGTAGGTGACCATGAAGAACATAGAATTATAATGCTTACATTTTTGGCACATTTACTCAGAGTATTAAATTAGGAGATAAAAATAGATAAGCATTTTGTTATTGCTGTGGGGGGAAAGATACAGTAACATGAGGCTGTCCAAACATTAGAATTTAGCTTCATAAACTCCTTAGGCAAGTAGGACCTCGTGTATGATTTAAGATAAAACAAACTTTAACAAGAAAAGAATGGGGATTTCCCTTTCCAAGGATGGCTTAGATTCTGAAACTATAGCCAAGTCTCTTTACTACATGAATTATAAGGAAATAGCGAAATGTCACGGTCTGCAAACATCTGTCAAAATGGATGTTTCACACGCCAACAAACAGACTGACAAGAAAAGCAAATGCAGTGAGTCAACCATCTCGCCTTATTAGGTCCTAGGAATGTGTCCAATAATCCCAGCACAGATAAAGAAAAACATATGATTAACATGTTCTCTACAGAATGAGTTGCAATGTTTTTAATCCTTTCCTGAAAGCAAAACTGAAGAAAAAAGAATCTGGCATATTGTGTTACTGATGAATTGTGCTGTGTTGCAAATAATTGTTCTTTAACAAATGTTCAATGACATTTTTGATTGTTTCCCATACCCAGGTAATATATCATTAAATAAAATTTAATAGGATAAACCCAATGGGTGTGTACACTTTAAGTATTAAAAAAAACAACCTACCCATAAAATGTATTCCATTCACTTGAGTTATTACCTTTGATCCAAAAAGTCACAGGCCAATTTAAATAGACAATCACATTAAAGTGTTGGTGAGTATCAACATATTTAAATCTTTAGTATTTAGCTGTGTTCACTTTTTTAAAAATGATATTATTAACAATGACAATTAGCATCATTTATTGATATGTGCCACCATGATTTACCTTCAATATTTCATTAAATCCTCGTAATGCAGTATGAAGGATCATACCCACTCTACAGAGGAGGAAACTGAGGTTGAGGGAGGTTGAGTCAACCAGATTACTTGGTATATTATAGTTTTAATTTGGGTTTATCTAAGTTCAGAGCCCATACTCTTTTTCAACTGCTGATTTAATTACATATTTAGAAATGGCTTTGAAAAGTGAGGGAGAAAAGCAAATTGTGGGAAATCTGGATAAACCTACATTTCCCTAAACTTGCTGCATGATCAGCATGCAATCGGAATCCAACCAAAGGCTTAATACAGCTCCTGCAGATTTTATCTCATAGTAACACACTTGCATAAGCTAAGATCAAATCAAGAGTACCTTGCTGGATAGTTCTTTCCCTGCTATAAAATAAGAGATATCAATCTTGAAAACCACTGTGGAGTCTTAGACTAGGGAGTGGAATCTACTCTTTGCATTCCTGTCTGGGTTTATACAGTTATCACATTGCTCCTGGCTTAGCACCGGCCATCAATCAGAATTCACTGCTTGGATGGTCTCGTTAGACTTAAAACGACTTTGTTGGGGGATTTTCCCGAAAGACAAACTGCTGAAAATGGAGAGACTTTTCCAGTTTGTGCAAGACAGGACAAGGTCGTAAATAAGACATAGGAGGTCAGAACACCGCAGGTTGACAAGGACCTTGGCGTTATCTGATTTGCAGGACACCAATGGGAGGAGCTTGCAACTCTGCTACATCTACAGGAGGAAGGGTGGGACCTACTTTCAGCAAGAAGGCCAGCTTTTTCTTCTGCTCCTCCAGACGCATGCTGGCGGCTCTCCACTTCTCCTGGATTTCCGTGAGCTCGGCCTGCAAGGTGGCCTGGGCCCCGCTGTCGGCAGAGAGCAGCAGCTGCTTGCCCGCCTCCACGGTCAGGATGTAGCTGCCTTGTTGTCGCAGAAACACTTTCTCTTTGAACTGAAAGGAAGCGTAGCTGTTTACTTTCTCATTCTTTCCTTCATCATTTCCCTATTCCAAGTATTTTTCAATGACCCTGGATTTTTGCAGACATAGCATGCCCTCTTTTATCCTATAAGCATTTACTGAGCAAATACTTTGTGCATGAATCAAACTACGTGTAAATAAATGAGAAGTCACCCTCACTGGTTTGGCTCAGTGGATAGAGCTTCAGCCTGCGGACTGAAGGGTCCCAGGTTCGATTCCGGTCAAGGGCATGTACCTTGGTTGTAGGCACATCCCCAGTAGGGGGTGTGCAGGAGGCAGCTGATCTATGTTTCTAATTCTCTATCCCTCCTTTCCTCTCTGTAAAAAAATCAATAAAACATATTAAAAAAAAATAAATGAGAAGTCAATAGGGAGAGGCCCAGTGTCTGCTTCCGGTTAAATAAAATCATGAGACAATATGAAAACTGCTCTGTAAAATTTATGCACAGGGAGCACACTGTCATATTTGTGTGTGTGTGTGTGTGTGTGTGTATTTGCTTTTAAAAATTTTATTATGATCTTTATATTTCTTCCACAGAAAACATTTGTAATTCATATTTAATATAAACAAACTAATTCAAAGAAAGATCAGTCATCACATATGTAACCCACATGGGGTACACAGGGGGCTCCCTCAAAATAGTAATACCTTTGTGAGTCTTGAAAGACATATAAACACAACCAGGTTAAGGACCTGGTGTCATGTGAGGGCGAGGAGTCAGGGAGAGAACACCTTCCATGCAGAGGAATGAGGATGGGCTAATTTGCTGTACAAGCTAAATACGAATTTTAGGACCATGGAGGTAGTTTCCAGTGGCTGGAATGTAGGATGCATCGAAGAGCGGAAGAAGATGAGGCAAGACCACCTTGCATAGAAATTGGGTTTGGAAAATAAAAGTGACTGAGATTCACAGGACATTAAGCAGAAAAATGACGTGTTTGCTGAAAGCAGCAGTGTAGAAAATGCGGTCAAAGAAGAGCATGTGCTGGATCTACTACGACAGGTTAGAGAGCTCTCATCTGTCTAGGCAAGAAACCATGAGCACCTCCTCTAAGGCAGTGGCAGTAGGGATGGAAACGAGGAATATTAGACATGGGAAGGGAGAGAAAAAGAAGAGTAGAGCTTTGGCTCCTGACTGATAGACCGCTAGCTGGTGATGACATTTCCTCAGATCGGGAACATGGGAAATGGACTGATGGAGAATGGTTGGTCCAGAGAACCCAGATGTTGTTGGAAACCACAGAGTATGTTATGTGTGTGATGCACATACACATAAATCTAAAAGGCAGATGAATTACATGAGCTGAAAGCTCGGGGCGTAAATGTGGCCAAAAGATACCAATTTGGCCATTCTTTGCTGTTAGGATGTCATTGAAGCCACATGTGTACATGAGGTCTACAAGAGAAGTGAGGAGGAGGAAGAAAGCAGGGAACAGTGACCTTCAGAGGAAGAGGGACCCAGTGATGAGAAGCGGGGACAGACTGATGAGAAGGCTAGGAGGTATCTGTCCAAGAAGCTGGAATCCCAAATCAAATTCCCAGGCTGGTGAAAGTGAGGGGCTGGACCAGGAATGGACACAGGACTGAGCCCCTCTCTTCTCTGGAACACTCCAGTGAATTGTTTAAATGGCTCGTGAGTAAAATAAGTGCAGTCAATGCAAGGTTGTCCTTCCCTTTCCTCTCCATCCCTGATGGGATCCAAGGAGCTGCTGGGTGGCCTGGGTGTGTGAAGAGGAGGGAGTGTTTGTATGAAGCTGGAACCTACCAAACTTTCATCATTAAATACGGCCTTTGGAAAGCAGTCATTTTCTATGTGCAGCCGTGGGCAAACTACGGCCCGCGGGCCGGATCCAGCTGTTCTATCCGGTTCTCTTGCTCTCCCCTCCGCTCCTTTACTTTGAATTTATATTAGTTCACACAAACACTCCATCCATGCTTTTGTTCCGGCCCTCCGGTCCAGTTTAAGAACCCATTGTGGCCCTCGAGTCAAAAAGTTTGCCCACCCCTGTTCTATGTGTCTGTTGACATCTGAGAACAACGTTTGTCCTCATTCCAAAGTCACTCCAGAACCCCTCTGAGAAACGGAGGCTGGGGAAAGTGTGCAGAGTGGAAATGCAGGAGAGGTTCAACCAGCGTGCTCTGCCCCTTACCTGCACATCATCGAAGAGGGTCCGCGCTTGCTGCAGTGGTATTGGGACGCTCCCGAGACCGCTCACGGGCAGATAGGACACTTCAACCAACCACTTGCGAAGCTTTTCTGCCATCTCCCTGTAGCGTTGCCACTGGCGGATCTGGCTGTCGATGATGCCTCTCCTTTGCTGGGCCCTGCGAATCACTCCCTGCCACTGATTACTGAGGAGGGTCAGTTTCAGGTTGAACTCATCCCTGGGGAACAGACAATTCCACAGGGGAAAACACTGTGATCATGAATGTGGTTACATTATCAGCCAACGTCCACATACTCGATGGCTGTAAGCCCTGAAAAGCGATCTAGGGCAGAGGTTTTCAAATATCATGCCATGATCTGTTATCAGACTATTGCCAGCACATTTGAAAATGAACAAGAAGCCCGGCTGGCATGGCTCAGTGGTTGAGCATCAACCTATGAACCAGAAGGTCATGGTTAGATTCCCAGGCAGGGCACATGCCGGGTTGCGGGCTCAATCCCCAGCAGGGGGTGAGCAGGAGGCAGCCGATCAATGATTCTCTCTCATCATTGGTGTTTCTATCTCTCCCTCTCCTTCCTCTCTGAAGTCAATAAAAATAATTTAAAGAATATATAAAAATGAATAACAATTAAAATTATCGGGGCTTGAAAACAGTGAGTGTTCTTATGTTTCAGCACAGGCTGAGGGCATATGGATACGGTCAATGTCGAGTGCATGAGAGAGGAGGGGGCACAGGGCAGCAGTTGCAATGGGAATGGCCCCCAAATGCTCACCCTGAGCGCACCTATAGAAATGTTTGCAGCATGCTCACAGCACCTGGCGTGAGCTACAGCAGGAGAAAGTGGGGAGCAATGCTTCTTTATAACCTCTGTCCTCAGCTGGAATTATAAGCCACTTGGAATGAATAAAACTGGGTGATTTTAGCTACAGTCAGGAACCACTTAAATAAAATTATGTTATTTAAAAATTAAAAAAAACACACAACAACACTATATTCCATGAACTCTCAGTATTCCCTCACAATAAACAGCCCTGGTCATCACTATACAAAGGTTGTCCATATACATAAAAGTATTAAATTTTACTGAAGTCTTTTCAATTTCCAGGTAAATAATATCAGATTTTTTAGCTTGTTTTTCCTACTTCTGTATTTTCTACCTTTAGCAAATGTTGCCTTGCCTGGCCGGCATTGCTCAGTGGTTGAGTGTCAACCTATGAACCAGGAGGTTCGATTCCCAGTCAGGGCACATGCCTGGGTTGTGGGCTCGATCCCCGGTGTACGGTGTTCAGGAGGCAGCCGATCAATGATTCTCTCTCATCATCGGTGTTTCTATCCCTCTCTCTCCTTTCCTCTTGAAATCAATAAAACTGTATTTTAAAAAATTAAAAATGTTGGCAGTTATTCATTGTAGCTCTGGAACTGGTTTGCCTAGTATCCTTAGAATGATTTTCTTTATAGATGATATTGTCATTCACACGTTTTAGTGCTAATGTGGAACATTACTCATTCTATCTCTATTGTGTTAATTTTGCTTTTCTTCCCGAGAGATATGATTTCTCCTCCTGCAGATCTGAACTGGACTGACTCTTCGGGGCTCATAGTCTTGGAACCTCCTATTACCTAGGGCCACTGTGAACTCTGAGTTTGTAACCAGAAGTGCTCTCCGTGTGTCTGTTTTTAAAAGAACATTTCTGATATTTACCGTCTAATTGCAGTAGAACCAAATATGATGAGCTGGGTTGATGAGCCCTCCCTAAAAGCTACCAGTGTCTCTCATCTCTGAAAACGTGTGACTCCAGGACCCGAGCATACCCTGCAACATGAGAAGTGCCCTGACTCCCCGCTCCCCGGCAGGCAGCCGGCCAAGGTCTCACTGGAGCCGCACCGTCACTCTGCAGAGCAGAGCAGTCCTGAGCTACCTGCCAGCATGAGGAACTGCTTAAAGCACGACACTGTTCCCTCGGCTGAACTTGAGCTCTACAAAGCAGACGTTATAAATGAACCCTTAAAACACAATGCACTTGTAATCTGAGGCCTTCCTACTGTCAACATGTTCTAACCAAAACAATTTTTGTTCACTTGCAACTTTCAAAATTATTCTCCAGTCCAACCCTCATAATTTCATCCCTTGGTGTTTTTCCCTAACTGATAACATTGAAAATTTAATAGATGTTGGCTTGCTCATGCCTTTTAAATTTTATTTTACTTAATGACTCAAACTTTTGTAATATTGTTATAGAGTTGCCTAAGGGAGGATAAAGCAAAAGATAAGTTAATCGCATCTAAATCTGTCTTCTTTTGAGGGACTTAAATTCTCTGTAAAGTTCACGTTAAATTTGGCTTACTTAGACTAGAATAAATACGGTATCACATTTTGTTGTTCCAAGTTTAACCATAGAAACCTTTCATGTTCTTCCAAAGAAATAACCACTTAAAATGACAATTGCTTCCAAAGCATTTTAAAAAAAATAACCCACAGCTTCTTAATAAAAATAATGATTTCCTTTTTTTTAAATAATACTAAGTTAAATATAATCACAATTACTGGTCCTAAATATGGGAAAGATATACACATGGAATAAAATAAATGAGGTTTATACTGCAAATATCACCATGGAGTGTAGATGGGATAGCACAACATTGTTCCAGGAAATATAAATGTAGTATGACATCATCAACTCACATACCACAGAGCTAACGGGGAGCAAGGTATTACCCCTGCATTTTAGCTTTTTTAAAAAGTTATCTTCATTGTTGAAAGTATTACAGATGTCCCCCTTTTTTCTCCCCTTGACCTCCGCGCCCCAGCTCCTGGCCCCTCCATAGGCCTTTATCTCACTATTGTCTGTGTCCATGGTACGCCCGCATTTTAAATAAAGAGTCTGCTAAGTACACGAAGAGGAAGCAGGCTGCGTGTACTCTGACCTAAGGGAGCCCACCATTTTCAAATCTGGTGGGATTAGCAAGGTATGAGAGAGCTGGCTGGTCTCGACCAAAAACCAGATACACCAGGTCTAGGCTCGATTCTGTGCTACGTAGTTCCGTGGCCTTGGCCCAATCAGTTCACATTTCTGGACCTCAACTTTTCATCTATAAGTTAAAGGGATGGTCTAGCCACCTCGGTGCTCCTTTTAGGAATAAAATGTCTGAAATCATATAAGAATATGAGAAGCATATGTTTATACACCATTGATGCCTCATTGATACAATTCATTCTGATCTATTTATTAATCCCAGTCTCTTACAGATGACTAGCAGAGGTTGGCTAGGTGATTTCCAATTACGCTATGTCCTTCATATCATATAATAGCAGTTCTTTCAAAAGATTCAATCCTCAGTCATTTTAGAGATTCATAGGAGCCTCTTCCTCCAATTACGGAGGCTCCGCTGCAGTACAATTGCCTTGGGAAGATTGGATCTGTGCCTTCTAATCTGCTCATTAAAAAGAAAACGACTAATTTACTGGAACCTTCCTTCATAATAATATATCAAAGGTCCTACCTGTCATCAACTTGACCTTGTTCCAGAAGACGCTGCCCATCAGTAATGATCGAGTGCAAAACCTGTTGACGACTGAACATCTCGGCTTGAAACAACTGTTATTAAAAAAAAAAACACAAAAAAACCCCACATAATTTAGAGTTCCTCATTTTAATGACCCATTCTCTAATAAGTTTCCAAAAGTTCTGATTTAAATAAGGTTATGAAAAATATATCCAGCTGAGTCGGGATACATGTTTTATCCTGTAGTGCAGAAATAAATAACATAGTTTTAAACCATCAATTAGGATAGACTTAAAGTTTAATTTTTGTTTACCCAAACTGACTAAAAGTAGAGTTATGTTCCTCTCCTTTCTTTCGAAATCACCTATAAAGTTGGTTAGCACATAAATTGTATTCCAGGTCCTTCTGTATACAGAGTATGGCTTGTTTTCAGACAGAGACTAGCTTAAGACCTTTTAAAAAGTTAAAGAATGAAAAATAAAACAGCCTTTTTTTTTTGAACTCACTATTTTTCAGTTTAATTGGGTTAATAAAATTATTTAAATACTAAAAAATTCAACAGAAACGATTCCAACCTTTTTTTCAATTGTTTAAACAGGTTTATTGAGATATAATTCATATACCATATAATTCACCTATTTAAAGTGCGTAATTTAATAATTTTTATTATATGCACAGACTTGTGCAACCAATACCACAATAAATCTTAGACCATTTTCATTACCCCAAAAAGGACTCCATACTCATTAACAATCACTCCCCATTTCCTCTCAATCCCCACCTCTAAGTAACTTTCCTATTTTTCATCTCTATAGATTTGCCTACTCTGGACATTTTATATAAATGGACTTATGCAATGTGCTATCTTTTATGACTGACTTACTTCTCTTCACTTAGCATTATGTTTTCAAATCTGGTCCATTTTGCAGTATATGTCAACAAAGCTTTTCATTTTTATTGCTGAGTAGTATTCCACTGTATAAATATACCATTATTTATTTATTTGTTTTTTAAATATATTTTATTGATTTTTTACAGAGAGGAAGGGAGAGGGATAGAGAGTTAGAAACATCGATGAGAGAGAAACATCGATCAGCTGCCTCCTGCACGCCCCCTACTGGGGATGTGCCTGCAACCAAGGTACATGCCCTTGACCAGAATCGAACCTGGGACCCTTGAGTGCGCAGGCCAACGCTCTATCCACTGAGCCAAACCGGTTAGGGCACTTTTTATTTATTGATTCTTCAGGTGGTGGATATCTAAGTTGCTTCCACTTCTTGGCTACTATGAATAATGCCGCTATAAACAATATTCTTGTGCAAGTTTTTATCCACTATGTGGATATATGTGTGGATGTATATTTTCATTTCTCCTGGGTGAATTCCACCTAGGAGTGGAGATACGAGGTCACGTGATAACTCTATGTTTAACATTTGGAGGAACTGCCACACTGTTTTCCAAAAAAGCTTCACTATTTTCAATTCCTATCAGCAATGGGTAAGGATTCCACTTTCTCTATTCCCTCCGTCATCTACACTGATCTTTTCCATTGCAGCCATCCTAGTGGGTGTAAAGTGGTATCTCACTGCAGATTTCATTCATTGTATTTTATTTCCTCATCAGTCAAATCAATAAAAATGGACTTAAAAATACCTTACACATATTTAAATTCTTGATTTCTTAAATGTGAACAAAATGCTTCAAAATTCATTTTATTCTCCTTTAAATTCTGCATTAAGCCTTTTCTCTGCTTGTAGGTAAATCCTATCTCCCTGTTTGCATATATTTTATAAACATGTAGAACAACTTAGTCGCACCAGTAAGTAGCAAAATAGAGGCTCACAGCAAAATAACTAATTTGGGTTTTGTATCTAGTTTTCTATCAGTGTTTCTTGAAAAATATACTATAATCTGGTCAAGAGGTACACTTGGAGGTTTTGGTAGCTTGATTCCCTAGTATAAAATGCATATATGCTTTTTAAAGAACACACAATTTTCATTTATCAAAGAATTTTTATCAAAGTAGAATCTCTATAGCAACTAGCCTTGGCAATATTAATGGAGTCTGTAACTCAATTTGAAAATTGAATCCAACTTTCTGAACTCCTTCCACAACCCTGCCTGCTCCCCTCCCACCCCCGTTAAGTAGACCTTGACCACTATGGTAACACTATCCACTGCAGGGTATTGAAGCCGGCCACTGGCTTATAACCAACGATGGGGCAAAGAGTAGGCTACAGTTTTGGAATTAACCCATCACAATAAAGAAGGCAAAAACAGTGTGTGTGTTTGAGCAGACTCAGCACAAGATTCAGCCTATAATTCCCCCATATGGCATTTTGTAGCATCTTTCAAAGGCCTGTTTAACGGCCCCCAAATCTACTAGCATAACTCACCTCATGAGCTCTCTGCTGCTCCAAAAGATGCTGATAATTGCCTGAAATCTCGACAGCTAATTTTTGCTCCGTCTGAACCAGGAATTCCATCCACGTTTCGCATTTTTCCAAGAAAGTCTGATGTTGTAGCAAAAATGACTGCAACTTACTGACAGAATAAAGGAGAGAGAATAGTGGCTATGTTGTTGCTTATTCTTCTATCTTTGGTATATAAAACAAGATTAAATAATTTCTGCCTCCGATTCTAATTTGACTATCACAAACCTTTCATGTTAGGTAGTAAAATTTAGAAAACCAAATTGAAAAAAAAGTTTAAAATGGTAAGTTTTAAGAATGATATGATGATGTATCTTTAATATGTTGTTATGTAAAAGGGTTTGCTATTTTTTTTTTAAATATATATTTTATTGATTTTTTACAGAGAGGAAGGGAGAGGGATAGAGTCAGAAACATCGATGAGAGAGAAACATCGATGAGCTGCCTCCTGCACACCCCCTACTGGGTATGTGCCCACAACCAAGGTACATGCCCTTGACCGGAATCGAACCCAGGACCCTTGAGTCCTCAGGCCGACGCTCTATCCACTGAGCCAAACTGGCCAGGACTGCTATTTTTTGATTAAAATAATATTTAGTACATTAAACATGGGAAAGCACAATTTGAGTTTCTTACTTTTAGTCCCGATTTTGGACATCGGAAAGACCTAGCCTTTATAACTGCGCACCAATCATGAACTTGATTCTACTGACATGTCACAGCAGCCAAAACATCTCTTGGAGACTCTACCTGAACCTCTCTGTGGTCTGAGAGGAGATGAGAGACCAGTGCCGATTCAGACTCTGCATCCTTTTGATTTCTTTGTCATTCAGGGGTAGCCTGTAGCCAAGCTCATTCAGACGGTCTAAATCTGGGGCCATGCTGCTGAATTTTAACATCTGTCCCTGAAAGCAAGATTTAAGAGCAGGTTTAGCCCCGTGGTCAGAAAGGAGAGGGAGTTTCCCAAGTGCTCAGGGAACTTGGGTTTCAGTAAGAGGCCGGCTGTTGTTCTCCTGTGCATTTCCAGGCCACCTGCTTGAAATCGCCGCAAATGAAGAAAAGCTGCACCTCCAGTCAGTATCCGGGGCTGCCGCTGCCGCTGCCGCTTGGCCATAGCTAGTCACTCCCCTTTGGGGAACAATTAGTAGTTTACGTGAATTATTTACTGGATTCATTTCCTAATAAAAAGTCATTCTTCATTGGGGGGCGAGGGCATGTATGGGAGTGGGGTGGGGTGGGGGGGCAATGGTAAGATATGTACACATATAATACCTTAATAATAATAATAATAATAATAATAATAAGTAATTCTTCAAAGAACTGATAAAGAATGAAAATTATGCTGATGGCTGAGAAGGCTTACTTCTTACCCTTTATACTTCATTTATCCCTGCGAATCTGTTCCTTTATTGCTTAATAATAGTGATAGTAATAAGAATTAACACTTATTGAGCACTTATTTGAACTAAGCATTGTTATAAGAGCTTTACAGGTAATGCAATAACTCATTTTCAGCCTCAAGACAATCCCGTAAGATACTACACTGTTATTCCCACTTTACCATGAGGAAAAGAGGCCCAGAAGCTTTAAATAAATTGCTCAAAGTCACCCCGCAGCTAAGGGGGAGAGCTACGTAAGCAAGAGTTGTTGGGTTCTTGCTGGATGGCACACAAGCCCACTCCACACATTATCGGAAGAGCTTCAGTTTTAGGTCTTTGGCCCCAGCGCCAACGTTGGCGACCATCAACTGAGAAAGCAGTCTGTGCTTTCAGCCCTCTGTCCTCCCTTCAGTCCCAGGACACGGCTGCCCCTTCTGGGTTGGTTGCCTGTGGGCATTCGCAGCCCCGGCCAGGAAACCAGCCCCAGGAAGGAGAAAATGCCAGGACATTTGGCTGTGGGTGCTTTCCCTTTGTGTGCTCTGCAGAAGGCTCATCACCCTGGAGAAGGAATTAACTCCAAATAAAAAGGTAGGCCTGTGGCCGAAGTTTTCAGTTTTCCTTAAGGTTTGGAGGACAGAAGATGGAAGGCCTGGGACGAGGATTGCAACACACTTGCCTTCAGTTCTCCCATCCTTTCCTGGATGGTCGAGAGGTCAGATGAGTGGCTGGGGTCCTGGCCTTCAAGTATTTCTTCAGCTTCTACTACCCAGGCCTCCAAAGCTTCTAAACTCTTGGTAAAGGTTTCATAGTCCAGAACTCCAGCCTTTTTATTACAAAAGAAAATGAATAGTTAGAAATCTAGTGAAAGGACGTGGATACTGAAGTTATTTCTCATAGTCTATTGTCCATTGGCAATGGGGCAGACAAGGCTACAGTGATTTACATTTTCTTCTTTTTAATAACATAATGTTCTAAAACCTAGAATGAATTACTTCCATGTAGGATTAATTAACCAGTTAGAGTCACTCTTAAAATATATTTACCCAACAGAAATACATCCTGATTCTTGCAAAAACTTACGAATTTTAATATTAAGCCACTTAATGTTTATTAAGTGAACATATTTTACTCAGTGCCACGGAAGAAAGCATTGGTTTAGGGCAGTGGTCGGCAAACTCATTAGTCAACAGAGCCAAATATCAACAGTACAACGATTGAAATTTCTTTTGAGAGCCAAATTTTTTAAACTTAAACTTCTTTTAACGCCACTTCTTCAAAATAGACTCGCCCAGGCCGTGGTATTTTGTGGAAGAGCCACACTCAAGGGGCCAAAGAGCCGCATGTGGCTCGCGAGCCGCGGTTTGCCGACCACGGGTTTAGGGGCACAATTACTTTGTAAAGAAGAGTATAAAACTCCCGCCTTCCCTTATTCCCACTGAAAAATGCCAAGTTTGTTTATATTTTTATTCTGTGGTCTTGAAGGAGGCAGTGTCAGAATGAGGAAAATTCCTCTTTCCTGGGTTTATGCTCAGAAGTTACAGAACACCCAATTGATAGTACAGGCTGAATAGGAGCTCTGTACCTGTAACACAGTCTGCTGCTTGCAAAGAGCCTGCTCGAGGCCACACAAGTGTTGACTCAAAGACAGCTGGTCTGAGTGAATGGCTGCTGCTGCGGAAGCATCCACCTGTTGCTTGAGTTGCTCTCCCAGCTCATGGAGAACAAACAGGGAATCCTTAACGGTGCCCAGGCCTCTGAGGAGGTCCTGTGGAAGATGGAAAAACGCCCGTCATGAAACCACATGCTAAGTGCAGTCCGTATAATAAACAAGCAGCGAAGGGCCACACATCTAGAAACACTCCGTTCTTATCTGACAAGATATTACACGAAATCACCTTCACCTGCAGGAAAAATAATCAAGAATGGAGTCCAATTTCTAAATCCAATTTCCACTGGCTTATCATTCTGACCATAAAAGGTGGAGGCAAGAGCTACCATGGAAAATACTGGAAGTGCAGCTCACCCCTAGCCCTGCGCACCAGAACCGTCGCGAGGGTTCCACACCCCACTAATAAATCCAAAAGGCACCCACAGCCAAATGTCCTGGCATTTTCTCCTTCCTTGGGCTGGTTTCCTAGATAGGGCTGCGAATGCCCAGAGGCAACCCAGAAGAGGCAGCCGTGTCCTGGGACTGAAGGGAGGACAGAGGACTCTGCTTTCTCAGTTGATGGTCACCAACGTTGGCGCTGGGGCCAAAGACCTAAAACTGAAGCTCTTCAGATAATATATGGAGTGGGATTGTGTGCCGTCTAGCAAGAACTCATGTGGATTAAAAAATTTAAAGAACACATTTACTATCTATACTAATAAAAGCGTAATATGCTAATTAGACTGGACAGCCCAATGACCTTCCAGACAACCTTCCGGACGAAGCTGGAGCTGCGAGGGTGTGGCTGTGAGGGCCGAGCCCCTTGCACGAATTTCGTGCATCAGGTCTCTAGTTCTGATCATAAAAACCACAGAGACTTTTATTGTAGAACACAGGGGAATACAGCAAAACATACATAAACAAGAAAAACAAATCTACAAGCAGAGTCATTAACTGCAGAAGTGGACAGTTTTTTCCTGCTTCTTCATACAATTGATGTCAAATTGAAAACACAGTGCCACACTTTACCTCTTTCGACTTAGCATTATAGGCCCAAGAGATGAGTTTATCAACAGTATCATCAGTACAATGGGTGGTCGAGTTACAGTGGTTGTGACACACCCTCCTATCTCAGTGGGGTGTGGAACCCTCGTGACGGTTCTGGTGCGCAGGGCTAGGGGTGAGCTGCACTTCCATTGCTTTCCAGGGTAGCTCTTGCCTCCACCTTTCATGCTCGGAATGATAAGCCAGTGGAAATCCGGTTTCTGGTTTCCATCTACCTCTAAGCGATGACACATGAGGGACTCTTCCACCTGCTGCTGGTGCCCCATCAGACACGGAGGAGAGAGCAGAGCCTGCTTACACACACGCAGGGCCTACTGTGAGAGGAAGAAAGGCAACGGCCACCTTTACCCTTGGCATAGCTATCCGATAAAGGCACAAACAATGGGGAGCAGTGCACTCTAAAACAGGTGTGTGTGTCTCCACTCCGGAGGGCTGAGCCCTGAAAATGACAAATCTGGTTAAGCATAAACCTTCGGTGGATGGAGAAAAGCAGGGGAACTATATTCACCATAAATATTGAACTTTAGCTTTCAAGTGATGATTTGTTATTAATGTAAAGGTATTAGACTAGGTTAAACTTTTATTTATTTGCTTTTTATAACTTGCCTAATTCTGATAAACTGAATGGGAAAGTTTGTCAGAAGATATTTAAAACAAATTAATTAAAATAAAGACAAAAAAGGACAAATAATAAGAGCCATGCACTGGGGGAAATAAGAGAACTGTTCCCGAAAACCTTAGGTAGGTTATTGGCAGATACAGTGAAAAAGAGAACTATTAGAAAGCTATTAAGAAGTACACCCATAAATCAGGAGAGAAAGACCTCTTTGTACCATTAAATTCTTAGAAGACATTATGTTGATGCTTATCCTATATAATAAAAGGATAATATGCAAATTGACCCTAACAGCAGAATGACCAGAACGATAGGTCACTATGATGCGCACTGACCACCAGGGGGTAGATGCTCAACCCAGGAGCTGCCTCCTAGTGGTCAGTGCGCTTCCACAGGGGGAGCGCTGCTCAGCCAGAAGCTGAGCTCACGCCTGGGAAGCTCAGCAGGGGTGCCGGGAGAGGCTCCAGCCTCCAGGGCAGTGCTAAGGATGTGGGACTAATGGCTTAGGTCCTCTCCCCGTGGGGAGCCAGAGGGATGTCTGACTGCCAGCTTAGGCCCGATCCCCCAGGGCAGTCCTAGACTGCAAGAGGGAGCAGGCTGGGCTGAGGGACCCCCCACCCCGAGTGCACGAATTTTCATGCACCGGGCCTGTAGTGTAAAAGATAATGAACAAAAATGGATGAGACCTTTAACAATAGATTTTTAAAAGATATAACATTATTCTCCCTATGGTCATTTCTTATATTGACCATCTCCGTAGAAACAAATAGCCTGAACCATTCACATGGATTGCATTCCATTAAGAAAAATGGGAAAACAGCTCATCTTTTAAAATGGACGTGAGAGGGGCCTTTAAAATCTGACGCATGTGTTCTGAAAACCCAGCAGGCTCCTTGATACGTAAAACAATTCTTTGGGGGTCACTGTCTCACACACTGAGACATACCAAAAGCTTACCCACATCAGCACTCGCCCTGCCCAACTGGAGAAGCCTAAGAAAGGCGTGTTTGGAAAACAAAACACGATCGTGCCTGAACGTACATTGCAATCTTGAACCCACGTAGCCACTTCGTCATCGGCGATGTCCTTGTTGGCGGCGGCCTTCAGGAGCTCCTGGGTGCGGCCCGCCTGCTGCTGGACCGCGGAGGCGCACTGCGCCGCGTAGTCCCGGTGTCTCCGCCACAGCTGCAGGAGGGCCCTGCTGGCGTGCAGCTGCTCCGCCACCTCTTCCAGCAAGCTGTTCCATCTGGAAACGAGAGCCAACACGCGTGGGCAGATCTCCCCCTCGCGCCAAGTGCTCTGACTTACTGTTTCATGTTTCACGATCCTGCTTCATGTGCATTTGGAAGTCATGCAAGGATGTCTCATTTCTATTGCACATCATAAAAAGTGCATGTCACAGTCACTCCAGGGGCAGGCTGCAGGAATGAGGCCCATCTTTGGGTACATAGCAGTTCTAACTTCTCTCTAAACATCTCCACTGCTTTTACTTACCATTAACTTCATGTTGTCAAAATTAAAGCCTAAGTGGAATAAAGTCTACAAAGCCCAAATTCAGAATGCTGGCAAGTTTAAATTGTGTCACTGCTTACAATGTGGTTGTGCTACACGTAATGCATCACAGTGTCAAGTTAGCAAGCTCCATACCTCAGAGTGACTTCCTTTAATGTATTGGTAAGCGTTTCTGTCACAGGTGGGTGACACTCTTTTAATAGCTGGTTGGTGACAGAGCCAAATTTCTGTAAGCTCTTTTCCTGTTTTTCTAGATCATCTTGAAGATTCTGCCCAGAGAAAACATACCACAGATAAAACAGCAGTTATTAGATCTAAATGCTAAAAACTAAGTCTAAAAGTAATTTGTAGCTGTTTTCATAATATGCACATATGAATATAGAAACAGTGACGTCGCTGCAATGCTTTATATGCAAGGATTACTGATAGTCTCAGTTCTTGGTGCAACCAAGTGGTGGTCTCAATTCTTAGCACATCTCCATAGGTGGGGGAGGCTACAAAGTCCAGTCATATTTAACACAGGTATCTGACGCCATCAAATCAAAATATGCAAGGTAAAGACCCTCGATTCTTCTATATCTTAAGAGAGCATTTGCAGGTGTTAAACACAGACGAGGCTAAGTTAAAAAGCACTTATAGCTGAAACCAGTTTGGCTCAATGGATAGAGCGTCGGCCTGCGGACTGAAAGGTCCCAGGTTCGATTCCGGTCGGGGGCATATGTGCCTTGGTTGCGGGCACGTCCCCAGTGGGGGGTGTGCAGGAGGCAGCTGATCGATGTTTCTCTCTCATCGATGTTTCTAACTCTCTATCCCTCTCCCTTCCTCTCTGTAAAAAATCAATAAAATATATATTTTTTAAAAAAAGCACTTATAACCTCCTCAACGTTATAAAATGTGCTTTTAAACTTACTATTCTCTAAATAAGTTTTAATGATTCTTAGTATCTGCAACAAGAATTTAAGGTTCAAATAAATTATGTAGACACATTTTATCCTTCTTCCTGAGTGCCCAACCCCCCCTCCCCAAAGGTATGCCCTTCAGAAAGCCTGCCTTGGAGGTCAGCAGCATATACATTTTGATCTCCAAGCCCAGGAGGTACATGCTGGGCCCTTGCTGGCATCCCACCCCTTGAGGGCCTGCCCTGCCATCCCATAATCTGCATTATGTAGCCGGGGAGAAAGAGCAGTGACAGGTGGGTGTCCAGTGTCCAGGTGTGCCGGGAAGTGAGGGCGGCAGCTAATCTGAGGGCAGTGGCCTGAGCTAGGAGGGGTGCTGTGTTTAAGTCAAACAGCAACGATGCCACGATGCCACTCTAGATGAATGCATTGATAATAATGACACAGGAAACGAAGCAGCCAGTGCTAGAAACAGAGGATATGTGTACACACTGGGTAGACCACAGATGTTATGCTAAATAAAAAGAAAACAGCAGTTTAAAGATTTAGCACTTTTGCTATCTTTCTCTTTGCTTTCTTTTTAACCCCGGAAAACAGGAAAAGAGATTACAGAAATTTGGCATATGTTTGGAGAAGCAGGATAAAAAGAGAAAAGGGAAGACAGAGAAGGCAGCGACATGGATCAAGGAGATAGATTTGGGTATAAAATCATTTTATAAAATACATTCATGTGGATATTTACATGTTAGAATTTAAAAATCATTTCATTAGATACCGTTAATCCAGAATTCGGTATCCACAGGCACATTTGGATGAGTAACAGATAAAGTTCAGTGTTTAGTTTGTCTGTATCGTTTAGAAAGATATCTGCAGGTAAAATTATGTAAACATTTTAAAAATAATTAAATGTAAGCAATGGACAGCAATATTTCAGGATGATGTCCACATTTGCTATGTTCTTTATTTTCTCAAATTAAAAAGCATGTTAAAGGCAGATTGAATTCAGTCCTCACCTGAAGATTGTCTACCTGAACCTGCACAGCTTCCAAAGAGCCGACCAGCAGCCGGAACCGGGAGAGAGAGTACCTGGCCTCCATGAGGCAGCTGTTTAGCTCATCGAAGGCCGCCTTGTGCTGGCCCCACTGGTCGTGCACGGACCTCAGCAGTATCTTTAGCTGCCCAGCCTTTTCCAAGAGAAAGACACTTCTTAGAACTGCATCACACTTCAAATTACAAAACACATGTTCCATGGGGGGGAAAAATTAATATCGGAGAACTTCATCAGGGTTTCGGGCATTATAAATGAACTCAAACAAGAAAGATTTCAAATATAAGATATAGCAATGTTGAAACCGATGCCTCTCCTCCTTTTGAACACTCGGTCTAAATCAAAATTCTTAAAAAGGTTTTATACATAATCTTTATATGTAATATATATTATATACCTATATTATATAAAAGTGATAAAAAGTCAATATATTTAATACCACAGTTTAGGAAATGAGTGTTTTGACGAATTGCATTAACTCGTTTAGTCTTCATAACAACTTGATGAGGGAGATAACACCATCCCCATCTTACAGATGAGGAAACTGAGGCACAAAGGCGTTATGAAAATCACCTGGTCATACCGCTAGAATGTGAGAAGTCTATATTTGAAATGAGGCAGATCTGGTCCCAGGAAATGATACCTATCAGTCTATCTATCTGTCTATCTATCTATCTATCTATCTATCTATCTATCTATCTCACATATGTGCACACACACGCACAAATGAGTATCTTGAGACAAAAACTTCTCAGAACATTTCCCCCCATACTTATCTGCAACAGAAAAGTTTTTAGTTTGTCTGTATCTTTTAGAAAGATATCTGCTTTGGACTTCCTGGATGTCAGCCCTAACCTTCTGAATGCAATCTTTTCGATATGGAGGAACTATGACCATAATTTAAAAAATCTATAATAATAAAAGCATAACATGCTAATTAGACCAGACGTCCTTCCAGACGACCTTCTGGACGAAGCCAGGGCTGCAAGGGAAGCCCAAATCCCGGGTGGGAGGGAAGACCGGGTCCCGGGTGCCAGAGGGAAGCCGGTGCTGGCAGCCGGGGGGAAGGAAGGCCTATTCTTGCACGAATTTCATGCATCGGGCTTCTAGTAGATGATTTAATAAATTAATTTGTACCTGCATGCTCTGCTTTTCTTCTTAGCGTAAAAAAATAATGTTGAAACCAATCAAGATACCATCTAATGGGCCCATGGACTAAGAAGGCGCTGCCTCAGAGATGAGGCGATGCCCACAGGTGCAGACAGGTGCCAGGGCCCAGCCCATGGAAGTCAGAAAGAGACAGGAAAATAAAGCCAGGAGGGAATGAGAATTTTTAAGGAGTCTAGTTCTTCTTTGTGTTCTTCTTGAGATGATGTTTCTATGAAAGAATCACTTTATGTATATGGTAAACTGTTTCCAAGAATTTGTGATGATTTATAAACATACATATAGCCCAGCCAGCGTGGCTCAGCAGTTGAGCATTGACCTATGAACCAGGAGGTCACGGTTCAATTCCTGGGCAGGGCACATGCCCAGGTTGTGGGCTTGATCCCCAGTGTGGGGCGTGCAGGAGGCGGCTGATCAATGATTCCCTCTCATCATGGATGTTTCTATCTCTCTCTCCCTCTCCCATTCTCTCTGAAATCAATAAAAATATATAAATAAATGAAAAGATAGCAAACTTATAAAAATATACAAAAAATGAGTTAAAAATCAGGGTAAAACTAAGGTAAGGGTTAAACTGCCCAGCTGGACGGGGAGGAGAGTGCGCAGGCTGTAAGGAGCCTTGCTGGGCCACTGGTCTCAGTCACTGTCCTGCTGGTGCCACAGCGCCCGCTTCTGCAAAGCGTGGATAATAACTGTGTGCAGAACAGTATTTGCTTTGACGTGTATTCTTGTTTTCAGAGGATTCAACACTTCATTCAGCTTATATTTAACAAGTGTCTCATGGAGCTATGTTTCCGTGGGAGAAATATAAACAGAGAAGTAGACTATACCATATATACCATATGTTAAAAATTGATAAATAATAGAAATAAAGGCAGAGCAAAGAAGAGAGTCGGGGAGTGTGGGGTGGTCAGGAAAGCCCTCACTGAGATGGCAAATTTGAACAAAGACCTTGAGGATAGGGAGTGACCCAGTGGATATGTAGGAGAGGGTAGGGGGTGACCCAGTGGATATGTAGGAGAGGGTAGGGGGTGACCCAGGTGGATATTTAGGAGAGGGTGTGGTGTTCCAGGCGAAGGACACAGCCAGTGCAAAGTCCCTGAGGGTGGACCAGGCCTGTAGGGTTCAAGAGCAGGGTGAGAACAGAAGCCAAATGAGCCTGCAGGACAGACAGCTGCTGGAGATGGAGACAAGGTCAGAGGGACCCTGGAGGCCGGGTCACGTGGGCCTTCAGGTCCTCACCAGGTTTTGTCCTCATTCTAAACGAGACAAGAAGCTATTGGAGGGTTTGAGCTGAGGACTGCTGTGATCTGGCTTCCATTTGAACAGGACCTCCTCTGGCATGGAGACTATTTAGGAGGTCACTGATAACCTCACAAGGTGAGCAGTCAGGGTGACACAGACCTGGGTGCTAACTGCAGGGACTGGGCAGAGTTTAGATTCTGGAAATACACCTGACCTGCTTGCTGATGGACTGGATGTGGGGTATGACAGAAAGACAGGAGTGAAGAATGACTCCACAGTTTTCTGCCTGAACACCTGGAAGGGTAGAGTTGTCATTGACTGAGATGGGGGGTAAGTGTAGGTGTGGGGGGAACAGGAGGTGTTTTGGACACGGGAGTTTGAGATGTCTACTGGTCATGCAAGAGGAGATGTCTACACATTGGGTTTCTCTCTTGACCCCAGCCTCTGTCTCTATCTATATCTTAGGAGAGAAATACGGGCTGGGGATACACATTGGAGAAATCGGTGTGCCTAAATGGTATGTATGGACACGGAAATGAAGGAGGTTATTGTATATTTATTATAGAAAAGATCTGAAGCTAGACTTTTAAAAAAGAGGTTAATAGCCTGGCCCATGTGGCAGTGGCTAAGCATTGACCTATGAATCAGGAGGTCATGGTTCAATTCCTGGTGAGGACACATGCCCGGGTTGCGGGCTTGATCCCCAGTGGGGTGTGTGCAGGAGGCAGCCAGTCAATGATTCTCTCTTATCATTGATGTTTCTATCTCTCCCACTTCCTTACTCTCTGAAATTAATATATATATATATATATATGAGGTTAAAATAGTGAACTTAAGTACAAAGAGATGATGTACAGATTTGTATTAATTACTCAGTGACTTTAGAAAAACCAACAGCATGTCATGAGCGTGACACGGCAAGCAGGGCTGGGAGCCAGCGCTCACAACAACGTTAGCATTACCATGTGGTCTAAATGTGCCCAGGTTTGCTTGAGCTCCCGCAGCGTGCTCACGACAGCATCAGACACGTCTTCTTTCTTGTCCTGAATCAAAGCAAGTCCATTTTGTTCAATCTTCTCCACCTCTTTTTCCTTGGCTTTAATCAAATCTTCTAGATCCTGAAAGATTAAAAACATAGTCATTTTAAATTGTTCTATTATGATGCACTGACATGGAGCCATTATAGTCTCATATCCTCAAAATCTCTAAATAACCCAAAAGCTTATAATTCTCAGGACAGGGTCTCCATAGTGAAACTGTTTCCTGCATTTAAATTATGTAAACAGCCTTTTTATTCCATGATAAATTAGCGTAACTTATCAAAGTAAAATTTGATTACCTAATAGATAAGGAAATGGCACCATGTAATTTTTTTTCAAGAAGCTACAGGAAATAGTCGGAACTGGTAACATGATTATATTCTTAAATTCATGTATCTTGGTGTTGGAAAAATTACCCTGTCCTAACCCATAGGGTAAAATGCAATGTATTCTGTACCCCAGTATCTGAGGTTTAGTTATATTTCTGCTACAATGGAGCTGTGGCACATTTTATATTATATATATATATATATATATATATGATCTTTTAAGCTGTTAAAAACTAGGCAAATGTAATAAATAAATAGTAGGCAATTGTAAGACAGTATTGTTATATTCAGTCAGTTGATACTCTGCCATGCTTCAGTGCAAATTTATTTTTCTCTTCTTAATTATCATGAAGCTACTTTTGTCATGATGTATTAATTGGAAATTCATGCACTTAGTAGCCAGAATAGATCATTTGTGTTTTTAATATTGGTCTTTAATTTCCACTTTATAATTCTGTCAGTATTTTGACAGCTTAGATAATTAATCAGAGGATGACTATAGTGATTACTAGGCTTATGGGTCATTTATGCAGCATAGAAAACATAATTAATTTTACTATTTAAAGATATTTATCTCTACCTCCCTGAAATATTAAATAACCATAAAGAATCCTTCCAATATGTCTTTAATATGATTCTAAAATTCAACCACTGAAATTAAATGTATCCGCATTTATCCAGAGATGTACTTTGTTCAGTGAGCCCTGTGGAATTAATGCCCCATTGCTCAGAAACACATCTCTAAAATGCTCTGTACCATAATATTGCCATAAAAGCAAACCCAGTACAGAAACAGGGCTGAAATATATATTTTGTGCAAAATGAAGTTGTGATCCTTCCCTTTCAATAATAATTAAAAGATGATTCTGTTTCTGATCAATGAAGGGAAAAGCCAAACTCACCATTTTTTGCTATAATGAATCATTCTTAACTTGAGTTAATTCCTACATAGCAGTTTCTATGCTGATTTAAATGAATAAATCACCTCGAAAGAGTGGAAAAATATTCAAGATTTTTAAAACAAAGTAAAGTTTGAATCCAGTCACCAGTTTAAGCATGCTGGCTTGAATTTCAAACTTTGGTCCAGAGGAACCATTTCCCAAAAATGACAATAAATTTTGATCAAGGCTTATGGTACTGCCAACAAAACATGCCAGTTAGGAAAAAAACAACACACACATGCATGCACACACACAAAGACCCAGTGATGCCCCCAAATAACTGAGTGGAGCTACATTCATTCTGTTCTTTGTTTAGAAAGATGACTTTTCATTTGAAATCACACATTGGCATTGGCATCACGTTCCTTGAACCACACTCCCAGCTTTCCTTCCTGACACTGCCTGGTGTGAACCTCTGGGAGATTAACAGCTGGGTCTGAAAAGAAGTAAAACTTGCCAGGCATCCACTACATTTTCCAGATAACAATGTCTCTCTCTATTAAATAGAACACATGGACATGTAAAGAAACGCAATGGAAAATGGCAGGGAAACAGAATGGAAAAGAAGAAAAAAATGCTAAGAAAGAAAAAAACAATAGACAGAAGGAAGGAAAAAGAAAAGTTACATTAAGGTATCGTTTCAGTCTTTCCATAGCAACGTCTGTCACAGCAATATGCAAGGGAGCACCACTCCTGCTCATGTTAACACGTGAATTATCTTTTAATTTTAATGTTAGTGTTTGAACTCTTGAGCTCATCAAGAGGTATACGTTTTCATCCTCCAAAGTCAAAATTTGAAATTCTGACTTATTTGCACATTTTAGAATGGATGCCTAAATTAGAAATGCTACTGGCCCCTGGAGAATTGAAAATGCAGCGATGGCCCAGCTGGTGTGGCTCCGTGGTTGAGCATCGACCCATGCACCAGGTTTGATTCCTGGTCAGGACACATGCCCAGGTTGCAGGCTCAATCCCCAGTGGGGGGTGTGCAGGAGGCAGCCGATCAATGATTTTCTCTCATCATTGATGTTTCTCTCTCCCTTTCCTTCCTCTCTCTCTCTCTCTTTCAAATAAAAAAAAAACACATATTTTTAACCAAGAAAATGCAATGATATGTTTTTGGCCTTCCATCTTTTACACACCCATCTTCTGATGTGAAGCTTTTTTTCTCATTTCAAGCTATTTCTCTATGTGATGGTTTCCTTTGCCATGTTTATGCATCTCTGACTGGCAACCCATTATCTTGTCAGCCCAGCACAAGACATCTGCTCTTCCGTTTCTGAACCAAACAGCTTTGCTTCGGAGCTTAAATATACCTGACTCTACATGTGCCCACAGAAGAAGTGCTGCTCGGAAGGAAGTTCATTACTAAAGGCCTTTCTTCTGGAAGTCTAGAATATAAAAACTAGCTTTGGGAAAGGGGCATTTCAGCAGAATTACTTCCCAGTTGAGTCTTCAACTGTTCTTAGGGAACACTACCAAGAAACGTCCCAGCTAACCTGTAACACATCACAAATTACTGAATTAGTTTTAAAAACAACTATTGCAGGGTTCACTGTGGCAGCTCCCCTTTCTTCTGTAGAAACAAGACTATCTGAGGAAAGAATAAGTGTTCTTAGGTCAATGGGGAACGTTTAGAGTGTGCCCGCTGTACCTGAACCCGCAGTCCTTGCCACTACCAGAGCAAGCACGTGACACAGTCGTCACACTGTCACCTGTGAACCTACCCCCCTCATGAGAGTTGAGTCAGAATCCAATCAAGCCTCTTGTGCTAACTCCATTCATAGGAAATACAGGAGAGAGAAGAGCAAGTTAAATGCCACGTTAGGGAAATACACAGGCTGATCCTGGATCCTCGGCCAGTCTACATTTTCTCCGGCAAGTTAATAGTATTAAGAAAATACCAGCGACTTAAGAGAGCTAACGAGCATAGGAGCATGTAGACACTGCTGTATCTTTATGGGAATAAATTAACTAGAAATATACATTTTACAGGAAATTTAGGAAATAGTGTTATGGGTTGAACATTAAAAATATTAAGGGAGCCTTGGCCGTTTTGGCTCAGTGGATAGAGCATTGGCCTGCAGACTGCAGGATCCAGGCTCAATTCCCAGTCAGGGCACGTGCCTGGGTTGCGGACTCGATCCCCAGTAGGGGGTGTGCAGGAGGCAGCCAATCGATGACTCTCTCATCATTGATGTTTCTATCTCTCTCTCCCTCTCTCTTCCTCTCTGAAATCAATAAAAATATACTTAAAAATATTAAGAGATTATGTTAAACTTTTGGTGGGGATAATATTATGGTTATATAAGAAAAGTCCATTTTGTAGAGCTGGGAATTGTAGCATGCAGGAATAAACTGGCATGCTATCTGGGATTAACTATGACATCTTTCAGAAGAGAAGAAATAGGCAAATATGTCAAAATCTTGATAATTATTAAATCTGATGATCAGGGGTTAGCAGCATCCTCTACTTATGAGTGTCTTTAAATATTCTGTTTTGAATTTTATAAAAAGAGGTGAAAAGACCTAATAGAAAAATCCTATAAACTCACATAATCAGAGAAATTTGTAATCGAATGCAACTGTTCTCAATATTTAACTCTCAGCTCTCAGGAAGGGCACTTTGATTTGGCAGATGCCGGGAAATTGTGAACTGGAGCGGGTCAGCCGCCTGGACAGTTACCTGACAGTCTTTCATTGCGTTTTGAACTGAAGCGTGGTCTCCGACTTGATGCTGTTGTTTCAGTCTCTTTTCCTGGGTTTCAAACCAAGTTTTCATACCTTGTACATTGTTTTCATATTCTGACCATGATTCCAATAAGCCTTCCAACAGCTGGATCTGAACAAATATAATGAAATGAAATTTACAATTTTATTTTAATTCCAAATCATTGGCAGGCCACTATTTCCTCCAAACTGAGAATTCATAAATTCATAAAATACAGTCCACGATATGTTTGATTAAAAATGAATGTTACAACGTGTGAATCAATGACTATTTTTTGGTAAGCAAGTAAAGATCTTAAGACTACTTGAAACGAGGGCAAAAGAAATTCAGAGGCGTCTTTAAAAAACTAAAATAATATGAAATATACAAAGGGTGGAGGGTGCATAAGACAAAGTAATCGACATGACTAAAGAACATGTAGAGCCAGCAGTAGCTGGTTTGGCTCAGTGGATAGAGCATCGACCTATGGACTGAAGGGTCCCGGGTTTGATTCCGGGCAAGGGCACATGCCTGGGTTGCAGGCACAATCCCCAGTGGGGGGCGTGCAGGAGGCAGACGATTAATGATTCCCTCTCATCATTGATGTTCCTCTCTCTCTCTCCTTCTCCCTTCCTCTCTGAAATCAATAAAAACATATACATATTTTTTAAATATATTTTATTGATATTTTACAGAGAGGAAGGGAGAGGGATAGAGAGCTAGAAACATCGATGAGAGAGAAACATCGATCAGCTGCCTCCTGCACACCTCCCACTGGGGATGTGCCCGCAACCAAGGTACATGCCCTTGACCGGAATCGAACCCGGGACCCTTCAGTCCGCAGGCCGACGCTCTATCCACTGAGCCAAACCGGTTTCGGCACATATACATATTTTTAAAAAAGAACATGCAGAGCCATGTATGTATCTTTCGGTGGCATTCTCTCCAGCAGCATCCCCGAGCCCAGCGTCTGTCGCTATCCTACTCATACAGTTAATTTTCTTGATAGAGTCTTTCTCTTCTTGGAGTCTTCATGAGATACGGCAGCGGCGGCCACGTGGCTTACCTTCTCAGCTACTAGGCCCTGCAGGATCTGCCAGCTTTTATTCATTGCTCCGAGCTGCTCAGCAAAATCAGTCTTATCGCTGCGCTTGCTCTCCACGTCCTGAGTGCTGATCTGCAGCACAGACTGGTTCACAAAGTCAACTGTCAGCTGCTTACAGTTAATGTCTATCTTAAAGCCCTGGAGCGAGGAGGGAGAAAAGAAAGCACGGTCAGCCGTGTGCATGTCGTGTGTTTGCTCAGGAGCTGGAGAGCCGTCAGTAACCTGAAGGTTAATATCATAACTTCCATGGTTTAGTCCAGTGGTCGGCAAACTCATTAGTCAACAGAGCCAAATATCAACAGTACGATTGAAATTTCTTTTGAGAGCCAAATTTTTTAAACTTAAACTTCTTCTAATGCCACTTCTTCAAAATAGACTCGCCCAGGCCGTGGTATTTTGTGGAAGAGCCACACTCAAGGGGCGAAAGAGCCGCATGTGGCTCGCGAGCCGCAGTTTGCCAACCACGGGTTTAGTCCAAATGGCACAATCTGTGTGCATGCAGAGAACCCGTTATTTTCAGAAACTGAATATATATAAAATATATATGAATACAGTAAACATGAATTAAATTTATAACTTTTGACTTATAAATATATTTGAATTTATAAATATATATATATATGGCAGAGGATGTAGAATTAGATACATTTTATGATTACACTATAAAATATTTATATAGTATCGATTTTTATGACTTCTTAAAATGACACCAAATCTTATTCAAAATTATTCCTCATGCCAGACAACTTTTCTGTGCCTATCACTAGGGAGGCAATGTTTTTACTCTTATACACCTATCCGGTCACTATGAATGAAATCTATGCCTCACAGCCTCACTGACATCGCTGGAGTTCTTATGCCCCTTCAAATAAAATAGTTCCAAAACATGAAAAGGTAAAGATAAAACATGTGTAACCACCTTATATTTCTGAAGGTACTCATTGATGGCCTTGTAGCCTATGGCATTTTTTATATCCTCTTCATCCTTTTGGATGACGTTTTCCATGAGAGAGATCCAAGTCATGACTTCAGAAATGGCATGGCGCGAGGGCAGCTTATCCATTTGGAGCTGCCGAGGAGGAGAGCAAGTCACGAGTATTAAAATTCAAGCCCGGTGCCTGTTAACCTAAACACCCCACACGAGCCCTTATTAATGACCCCGCATAGGTAACTCATCCTAATGCCATGTTTGGATCTTAACCTCATTGGAAGCTTGGAATTAAACAGCAGGCAAACACTGAACAATCATAGTCATCTCCTGTTCACTTGCCATCCAATACTATAAACATTGTATAAACACTGGCTAATTAATCAAAATACCAGAAAGAAGAAAATATTATTGTTATTTTATAGCTAGTTTTATGACTTTAAAAAAAACGTAACTACAAAACATTCAACAGATGTATCTTATTAATTAGCTCGTAAAATCTCTGTGTATTATGACTCAAGAATGTTAAAAGGAGAAAGAAAAATACCACAATACCAACTATCATTTTCGAGAGCTTTGGCACTCTAATATTTATTCCTAAGAGCATAGCCAACTTCTCCAGTCTTTAAAATATACTTGCAAGTCTGAATCTTACTTAATATATCATACATTTGTACAGCTACTTATTATAATAATTTGGAAAAACATAAGAAATCATTTAAAATATTTATGGATTTCTACGAGGTGCAGAATGATGTAGAGATAAATGTGAGATGTACAGCTGCTGATTAGTACGATTAAAAATTGGCATTAAACACATCTATCTTACCGTATCTACAGTGATGAGCACAAAAGAGAGAGAGACATAAGCTCTCTGGGAGTTCAGAGGAGAGAAACATGTTTCCAGGAAAGAGGAGAACTGACTTCCCTTCTCTAACTTCTCTTCCCTTATTGAATGGATGCCAGCTGCTGTATTGTAGGTAAGATCATAGGTCTTTTACATGTATTATTGTTAAATCTTCAAGGCTACCCCCTTTACAAGGTAGGCGCAGTTACCCACACTTTACTCATGAGAAAACAAAGAATTCAAGCAAGACCAGAGAGGGACTGTAATACACACACACACACACACACACACACACACACACACACACTAAAGAAGCCCGTGGGCCCTGCCAGCGTGGCTCAGTGGTTGAGTGTCGACCTAAGAACCAGGAGGTCATGGTTCGATTCCCGGTCAGGTCACATGCCCGGGTTGTGGGCTCCATCCCCAGTGTGGGGGGTGCAGGAGGCAGCCAATCAATGACTCTCTCTCATTGATGTTTCTATCTCTCTCTCCCTCCCCCTTCCTCTCTGAAATCAATAAAAGTATATTAAAAAGAAGCCCTTAGAAGATCTGGCATTTGTAAATATGGCATTTGGTGAAGGGTTCATCTTAATACGCAGTATAGTGGAAGAGAGAAAAGACAAGCCATCCAAGACGAAGCTTATTTAAATCCGTGAGCAAAAGCTGATTAAGGCGGCTTTCTATTCCATATTCTCAAATCGGTCATGACCAAGGAAGCCAAAGATCTTGCTGTACCTGGTGGAGCTTTTCCTGAACAGTCGGAATATTTGTCAGCAGGTCCGTCCACTGGCCGTCTATGTGTGACAGCTCGGAACGCAGGGCGGCCGTGTCCACTTTCTTTAAGCGAAGGAGCTGATTCCCAGTGCTCAGAACAGACGACTTCAGGGAAGATTTGGCGTCCACTTCTTTGGAAAACTCCTGAAAGAAGGAGCAAAGTTCAAATCAGGATTAAAGAGCCCGACCTTTCCTTTAAGGAAAAAAGAGACCAATTTATGACAAAAACAACTTTTCTTTACATCTTGAAGGGGAGTTACGGTAAGCATTGCGGAGAAAAAGCAAAAGCAGCCTACTCTCTCCCTGAACCAGAGCCAACAGTGAAGCCACTACCTATAAACTCCTGAAAGAGGCGATGTTGAGCCCTGGTATGCTGCACAATCATTCAACACGGAGTTCACACCAGGGATTCTCCAGAACTTGGTGCGTTAAGTTTACCCACTGACAGCTGGTTTCCTCTCTTCTAGAGCAGATCAGGCCTCCCTATAGGCCTGTAAACAATACATGTGGCCCTAACTGGTTTGGCTCAGTGGATAGAGCGTTGGCCTGCGGACTGAAAGGTCCCAGGTTCGATTCCGGTCAAGGGCATGTACCTTGGTTGCGGGCACATCCCCAGTAGGGGGCGTGCAGGAGGCAGCCGATCGATGTTTCTTTCTCATGGATGTTTCTAACTCTCTCTCCCTCTCTCTCCCTCTTTGTAAAAAATCAATAAACTATATTAAAAAACAAAAAAAAACAAAAAGCAATACATGTGAGTCAAATGCTTTAAGCTCTTACCAGGAAAGCATTCAGATGATCACGGACCATCTCCAGTTCTTGGGGGACGGTCACAGATTGCTGAGTCCAAAATTCCAGCCTGTCTTTTGCAGTCTGTAACCAGTGAACGAGAGCCGCGGACTCACTTTGATATCTGTAAGTATATTGATGAGCCTATTAGGTAAACATCCAATCCCTACTTTCTGCTAACCCATGTTATTCGCCCATGTAATTTCATTTTTTAAAGTGTTTATTGAATTTATTAGGGGTGGCATTGGTTACTATAATTATATAGGTTTTGGTGTGCAATTCTATAATACATCATCTGTATTTTATATTGTGTGTTCACCACCACAAGTCAAGTCTCCTTCCGTCACCATCTATCCTCCCTTGACCTGCTTCTATCTCGCCCATCCTTCTTTCCCTCTGGTAATCACCATCCTGTTGGCTGTGACCCAATGCTAATCTGAAAGGAGGCCTGATAGATTTGGGAGAATAATGCCCTATGTTCAAACTCTCAAATTCTGATTCCCTTAACATTTATGCCTGAAGCAAGTCAGTCTCTCCTAGTTTCAGCTTTCTCTTCTCTAAGCTAGAGAGAAAAATGTATTTCCCCTATCCGTTCATGTTGAGGCTATTCAGACCATATCAGATGACTGTTAGTAAAAGCTCTTGAAAATAAAGATGGCATAGAAATAGAGTATTTCATTATGTAACATCACCCCCTCCACTTCTCTTGAATATTCCTCTTGTCCTTGAGAAACTTCATCTTCTCAAAACCACTCTCTCTTCTTTCCCTCTAAGGTTTTACTGTGGCCACCCATGGGCAGTCAACAGGTGAGGAGGAGGTCAGCTCAAAGGTAAGGTACCCGCCTCCCTCCCCACATTAGATTACATGTTCATACGATCATACAAGAATCCAATTGGGGGCTTTGTGTTTGTCTTTATTTGCCAAACTAGGTGATTCGTTCCTATAGGGACCATGATATCTTCTTCAAGTCCTGTGCCCACTAGCCTTATAAATACTCCTTAACACTCATTTTTAAAACGGGCAAAAGCGTCCTTGTATTACCTGGTCCAGTGTTTCAATATCGTTTCCAACCTGTGAAGTTCCTTAGACACTTTGTTGGTGCTGTTTAGCCAGTGTTCTCCAAGCTGGTTCAGCTGGCTCTCCAGATCTGAGCAGCTAACGGAGATCAGAAGGCGCTTCCCGTCCTCCAACGCCTGATATAATTTGGGCTGGTATTCATTAAGGCTGCATTTCAAATGCTGAAATGATGAAAAATACTGGGTCAGAAGTTTGGACAAGGCAATTTGTCTTTCTAAGGATCACAGTTTCTCTGGTACCCATATGTTCCCATTATCCTTAGTCAAACTTCAATTATTTGCACCCAAGTAACTTTGAGATGCTTTGGAAACTTTGAGATGCTTCACCTACTATCTCTAAGTATAGATGTCCTTACTTATTTATTTTTTTGGTGGTGACTTTACATGCATGTAAGACTATCAAACTGTAATTATTTCACCACATAAACTACAGGAAATGCCTGGTGGAAGCTGAGTTTTCAAGAGGAGTACTCTGTCATTTAAAAAAAAAAAAAACTTTTAATGCTCATAAAACAACAAACTATAATTTTTTCAAGATAGTGGGATAACAGGATAAACTACAGAAAATGCTTGGTGGAGGCTGAATTTTCAAAAGGAGCTGTCATTAAAAAAAGAAAAGAAAAGAAACCTTCTTAGATTCTATTATAAAACAAACACTTAAAATTTATGTGCTCGCAACAATGTCAATAGCTTGAAAACCTAGTAACAGTGCTTCATATTTGATTGCAAGTTTGTTTCGATTCTGTTAAAACCATGGGAGAGTTTCAGAAGGAAACGGGGCATCTTCCCACACCAAGCTGCCACGTGGACGCTGACCTGGTAGAGTGTGATCCGATCCACGAGCCTGTCCTCGCTCTCCTCCACCAGCCCCACGCTGGGGATGCTGCTCTCCACCACCTCCAGCTGCCTGCGGAGCTCCTGCTGGTCCTCTTCCAGATGGGACCATGTCTGGAAATGCAACATCCGTCCATGAGCTTAGAAGCCCTCATTAAGGAACAGCATTCCTCTTCGTGTGCAGAATACGCACTTGACAGATTCTCTTTGAAGTTCGGTCAGAGGGAGATGTCTAGGTGGGGGGTTTGCTTTGGGAAGCAAAGGATGGCTCTGAAGCCAGGAATCAGATGGTGACCCTGAAAAGCATTATCAACGGCCTGTGGCATCTGCAACTAACTAGCAGCATGAGCGAGTTACTAAACGAACATGGACAAGACACTCAACTTCTCCGAGCCTCATTTTTAACATTTAAACATGGGAAGAGTAATATCTATGTAGTCCATTTGGAGGGTTAAATAGAATAATGTGTGCATTATGCCTGGAACACAGTAAGCATTTGATTACCCAGTTTGCATTCTTTACCACGGTAATGATGAATGCATGACTTAGCTAGAAGGAATAGGCCTGTTTACTTCACGTAGGAAGTGAACGAAATACATCACATTTGCAAATTTATAAAAGCACAGACATCTAAGAATTATGAATATATAGCATAGGCATTCTACTAAGGAGAACGCTCAAGGGAATTTTTTCTAAATTCAGATTTTTATTTTGTTTTAAATTGGGAAGTCTTTTCTGCCAATCACTTGAAGTTCACTTCAACAGCAAAGGTCAGCTGTTTCTCAGCCCGCCTCTCAAACCCCATACCTCATCCTGCCCAGTGTGAAGGCAGGCCCCGTGCAGCTGCCTCCGAGTGTGGGGAAGGCTTTGTCAGAAGGCAAACTGGAAACTCAGAGGGGGCAAGGTGACACGCGATGCTGCTTCTCAGAGTTCCGAGGTTACCGGAGGCAAATCGCAGGAATAACTGTGCCTTGCCTTCATGGGCTGTTCGGCGGCAGGGGGTCTGCTGTAGGGGAGGGTGCTGCCTCAAGGGTCTCACCTCTAGAATGTACTCCAGCTCCACGCCCCTTTTGTGAGCCCCTTTGAGGACCGCTGAAGCCTGCGCCATCACTTCTGCGTGCAGTTGAGTTTCCTGCAGGGCTGCAAAGCTGATTATCTTCCTGAAGAGTGTTTCAGTCAAAATCATGTGAGATTCCAGACCCTGGAAGTATTCCTGCAATTTTTCAGGTAGAAAGAGGTCAGCGACTCATTCATAACATTGTTTCACACAGGAAAGCTGATGGTACTCAGCGGATATATGAGTGACCCTGTTCCATCGCTGCTGGCCTCCACCTTACCCCAGCGGAGACAGGGGCTCCAGTCTCCTGACTGGCCTCTCTTGTTCCCCCACCATGAGCATCTACACACGACTCTGCCCTACACAGAGCCCTTCATATGTAATCAGCCTCTGCTCTCCGAACCTTCATCCCTGCAGTCTGGACTTCCTTACTGTCCTGACCCGCCTCTCACTAACTCCACCATCCAAACTGGCCTCCCTTGTCCCTCGCACACCTTAACTCCCATTCCCCGTCCAGGCCTCTGTTTATACTCCGTATTCGCCTGACACACTCACAGCTTCCTCCCTCTGTGGTTGGGCGTGAGTGGTATTATGTATTCTCAATTTCCCTCAGATTACACCTACATGCAACGAAACTGTAGACCTTGCACGATCCTACAAATGTGTTTTGAATTGTCCCTCTTTCTGCATCAAAGGACCCAGAGGCAGGGACAGGGTTTATCCCACTTCTTGTTCCCAGCACTACGGGTAGAACGGAAGGTCCGAGAATCTATATACAGTAATATGTAGTATGTGCTACGTGCCAGGTATCCTACCGGCACTTGGCTAACTCATTTACTCCTTACAGCTCTTTGAGGCAGGCAGATTTATTTCCCATTTTACAGATGGGAACACTGCATGGTCCAGTCTACCTACCTTGCCCAAGGTCACTGCCGAGCTAGCTCCCCCTCAGAAAATGCTCTGGTCAGGAGAAGCTAGAACCATCTTTTTTTTTTTTTTTTTAATATATTTTATTGATTTTTTACAGAGAGGAAGGGAGAGGGATAGAGAGCTAGAAACATCGATGAGAGAGAAACATCGATCAGCTGCCTCCTGCACACCCCCCACTGGGGATGTGCCCGCAACCAAGGTACATGCCCTTGACCGGAATCGAACCCGGGACCCTTCAGTCCGCAGGCCAACGCTCTATCCACTGAGCCAAACCGGTTTCGGCTAGCTAGAACCATCTTTTTTTAATCAACCATCAACTATTATATCATAGAAGCTTAAAGTTGGAAGAGAACCTGGACATCACAGAGCTCAAATTCATGAAGCTGAAATCCCTTTTACAACCCCATCTCCCCCTGACAGTCTTGGATGGGCTTCTCGTGGCCAGGAGGGCTGTCGATTCAAGGCAGCTTACTCCTTTCAGCGTTCTTCACCTATTAAGCTTAATTTCTCTGTTATTTATAGTCATCGATCCTAGTGTCTTCTCTGGAATAACTCAGGAGATTATTTTATTATTAGGGTCAAAGATTTGAGAAAAACCAGCTGTGAACTTGAAAGCTATGTTTTCAAAGCCAAATGATAAGGCCTTAATAAATCACAAAGTTTTGGACAAAAACCTCTGGGAAAAATAGCAAGAAGTCTAATAGTAAAAAAAAAAAAAAAAAAAAAAAGTCTACCTTGAGAAGCCACCAGAGAGCTACATGATAGTAGAATGTTAACCATCTGTAACCCAATGGGATTTTGAAAGTTTCCCTATAGGAACTTCCAGGAGCCTTGGAGTTTGGGGTTCTGAACTGGCAAAATTGCTCTTTCTGCAATTATTGCTAATCATGCAAGAGTTAGCAGGGGTCCTCAAACTACGGCCCGCGGGCCACATGCGGCCCGCCGAGGACATTTATCTGGCCCACCGGGTGCCGCTGCCTGTCCTGCTTAGCAGCAGACTCGTCCCGGGCCCACAGTGCGCATAGGAATTTGTTCATAGTTTTTTTTTTTAACTATAGTCCGGCCCTCCAACGGTATGAGGGACAGTGAACTGGCCCCCTGTTTAAAAAGTTTGAGGACCCCTGCGTGTGTGCATTAAACAGGCATGGCTGAATTAAGGAGTAGGGTCTACCAGGGGTGGGCAAACTTTTTGACTTGAGGGCCACAATGGGTTCTTAAACTGGACTGGAGAGCGGGAACAAAAGCAGGGATGGAGTGTTTGTGTGAACCAATATAAATTCAAAGTAAAGGAGCGGAGGGGAGAGCAAGAGAACCCTCCGCTCTTTCGGCTCCGCGGGCCGGATAGAACAGCCTAACGGGCCGGATCCGGCCCGCGGGCCATAGTTTGCCCATGGCTGGTCTAACTGGAACTTGGTACAGTACAGACTGCCAGAGCAATCACAGGCCTACCAAGTTTGATTATGTAGCAAAAGGACCTGCTGTCCCCAGAAGGATACTCCTGAAGCCACAGCCACTAAAGGAGCACGTGTTTAAGGCCGTAAGAGCCGGACGCCACAGGTGAGAGAAGAAAACCCATCCCCAGAGCAGAGCGAGGAGTCCTTGGCCAGGCCGAGAGAACACCTAGAACTAGATGAGCAAAGGGGCATAAAAATCACAAAGGAAAATAGCGGGTAAGAAGGAAGCTGGGCCGAAACCGGTTTGGCTCAGTGGATAGAGCGTCGGCCTGTGGACTGAAGGGTCCCGGGTTCGATTCCGGTCAAGGGCATGTACCTTGGTTGCGGGCACATCCCCAGTGGGAGGTGTGCAGGAGGCAGCTGATCGATGTTTCTCTCTCATTCATGTTTCTAGCTCTCTATCCCTCTCCCTTCCTCTCTGTAAAATATCAATAAAATATATTTTTTTTAAAAAAAGAAGGAAGCTGGGCTCCTCTGAAGAGGGTCCTTGTGTTTCCCAGGTTATGAAGTGAGGAAGCCTGGCTGACACTGTGAGGAAGGGATACTTAAAACCACTGCTGAGGCTGGTATTCTTTTTTAACTGATGACATTATACAGCACAGCCTCCGTCATTGTTCTGTGCTACTAAATGCCAGTGGGTCTGCGTACACATTTGTTTACCATTTTAAAGATTCACGTATACAAGTAGGAACTCCTAAAAGATTAAAAAATACTGGGTTTACTCAATATTTGTCAGTCAGTGAGACCATGCTTGCACAAGTACATTCTTCCTCTCTCTCTACCTTATGTTTGTCAAGGAGCTGCTGGACTTCCTCTTTGGAAGACACGATCATTTTCTGGTCGCCTGCCATCTTCTCTTGTCCAGTTTCCAGCAGGTCGGCCAGATCTTGGAGGGCCCTTTCGTACTGACTCTTGAGTGCTAGGTTCTGGTTCAGTCCACTCCGCCGAGAGCCAATGGTCATCATCAGTTCATCATACATGTCCTTAGAAACAGAGACAGCAGCATTCACTCAAGTGATGTTGAGGCTCCTCTCTAAAAATACATTACCCACCAAACCCACAACCCAAGGACGCGCCTTCAGGTGTCCGTCTGCCTAGGGTGATGCTCTGTGTATTGGGCATCTGTCCACCTGCCTTACTCAGAATCCTCACTTCAAAAACTTCTTTCAAAAAAGGTAAGCTAGCCCAGTGGTGTGGCTCGGTGGTTGAGCATCGACCTATGAACCCGAAGGTCATGGTTTAATTACTGGTCAGGGCACGTGGCCAGGTGTGGGCCTGATCCCCAGTGTGGGGCATGTGGGAAGCAACTGTCTCATCGTTGATGTTTCTATCTCTCGCTCCCTCTCCTGAAATCAATAAAAACGTAATTTTTTTTAAAAAAAAAAAAGCTAATTTTTTTAACATTACAAAGGATATACAAAAACATTGCCTAGAAACGACACATGGGGTAGACTTAACCAGTCTTCTTGGAATGTCAATGTTTGTGGTGAGATGTGGGATCAAAAATTGTTCATGGAGGTGAAGGGAAATGCCCCAGAAAATGTAATTCTGATTTTTATAATGTTGTCAACATTCACATACTTTTAAAGTAATGGAACATAGTATCTTTAACATTTCGGATACTAATTAATAATTGGATTTGGGACTATCCTCCAAATAAAGAGCTTGAGAAGCAGAAGCATTTACTGGGAGCTGGAAGACTTGAAAAGGCCATGTTTTTGCCAAATGTGGTGAAATAAATAGATATCTTAACTGGAAAGGCATTTTAGGAGATGATGATACACCAAACACAGAATTTATTTGAGCCACATGGACCTGATGAACGTGCCACGTGAAGGGTTAGAGGCCAACAATGTCCGAGCTGGGAAGTTCAACCCTAATGGCTGTTTACAGCCCTGACGTTGGATCTTACACCTGACGTTAACCATTGCTGGAAACTGTCTAGAAAGGACAGAGGGGGGGGCAGTGGGCTCATGACATTGCGAAATGTGAGATAGTGGGGTGAGATACTTACAATAAAAATGCTCTTGTAAAAATAAGAGCTATTTTATTTTCTTGAAAGGAAGGACCTGTGAACCTGGACTGGATTCATGCTAGTACTTCTTCAACGGTCTGTAATAGGCGTGCAGAGTAAACGTGTGTATATGTGTCACCATGCACATTTTTTTCTTAATATAACTTAACTATGTTGCTCATCAAAGGCTAAATTTTTGCTGGTGTCCTATCCCAGGCTCGGCCGACCACCCTGAAAGCAGATTCTTGCGTCAAGGGCCTATCCAGGAAAGCAAGTAACCGGAAGGTCTGTGTAGATTTCAGCTTCCTCCTGGTTTAAATTCTTTGTTTTGTTTTGGAACTGACACAGTGTCTGATAAAAATCACTCTTTAAATACAGAGTAGATCTCCCTTTCTTAACTTTTCTAGGTTGGACTGATAATAATTATGTTTTCTACAGTAGAAAAATAATATAGCACAACTAAACTACACCACAGTGGTCAGCCATCGGAATAATAACAAATGATTTAAAAAAAAAAAAAAAAGCATCTTAGAAGCTTGGGAATACAATATTTTTTATTGCATTAAATATAGTAAAAATTTCAGAAAATTTTCTAAGAGTTACTTGGAAGAAAGATTAGAACTTAAATGATCCGAATTTTATAGAGAAAAAAAAGAAAATAGAGAAAATACTTTTTTCTTGAGTTCTAGTTAGGATGCATCATTGAATGCTATTGGTAGAAAATCATACCTGGAGTTTGGAGAGTTCTTGCAGGGCAGGCTGCTCAATCTGCAACTTGTCACCACGTTTTTTTAATTCAGCAATTCCTGCATCCAATTCCTTCAGCCCCTCTTCAGCCTGCTGTATTGCCTAGGTAAAATTTATGATATTTCATCAAAACTCCCATGAATAATTTCCCACAAAAAGCATGACTACCGTGTCTCCTTATTTATTCCTCTTCTGTCCACATAAAACAATACAGCCAACAAAACTCATTGCAATACAACATAAAAACCATGGTCACATGATGTGGAAAAGAGAAGAAGGCCCTTTATTATGCTACAGATCAGCTATCTTAAAGGTGAGGAGGTAAGAGGGACTGAGAATGGAGGGTTGGGAGAACAACACCTTCCTCAAAGAAAGAAAAATTCATGAATAGTGACACCCCAAAAAGAAGCATGATGTATGACGTTAGAGAAAGGTATCTGCCTGGAATTGTCTACGGGAGAGGTAGGGAACCTTTTTCCTGCCAAGGGCCATTTGGATATTTATAACATCACTCTCGGGCCATACAAAATTATCAACTTAAAAATTAGCCTGCTATATTTGGCCAAACATTTAATTAACTCACCCTAATGCCTTGGCAGGGCCAGACCAAATGATTTAATGGGCCTTATATGGCCTGGGGGATGGATATTCCCCACCCCTGGTGCAGGGAATCATGTTCTGGTTTCCTGAAGTGCAGTTCTGAGCATCTTTGAAAACATGTGACTGCATGGTTTCCCCAAGAAGCAGAAAATCACACAATTGACAAGTATTACATCGGCTGCTAGTGCTAAGCCTTGTCTTCCCAGGGCGAGGTGTGTAGAGGCAGAACAAGATCTCATCCGGGCCTTCTAGGAGCTAACCGTCTGGTTGGGAAGCCAGAATAATCATGGGACAGCAAAACCATTATGTATTAAATAAACTTGACACAAGCCGTCCCTGTAAGAGCACTTTGGAAACGGGAGATCCCAGTGAGTCCTGGAGCAGAATGAGTAGGCTTTTGGAAGAAATGCAACCTCGGTTGCCCTTGAAGAACGAAAAGAACATGAATTCCAGATGGCAGATAAAAAACATGTGCCCCGTTTTCTTTCCTGAATCCCCACTACCACCACAGCAAATGTTTTGTTTGCTTGTTTTTGGGTGTGCGTTCCCCCTCCCCCCAATATATCTACAAGAACAAGGCAGAAGAAAAGAAGATAATACCAACAAAATTTTGGAAGCTGGAAATCAGAAGGATAGATGATAATTGACTTAAGACAGTCTAAGAAAGCTGAATCCTCGTCCAGCAGGGGATCTTCATTCCCAAGTTTACAGCCACAGGAGGCTCTGGCACTCTGGTGAAGTGGGTGCTGAATAAGGAGGGTTGGTGAGAAGCTCTTTAAAGAGAAGTTAAGCCCGGCTGGTGTGGCTCAGTGGTTGAGTGTTGACCTATGAACCAGGAGGTCATGGTTCAATTCCCAGTCAGGTTACATGCTTGGGTTGTGGTCTCAATCCCCAACAGGGGGTGTGCAGGAGGCAGCCGATCAATGATTCTCTCTCATCATTAATGTTTCTACCTCTTTCCCTCTCCCTTCTTTGAAACAATAAAAATACTTTAAAAACAACAACAAAAAAAAAAACAACAAAAAAAAACAAGAGAAGTTAAATTCCCAGATCTCTTTCTCATTCCACACTGCCCCTTCCCTTCCCTGGTGAAAGATGGAACATTGATTTTCTGGAAAAGGTAAAAAAACAAATAGTCTCTGGACTGAGGGGCACCGGACACAGTTGTGAGTTTGAGTACTTGTTTGAAAATAGAGGGATAAAGTGAATGCCCACTGAATGGTGAATGTGGAGTCCCTGCGTCTTCTAGAGAATGGCAGCCAGACTTCTACTCTCCAGATAGGAAGGAGCAAAAATATGAAAAGACCAATAGAAACGCCTAAAAGTTTGACACAAGGATTTTCCAACCAATAGCCCACAGACCACTCTTCAGTAGATCTCAACATTGTCAAGCCTTATCCGTCCATCATAGTTGCCACTTTGCTGTTTAGTCTCGCATCCTAAACGGAATAGTCAGCAAAGGATTTCCTGAGAAATGCCTCCAACATGAAAGACAGAAACCCAAATAAGCAAACAAACAAAATAACCAATTATACAGGAAAAATAAAACTTCAATGAACAAATAATACGCCCAGAGAGATTATAAAGGATAACGCATCCATTAAAAACACAAATAAACAGGCCCTGGCCGGTGTGGCTCAGCTCATTGGGCGTTGTCACACTCAACGAAAGGTTGCTGGTTTGATTCCCATCGGGGCACATGCCCAGGTTGCGGGCTCCTTCCCTGGTAAAGGGTGTGTAGGAGGCAGCCGATCAACGATGGGAACCCTGCCTCCTGACCATGGTGCTGTCCTGCCAGCCCTCCGGAAGGAGGATCTGGCCCCCACACTTATTCTCACCGTCCAACATCCCCAGTGGTTTCCCACTGCCAGTTCCCGAGGGGAGATATCCAGTGTGTGTGATATGATCCACGAGGGTGAGACACTATGTATTTCATTTACATCCAGCCACATTCATTTTCAATTCCCACTTCTGTTTCTGCATGTGCTTTATAACAGTACCTGCTTACAGTTTATAAATGATTAAATATTCATATATTTGTGGTATGTGCTTGTTCAACTAGTGAGGTGTGTGATCAATGAAGTTCAGACACCAATGATTTATAGACTAAAGTCCAAATTCTCTGACACGCAATAGCCCTACCTACAGGGTGTCTCCAATGTTCTCATCCAGCCTTATTTCCCCTCCATCACATTGACTCATCGTAAGTTCAGCTAACAAGGGCCACACACTTTCCTCCTGCAGAGCTCTGGACTGTCTCCCTGTGCCTTTGTTCTTGCTGTCCCTTCCTGTGGATACCTTCCTTCCAGTCCCTGTGTGTCCCAACTCCTAAGTCCAGTTCCGATTTCCCTTGGTAGACTCTTCCCTGACCTCACCCCGCTGGAGGCAACCTACCCCTCTTCCGAATGTGCACACTGCTCTTCTGTGCCGCCACCGGGGCAGTCTGACTTCCTGCCCAGGTCACTGACATTCACGCCTAATCTCATTGTTAGGGGACACACTTCTTCAGGTCAGCAGCTGTCACTGACACCTTTTCCCAGCTCACATTTCCCAGTTCCGTGCAGGTCTAAGTGAGAGAGTCAGTGTAACCTGGCCAGAGATTCAAATCCAGCTCTCACAATCAAAACATGTGACAAACAAAGATGCTGCAGTAAGCCATAAACCTTGCGCAGATTATTTGACATTTCACAGTAAACCCGATCGGCTCTATGCATTAGCTCTTCTGGAAAAAGGCAGCTGTAAATACCTCTATTTGCTCCGCCACGGGCTGTTCAAACACATTGGCCAGTTTCTGCAGAAGCATGTATTTGCTGTCAGCCAGCGATGTACACAGCACCTTCAGATCATTCTAGGGGGTGAGAAATAGGAAGACTTAACATGTGCACCGGGAAATTCAAATGGTTATAAACATAACACATGCTCTTAGAAATAATATACAGGTATGGGAACTTTATGTTCAGAGAAATCAATGCTGTTCTAGGGGGAGGTAAAATAAACTGGTAACAGTTTACTTTAAATGCTAAATTTGACTTTTGAATAATCATTACACAAACCATTTTCAACACAATCTATAAGGAGGCAAGGCATACAAATAAAAAAGCACTGCTGGTCACCCTGAACTTCTTGTTATGTCTGAAATAAATGTGCACATTTAAACATCCCAGCAGAAATATTACACTAATGACCTCTATCTAGTAAAATAACCTATTGATGTTACCCTGATTTGGGAAGAAAATAAAATTCCTAAGAATAATATGATTCCTTTCTTCCTCTCTCCTCTCCTCTCTCTCCCTCACTTCCTGCTTTTCCCGAGTTTCAAAGAATGTGCACAAGCTTATAAAAAGCCATCCAGAAGTTTAGAAAAGAACCATGTTCATGATGACCAAAGGCATATTAAGAGAAAATACCAAAAGAGCTTAGCCATGCCTTTTGTCCACAAACATTACTCACTTAAAAGTCCAAATATGCTCTGGCCAGTAGCTCAGTTGGTTAGAGCAGCATCCTGATAGCCAAGGTTCGGGTTCAATCCCTGGTTTCTCTCTCTCTCTCTCTCTCTCTCTCTCTCTCTCTCTCTCTCTCTCCCTCCCTCCCTCAAAAAAAATCAATCAATAAAAAGTTCATGTATTTATATTGAGTTAGAGTTGTACAAAAATCAAATAGCTATCAGAATTTTGGTATTCAGTTCTAAAGGGAATAATGAACTGGGACAAAGCTGGAAGGATAAAATGTTTAATCCTGCCCTTCCCCTCCCGATATCAGTAAATCCCCTATTGGTCAGCAAATGTGTCCGATGGGCTGGGTGTCCGTCACAGGGTGAAGGTGATCACATCCTCTTCACTGGGGGCAAGTCAGATACAAGTGCCCGTCACCAAGATGGAAAATTCTGGCCATCTCACCAGCAGAAGGACAATCACAGCAAGGAAGAAAAATCAACTTTCAGGCCATGTGGGAGCATCACCACACAAAATGTCAGGCTAGCCCTAGCCGGTTTGGCTCAGTGGATAGAGCGTCGGCCTGTGGACTGAAAGGTCCCAGGTTTGATTGTGGTCAAGGGCACATGCCTGAGTTGTGGGCTTGATCCCAAGTAGGGGGCATGCAGGAGGCAGCCTATCAATGATTCTCTCTCATTGATGTTTCTATCTCTCTTTTCCTCTCCCTTCCTTGTGAAATCAATAAAAATACATTCAAAAAACAACTACAGCACAACAAAAACCAAAATGTCAGGCTAAAAAGCAAAATCGTGAATGGATTATGCAGTAAATTACTATTTTTTAAAAGCAATAAACAGGAGAATTAGAAAGAAGCATATGATTCTAAAAGGCAATAGCTGTCACTAACCCAAACCCAAACCAATCTGCAAGCCTAGTTGCAGACTAAATAGGAAAATATAATAACAGCACTGGAAAAAATGGGGCTAGAAACAAGGGTTTTGCTTATGAGATATGATATTGTTTGCAGGACCACAAAACCCGAGGAGGCAGTCAGTAGGGTGTGATTTAAGAGTTGTGGACATGAAGGCTCTGAGAGGCAGCTAGGGTTATAGAGCAGTAGGTAACAAAGCCAGAATTTGAACTCAGGGGGACTGGCTTTGGAGACTTTGTTCTTTCTTTTTTAAAAAAATATATTTTTAGTGATTTCAGAGAGGAAGGGAGAGATAGAAACATCAATGATGAGAGAGAATCATTGATCGGCTGCCTCATGCACACCCAACACTGGGGATCGAGCCCACAACCCAGGCATGTGCCCTGACCGGGAATTGAAAAGTGACCTCCTGGTTCATAAGTCGATGCTCAATCACTGAGCCACACTGACCAGGCCGGAGACCGTTCTTTTATTTTTTTAAATATATTTTATTGATTTCAGAGAGGAAGGGAGAGAGAGAAACATCATTGATGAGAGAGAATGATTGATCGGCTGCCTCCTGCACACCCAACACTGGGGATGGAGCCCAAACCCTGGCATGTGCCCTGACAGAGAATTGAACCCAGGACCTCTTGGTCCTTGGGGTGAAGCTCAATCCACTAAGCCACACCAGCTGGGCTGGAGACTTTGTTCTTAATTTTTGCTCTTTTGACTTTGCAAAATGAATATTAGAACAAAGCTTAGCTACTAGGGATCTTGTGAAGATTAAAAACAAGAGTACATGTGAAAATATTTTGTGAATAAAAATAAAATGATGCACAAATGTTTGTGGTAATTTTACTTTGTAGTTTTAAGAATGTAAATTACCTGAAGGCAGTGGTAATTTGTCCCTCTAGAACAGTGGTCGGCAAACTGCGGCTCTGTTGACTAATGAGTTTGCTGACCACTGACCTAGACTCTGAATTCCAATAATTACAGGTTGTTGTTGTTCCTTGTGATTAAGCCCCTATCCCAGTGGTCGGCAAACTCATCAGTCAACAGAGTGGCAAACCGCGGCTCCCGAGCAGCATGTGGCTCATGAGCCGCAGTTTGCCGACCACTGCTATAGAACAATCATTTAATTGAGGCATGGGGCCCACCGGCTGTGAGTTTGACATGCTTGCTCTAGATCAGTGGTCGGCAAACTCATCAGTTAACAGAGTAGCAAACTGCGGTTCGCAAGCCGCAGTTTGCCAACCATTGCTCTAGATATATACCCAGAAAATTCCTTGTGTCTTGGCTAGTGCTACATTTATTTAACATTTTACAGTATTTTTTAAATCAAAAATTTTACATAAAACTCTTGGCCCTAATCACAGATATCCATTTAATAAAACTTCTATGTCTGTTAAAAATAAAGTTCAATTAAAACTTACGTATTCCCAAAGAGAACTTTTTATTAGGAATGAAAATCAACATTAAACAGTTATCAGCTACTTTTGCATTTGCTGAAATTTATAGTCATAGGAAAAGTTTCATAAGCACACAGTTATTCAGTTGGCAACAGTCTCCAGTCTGGAGCTAAAAGGCAGCCAGCCTGAGAAGTGAGGACTGGGAAGTAATGCAATATGTCTGAACGCAGGTGGAACTAATTAGGCCACAGTCACTTGCAATGGGCCTGGGTATTGGAGTCCCGGCTTTGCTCTGTATTACATGTTTCTTTGGTTACATGTTTCTTTGGTTATATGTTTTAAACACTACTATTATCAACTGGAAATTGTAATTGTACTGTGCCATAAATATGACTTTTATTGGTTGAATGTAAATTCCTATTCAGCCCTTATTGTAGTTAGCTGCTTTTCTTGAGTTCCATTTCTGGGAGAATGAAACTCAGTTTTCTAATCTAAGTTCAATCCCCTAGTTTTTCTGTAATGTTCTTTCTCCTCGTTGTTCATTTGAAGAAATAAAATAGGTCTTGGCCTATCATACCTCGATCAGACATCCTGTTTAGGACACCCTCCCTGGCTTCTGCTTAGAGCAAACTATTAACTCTTTCCGTGGAGGACGGGCAAACAACTCTTGACAATGTCTTACCTGGAAATTTAGTACTTGCTGAAGTCTTTCCTTCATCTGATGACATCGCTGATCTACTACTGAGTCTAACAAGGATAACCTCCCCAAAAGACACCCCAAAGTGTCTTCAATAACATCGCGGTGATCACTATTCTCCGGAAATGCTTGGGAAAACAAGTTCTTGTTCTTATCCATTTCTTCAGACATTTCCTTAATATCTTTGGCAAGTGTCTAGGGTTGATCAAAAAGAAGACCATTTGAATGTTTAGACCCAGGAATCTGTATACAAATCAAGTCTTTACCCCCTTAGGGAGTCAAGTGCTTTGTAATGCCATACACTCACAGGCATAGGCTGGCAAACTTACCTCTTGGTTGAAGAGGCAAGTCTCGGTTTCTTCTGGTGTAAGGGCCATGGCAAAAAGTAAACGTTCTTCAACATCATCCAGCCACGTAGAGGTAGCCGAAACTCCATCATATAACTTCTGTTCTAAGTGAATATTCTGCTTCTTTGTCCCTCCGCCCTGGGAAAAGAAGTGGAAGAAGGAATTAATTACAGTGTTTTGAGAAATCAAAGAAAATTACCAAGATAAGACTTTGGAGTTTAGGGTCATTCACTAGGGTTGGGTCTCAAGAGTTCATGTCCAGGGGTGGGAAACCTCACGAAGATCAAGATCCATGAGTAAACTCAGAGCGCAGCCTTACCTGGGATGAGACCTCCTCAAAGGCCTGGTTCAACCCATCCAGCAAGGACGTCACTGCAGATTTATCGTGGGCTGGCCCGTCGCCTTTGTACAGTGGCACGCCAGCCAGGAGCCGGTTTGGCCTGCTGAAGAGCTGCAGACAAACAGGGGCGGCTTACGTAAGAGCACATGTACTGTGTCCAGGTTCCTCAGATCCAAAGGGAAGTCCTAGAATTTACTCTGTTCATGCCACTGCCGTGGAATGGCCCAGGTCAGTGCTAGCCCAGGACACAGGACTAGTGTCTATTGTCAAAAGCCCGCTGGGCCATGGCTGTGGTGAGCATCGCAGGCTTGCCCAAGTTCTGGCCTCACTCACTAGCTCTCCAAGGTGTCCATTCCTCTGACTCGCTGGCTTCTGCTTAGAGCAAACTAATAGCTATTTATCTGGAACCTTCTGTTGCTATATTCAATTCCATTGGGTGTGGCTTGATTGACTGAGCCAAGTCCAGCATCACTCAGTACCTACCCATCTTGCAAACCAGCCTGCACCTGGTTTACAGGAGCAATGCCAGCTGACCACTGGCTTCCCCTGTCTTTCAGAACCACCGAAGTCCCCATAGTGTCTCATTAAGGTCTTCTGAAACTATTAAATACTAAAAGTAGTGAGGAAAAATAAGATGACTTGACAATTTAGTTCCAGATTTTTGGAATTTCTTTTATCCTAGACGTATATACATCCCTAATTTACATCCGTAATTTTCAAAGTCGTAAAAAAGGGGGGAGACACAATTTAATGATTTATGCTAATGAGTAATCAGACAGGATTATCTCTGAGGAAAAATGGTACCTAGAAACCAACTTTTCACATCTAAACATGTAATTAATTACTAGAGGAAATGTGAAATGGGCTTGTGAAGAAAAATGCAGGAAGGATAATTTGCTTCATGCCTTATTTCGCATTGAAAATGAAAACAGAGAGGACTGCCTGGTTATACTGTCTCAGCCATGCCGTGCTTCTTCCACAAGAGGGAGTACAGAGGAGAGAAACGTGCGGTACCACTTGCTCTTGTTCCTTTGCCAGGGCATCCCGCAGCAGCCTCTGCTTGGCACTGACTTCCTGCTGGAGGCTTTCCCACTTCATCCGCAGCTGCCCTTCAGCAGGGGCCCTCTCTCCTTCCATCCCCAACTCCTGGGATGACACAGCAGGTTTTTCACTATTAGAAGAATAAACAATCTAAGTTTACCATGTGGGCAGAAAGGTGATCACTTATTGCGTGCACGAGCTGCGGCCTCTAAAATGAGAACCAGATTACTTTAGTTTATTAGCTCACACTTCCAAAAAAATAAATTCTAAAAAATGTGAGACTAACCATCAACAAATATAGGATAATGCAACCAGGGCCACAATAATCATTAAAAAATACATTGAAAATAGCTCAACATTAAAGATAAAAATAATTGGGGATCAGAAAGTATATGGATTCGTATTCTTTGACAAATAGCCCACAAATTAGTTAAAACCCGTAAAAATGCTACTTGGTCTCGGCCAGTTTTTACCCCGAGTCCAAAGGCCAGGTTTCAAGACGTGGATTAGGGTTCAGGACATGAGAGGAAGGCACCTGTGCCTCATCCTTCAGGACAGGCAGCAGTGTGCACCTGAGGATGACTGTGGCTCTTAGGGCGACACAGAGCTGAGTTTTTAAATCTCTGCACCATATGCTGTGCACCTGAAACTAATATAATATTGAATGTCAACTAATTAATAAACATTAAAAATAAATGCACATCAGCCCGGCCAGCATGGTTCAGTGCTTGAGTGTCCACTTATGAGCCAGGAGGTCACGGTTCGATTCCCAGTCAGGGCACGTGCCTGAGTTGCGGGCTAGATCCCCAGTGTGGGGCGTGCAGGAGGCAGCCAATCAATGATTCTCTCTCATCATTGATGTTTCTATCTCTCTCTCCCTCTCCCTTCCTCTCTGAAATCAATAAAAAATACGTTTAAAAAAATAAAATAAAAAATAAATGCACATTTGATTTGTGACATTCACAACGTTCACGAACCCTCTGTGAAGAAGATGGGCCCTTCTTATTCTAATTCCACAGAGGAGCAAAGCAGGGCTCAGAGCTGAGTTACTTTTCCATGGTGACAGCAGTTGAAGTAGAATAAAATCCAGACCTCCCTCCAAACAGAGGGATCATTCCTCTCTACTGCAGCTCCTTTCCTTTCCAACCCTTAGACTCAAGTCTTCAACTTGGAAATTGCCCAACTTCCTTAGCTTTTCTTCTCATACTTTACTCTTCTGTGTATAAGACTTTCCTTCTCCACTCTACAACAGGACTCAAAGCTCAATGAGTTGGCATGCAGAAATTACAAAAACAATCCTCAAGAAAAATCAACATCTTTCGTAGGCATAATGATGTTGAAGGAAGACAAGTTCTTACAGGGAAAATGTTTTACAGTTAGATATTCAGAAAGAAACATAATTTTCTAATGTGTTTCTTATGTGATTTTTTTTTCTGCTATTTGATTTTTAAAAAACGAACTCATGTATCTTCTCTGGACAGATATGCTGAGCATACGGAAAAGAAGCCCTCAGACTCCCTAGCTGTATTCATGCCGCACAATAAAATATTCAAAATGCAAGTAAATTATATATCCTAAAGAGAAAAATAATGATTAAATTTTTGCAGGTGTTTAAAATAAAAGTTTGATTGAGATGTTTGCATTTCTTCAGATGTTAGGGAATCAGTGACCAGAATAGAAAGAGCGTTTGGAAACCTACCCAGCACCGCCAGAGGTCTCTGCTGCTGAGTGTTGGGTGAGGATTTCCTCTCCACGACTGGCTACTGACCGCAGGAGGCTCTTCTGCTCTGCTAACTCCTGCTCCAACTCCTGCTCAAGGGAAAGAACAAACAAACACAGCTTGTGACTTCATGAGTATCATCTGCAATCATGGTTCTATGTCTACTACAGCCTCGGAGAACGCGTGCAGCACATGTTTCAGTTTGCACGTTGCATAAAAGGTGTGGTTGAGGGAATGGCTCACACATCTCTCCGAACTACTCTATAGCATTGGTGGCTTTGATAAAACAGACCTGAAAAATCTTGGAGAGAAGAAAAAAAAAATTGATGGAAAATTAACATTTTGCTGGGCAAGGGTGCCCTCAAGTGGTACAACATGAACTTCCAATTTTCAAAATGAAGACTGCCTTTTTCCCAGCTGAGATCAGTCCTTGAGAGCAGCTGTTCTTTAATTCCCTGCTTACTTGATAAATTTGATTATCAACGGATTCAGTTTTACTTTTTCATATTTTGTGATAAATGCCTTTGCTCTTTGAAAAAAAAATTTAATATGCCCGATTCATAAAGTTAAGGTATCAATGAGGAATCATTCTTATTCACCACAGCTCATTATTTTCACTAGGCAATAATTTGCAATCCAATTTTGTGATGGTATCTACTTGAAAGTAGAAAATAAATTACATTTATTTAAAAAAAATGTAACTCAGACTTTCACCAATTCTCAGAGGCCTTCCTGAGGTTTTTATTATATAAAATAGTTTGAAATTGGGGCAAGTCTGAAAATAGAGCAGATAATCTTGATAAGGCAGATTTTAATTGTTACTTTACTTGTAAAGCTTTTCTTAAAAGAATAGACTTTAAAATGACCAAGCACAAAAATAGAGAATAAAACAAATAAACAAACAAAACCACAGAAAAAGGCCCAAGCATTCCAGTGGTCACGAGGAAATATGCTGAACCATTTAGCCCGGTCTCTGCGAAGAGCAGGCAAAGGTGCATTCCGTCTTTAGAACACAAGAAACTTGGCCTTCTAAGCGTTTCTCTCCGGTGTGAGCTTGGCACACCTGCAGGCTAGAGAGAGGTGAGGAGATGCTTTACTTTTTGTTGCTGGAGACTGCTCTGTCGCTGGAGGGCCCATGTGGAGCGAGCTTGGGCCAGCCAGTCCTGGACACCGGGCCTCTGGGCGGCAGCTGGGTCACCGTCGCTATCCTCCTTCTCTTGTGCTGCTCCCTGGTTTTAATGAGACAGAAATCAAGAGTCATACCACCCACAGGAAAGCCCTGACCAGAGCGGAGTGGCAGCTGCTTCAGTGTGGTCTCAGTAATACCAAAGCGGCTCCATTTGGATGTGAAACCATATATTTTAAAAAATGGCCCTAGCTGGTATGGCTCAGTGGAAAGAGTGTTGGCCGGTGTACTGAGGGTACTGGGTTCGATTCCAGTCAAGGGCACGATCCCCAGTGTGGGGCGTGCAGGAGGCAGCCAATAATTCTCTCTCTCTCATCATTGATGTTTCTCTCTCTCTCTCTCTCTCTCTCTCTCTCTCTCTCTCTCTCCCCCTTCCTCTCTGAAATCAATAAAAATATATTTTAAAAAATGGTAACACAAAACCCATTGAACTTACGGCATTTGTAGGAGGGAGAACAATAAATAGATGATTATACTCAGACATATTTGAGGGCAAAACTGCCTACTTAGAAGCTGGACTTTTTAGCTGACTGATGTGGTCACCAGACATTATTCCAGAATATTTTCCAGAAGACCATAGTAACTCTAGATCTCACTTCCGCTACTAACACCACCAGGACCAGACCCCACTGCCATTAGCTGCCACCACTGGCTTCGACAAAGGAGAAAGACAGCCCTAGCTGGTTTGGTTCAGTGGGCTGCAGACTGAAAGGTCCCGGGTTCGATTCCGGTCAAGGGCACATGCCCGGGTTGTGGGCTCGATCCCCAGTAGGGGGCGTGCAGGAGGCAGCCAATCAATGATCCTCTTTCATAATTGATGTTTCTATATCTGTCTTCTTCTCCCTTCCCCTCTGAAATCAATAAAAATATATATTAAAAGATAAAAAATAAAAAATAAATAAATAAGGAGAAAGACTAACGTAATTCTGAATTATCTGGTAGGAATGTATCCTTCCTGCTTGCTTGTTCTGATGGGATTTGAAAGGCCCTAACGTACTCATATCAGAATGGGATTCGTTCCAACCGAGATTTTTTCTGCTCACCTACGTGTATATGTCAGAGGATAAATTGCACAATTTGAATATAGCTCATTCACTAAGTACTTCTTAAGCACCTACTGTGTGTCAACCACTGTTCTAGGCATCGGGGATTTTTTTTTTTTTTTTTTTTCAAGAAGGAGCCAGACAGGGGCACTACTGGGGAGACAAACAATAAGCAAGTAAGAGAAGGGAAGAGCCACAAAGAACAGGAAACCAGATGATGGACAGAGAGTGAAGGGGAAAGGTTTCCGAAGCCGCTCTGAGCAGGCATCCTCAGAGACAGTTCCACAGGGCACAGAACAATGGCAAAGGCAGGCCGAGGGCCCTGCAGGCCTGGGACTGGCAGAGCAAAGGCAGGGGAAGGAAGCGGCGTGGCATCTCATAGAGAGTAGCACAGTGAAGGACCCAGTGTGGCTGGAGCAGGGTGGGGGCGGGGAGGGTTTAGAGTTCATTTCATGGAGGAGTGGGCCTGCTGGCTAGCGGGGAGCTGCTGCTGCTGTCCTTGGTTCTTTGCTGACTTTGATCACAGAATGGGATCCAGCAACATGGGTTCATCCCACCGGAGTGACCACAAAGCCCCTTATCTCCTCTTATTTTCAGAATTCCACTAACTATTGCGAATGGGGGAAAAGGGATTCCTGGAAAGTTACCTCACAGGGTGCTGTGATCATAAATTCCTACCTGGGCCCTCCAGGGTGGGAAGTCCCTCCCCAGGCACATCTTTGCCTTAGGCAAGCCCTGCCCATTGTCTCCGTGCATTTAGGTTAACACACCTTTGGAATAATCCCCGCCACCCTCAGGAGAGCACATAATCTATTCACTATCCTGTAACCCAGTCCCCCCTTGCTTTTCCCACCTCCATGTCATCTTTCTTCTTTCCCCTCCTTCATTTCAAACGCTTAAATGAAACTTATTCTCCTGAGCATCTGAGATCTGCTCCCCCCCTATGTGGTCAGTTTGGCTCAAATAAACTCATAAAAATTCTCTGTAGGTTTGCACGTTTCTTACGTAGACACTATTACCAGGAAATAGACAGTGTCTGTTTATCTTTCTATTCATTAAAATCCCATTATTAAACTGTAAAACGTTTGAGATGATAAACTTGGCAAAGTTGCTGTCAGTGCTTGAAGTGAAATAAACGGAAGGAAACAAGAAAACAGTGAAACCTACAGGGAATGTTATCCATAATCTTTTCCCAGGTTCTGAGCCACCTGAGCTCACAGCACTTTCCTTTAAGAAGATCCAGCTTCACAGCCAGAGATGTGGTGTAGATAGAACAACGCCGCCGGTCTAAAATATGCCATCTCTCTGCCCTGACCGGTTTGGCTCAGTGGATAGAGCGTCGGCCTGCGGACTGAAAGGTCCCAGGTTTGATTCCGGTCAAGGGCATGTACCTTGGTTGCGGGCACATCCCCAGTAGGAGGTGTGCAGGAGGCAGCCGATCGATGTTTCTCTCATTGATGTTTCTCTCTATCCCTCTCCCTTCCTCTCTGTAAAAAAGTCAATAAAATATATTTTAAAGAAAAAAAATAAAATAAAAAATAAAATATGCCATCTCCATGTTGCAGGGCCTTCGGGATGGGTGCTTAGGGACACCCCGCTGAGAATATTCCCACTCCTGCAGGAGAGCTTCCACAGAAAAACAGTGACCTTCCTGCAGGTGGCGGGTGTGGGCTGAACGGACACTCTTCCAGGACTAACGCCCAGACGTTTCTACATGAAGCAGATGCTCTCCATCGGAGAATGCACCACGGACCCAGAATTAGCTCTGAGAGACCTGGGACCTCCCAGCAAGGATGAGGCAGCAGGTCCACAGGGACCCGGAGCGTCAGCGTAGGAGGCTGAACACGGTCCCCAATCAGAGCCGCTCCAGCTGATAGAACAGGTCAAGGCCGTGACCTGCTGTCTCTCTTGGGTGGGATCCTGTCACCTCCTCCTGCTCTGCTCTTAGAAAAGTTCGTTTTCAGAGCTGAAGACTCACATGATAACTTCTCTGTTCACCACCCCATCCTTCTAACACAGGTCACGCCTGTCTGACAGCTGTCCTTTCAAAGCCCTCGCGCCAAATGTGCGCTTAGAAAAAGGACAGCAGCAGCGCCAGGTCTAAGGACAGCGCAGTCACTGCCCAAGCACACACACAGGTTCAGATTCTAAGACAGGCTAGACAACCAGTCATATTTGACTAACTGAACCCACAGCTTTAGAGAAAAGGGAATGAGGCAACCTGAGGGCAGATGCTTCGTCTGTATTTCCTAGGTGGTTAGGTTGGTTTTTCAGTTAGAGAGTTTTTCTCTGACCGGATTTAGTCATTTTGAAACATAACCCTTGGACCACAGGAAGCAAAAGAAAGGATGGAGAATCCAGCTCAGATTTCATTCCCTCCCCCCTGGGGATGAGCAGGCAAGGACAGAAGGGATGAGATAACAGCAGTCACTGTCTCTGAGGTTTGATAGCAGTTTTCCCTCTTAGCTAGGGACTAGGAAGTCAGTGACTTGGTCCCCAGAGTCCCCTGTGGGTGGAGCTACATAGCTGTTTATTTGGGAAATACTAGAACAGTAACTGCTTTTGCCAGGAACATTCCTTGGAAGATTAGTGAGGACTGGAGAAGGCTAAACATTAAATAAAGCATTTCTTAATAAAGCATTTAATTATTTATATCGGGCTAACTCACTGCTCCCTGGGTGGGTAATAACGTATGAAATGACCTAAGCTTCTTGCAAAGAAAAGATAACGTAATTCAGGAGGTATTATCATATGCCAGTAAGTCTGCGTCCCTTCACATAGAGAAAGAACCCATGGGGGAGGGGGAGCTAAAGAGGTTGGTTATTCATTGATACAAACAGAAGTCCAATCAGTTAAAGGGAATGGCCTGATTAGAGATGGCCACTGTATGGATACGTAGCTCTGAGAAGCGAAATGCTTGAGGCCCCACACAAGTTAGGAAGCTATTTCATTCCTCCTGACCCTCGCCAACCCCAACTGAAGGGTCCAACTTCACTAACATCGACATTCCATGGAAGATTGCTTTCCGCCAACAGCCCTTAGTTAATCTCAGATCAATTCTGAACTTTCTACACGGAGGGGAACGATCCTTTTCATGGCAATAATGACACACACAGTGCTCCTTTTAGTCCTACACCTGGAAAAAGAATCTCTTCAGAAAGGTCTAATTACTTAAAAACAAACAAACAAAAAAAACAAGCCATCAAAATTTTACATGCTGGAAACTTAGTAGATGAAAGGTGGTAAATGTGTAAGTATTTTAAAAATGAACAATGATGAATTTCAAGGCAGTCAAACAGTTTGCACAACAGTATCCCCAGGAGAGCTTGCACCCGCAGGCTGCATCCGGACTTGACTCCGTCTGAAGACCCTCGGTGGCCTGTGCGGCACCGGCCAGGTGGGAGCAGCACGGTGGCTGTCAGCACGGGAAGCCCAGCCCAGACTAGTCTAGCCTGCGAGCGTTCGGCAGGGCCTTTCCTCACAAAGAATGTGTTTTGCAAACTGTTAGTTGTGGTTATTCATTATTATACTCTGCTGTGGTTTGAGTACCTACTGTGAACATTACCTGCCTTAACATCCTCAGCGTATTTTAAAGTTAAATACTATTCTTATTCCCGTTTACAGACGAGAAAACTGATCTGTAAGAAAGGGACGTTCAAGGATCTCGCCCCAGGTCTCTGGTGAATGCCTGGGGGGACCAGGCTAGGGGAACGTTAGAACAGCAGTTCCAAAGTGACGGCCCAAGAACCACCTCTGCCACCTGGATATGCTTCATTTGGCACAGAAGTTATTTTTAAATTTTAGAATTAAATTTTTCAAATTGGAAGGTTTTGGATATACAACCTCATTTCCTTTCTCTGGAAGGTCTAGCAACGCTGACTGTAAATTCTTGTGTGCTGATAGCTGCAGCCCACAGCTGCTCCTCAGATGCTTGCCAAGGTCCTGGCTGGACCTGCTTCACGAGTTCACATTCCCTCCCCAGGCCCGAGGCCCTGGGATGTGTGCCCGTTTAATCCCCGATGCGCCTGTGGACCAATCCGGCTGTGCCTTCCATTCCTACCTGCCTCAGGGGGCGGGGCCCAGCTGGAGCTTCATAAACAAGAGCTATCCCAGATATGAAACCATCGCTTTAATAGTTTTCTATTGATTAGGTGTGATGTCTTCAATCACAGAATCATGCAACTAACAGAGAACTGAAGCTATGTAGGTTAGTCTGAAAAAAATCATGACACTGAGGAAAAAGAAGCAATCACAGTGAATGTCCAGTGAATTCCCACCACGACTTTTGTGGCCCATCCCCTGCCATTATCTGCACTCAAACACATGTGTCTCCTTCCCTCCTGATACTGGATCCTATCTTCTCCCTCCTACGCAAGTTGGTTCTTGCAATCTCACTTCTTTTTCATCAGTTTTTTCTCCACTGACTTACAGTCGAACCTCGTTTCTTGAACTTAATTCATTCCAGGAGGCTGTTTGAGAAGCAATTTGTTCAAAAACTGAGTCATTTTTTCCCATCCTATATAATAAGAGAGGAATATGCTAATTATTCATTACACCATGAGGCATAATGACCGACAACGTAAGGACCAGATCATGGATCTGCAGGAGGGTGGGGCAGCGAACTACAAGAGGGCGGTGGAGAGCTACAGGAGAGGGAAGGGCAGCAAGCAAGTGGGAGGCGGAGAGCTACAGGAGGAGGCAGGACAGCAAGCTATGGGGCGGGGGGAGCTACAGGAAGGCAGCAGCGACCTACTGGTGCATGGATTCGTGCGCAGAGCTACTAGTTAGAAACAATATAAATTGAATTAATCCATTCCAGACTCCCAAATGATTCCGATTCAACCTTTCTTATATACCTGTCTAATATACTGTTTAATATATAAATAAACACTTTTTTTCTTAAATTTATTGAACCACTCCTTACTAGCCTTGAAAGAATTTTTCAAATATCACTGCCTTGGAAATGCTATCATCAGCTAATTGCTTTTCCTTTATCCAATCAATAATAATTTTCCTACCTACTCAATTGTCTGTGATTGCTGGACAGTAACAATATGAAAGTTGCATGGGGAGAAATCTGAGTAAAAGTGTTTTAGTGTTCTCTTATATGGATCTGGAGAGAGATTAATACATAAACTTAGAATTCGTTAGATATGCATGGTAAAAAGTAGAGGGTAAAAAAGCAAAGGAAAGCCCTTAGACAGTGAAAACAAAGGTTAAAAAGGAGAAAAATAATAGAAAGAGCAGAAAAAATAGAAAACAGAAAGCAGGGTGATAGAAGTTTAAACATATCAGTAAGCATAATAAATATAAATGGACTAAACCTACCCTTTAAAACTAATGGATTTTCTGATTAAATAAAATATTTCAAACCAACAAAATATAGCTAAATGTTCTTTCCAAGAAGCAAATCTACAACATAAGAACACAGAAAAGGTAAAATCAAAGGAAAGTTAAAATATAAACTAGGCAAATATTATCCACCAAAAGCTCTAGTAATATAAAACAAAAATCACTATAAAGGAATGTTAAGGTCTCTACATGATGGTAAAAATGTTCAATTCACCTGGAATATATGACAAGCCTAAATTTGTGCATCCTAAATAAAAGTCTAGGTATATCTGAAAAGTAGAATGTAGGAGGAATAAAAGAAAAATGTGAAAATGTTATATCTTAATTTATGAACCATGTTTACATTTTTTTAAATTGTACATTTGCTAGATTTTGCTATTTATTTCTTTTCCTACACTGCAACCTTCAGGCCTACAGATTTAAATAGTCCTTATAAAACCTACTTGAAAATCGATGCCGACGTTTGTGTAATGCAGGTATGTACATAGTAAGTATCACTCCCCACCTTTCCTTTACAGGGACAGGCTCAGGAAAGGCATGTCGGCCACGCACAAGGATTCGGCTGTCCTTGCAGCATCGCCTCACTGTCGGGGCTGGAGCCTCACCTGGATGTTCAGCTGCTTGTCGTGCAGGGCTCGCTGGAGTTCCAGGAGACTCCCCTTGAGGGTTCTCAGCTTCACTGCCAGCTGCTCTGCCTCGTCCTTCGTGTGGGCCTTGCCCTCCAGCAGCAGGTTGTCATTGTGGACGGACAGCTCCGACAAGGCCACCACCTTCTGCTCTATTTCCACCAGCATGTTCTGGGAGGACAGAAATAAGGGTGAAATTCACACACCATGCCGGCCTCTACAAAGACCGTTTCTCGCAGCGAAACACAACACTTCCTTACGTCTTTCATCCAAAGAATACGACTTCAGGGTTTTTCCCCCTAGTTTTCCTATAGCCTTTAACAGTATATACAGATTTTAAAAAATACCTTGAGCTTCTAAGTTTTTCTCTTCAGATTAGATATTATGTAATAAAAATATATTGAAAAAAACCACATGGGAAGCCCACTTTAGATAGGCAACAGATGAGGAAAAAAGACCATTTTTATAGAAGGGACCCATGGAAGCAAAGTGCCCAGAGCCCCAAACATCATGATGTGCCCCCAATTCTGTGTAATAGTCCCCATTATAATTATACAACTGGCTCAAATTCTAGATTTAAGTTGACTAAGGAAGTGTTATCTATTTGTGTGATTTCATATGCTTCTAGATTCTACAAATATTGTCAAAAGATGATTTTAGTACTTTGTAAAAAGTCCTGAAATATATTATTGGAATTATGGACTTTATGTATAATGATAAAAATAGAGGTATCTGAAGGGAGTGGCGGAAGTAATGACAAACGTATTTTGAAGTGCACGTGGCAATTTCAAATGCTAAAAGGAAATGCTAAAAATAGACGTCTCTTCAGAAAGAAACTTGATCTAAAAAATAGAAAACACTGGCATGTAGCTCTCTATTGTTTAGCTTCAAAGCAGAGAAGAACGAGAAGAATGATGCCTTCAATACACATAGGTAAATTGCCCGAGGAATTAAAAAATTCAAATTATAATAGTCAATACTACAATAAATCTCAATCATAAAAGGAATGGCCAAAATGGAATACTACCTATTTTTAAAAAAAGATAATGTTCACCAATGAATGGTTTTTGTGTATTTCCTCTGATCCCAAATGGGATAAATATGAAGTCATGCTTACCGATATTTAACTCTGCAGATTGGGGAGGATTTTCTAGAAACTTGCTAGTTATAGTTAAATGAAAGAGCTTTTAAGACATACATCACCCATGTGTGAAGGACAAATATGTGGATAATCTTTGAAATTCAATGGTTGGCACAGGGAGTTCATTATCTATTCTCTATACTTACATGTGTGCTTGAAATTTTTCATAACATAGGGGTAGACAATCTATAATGATAAAAGTATAATATGCTAATTAGACCGGAGAGCCAAATGACCTTCCAGAGTCTTTCTGGGGCTGCAAGGGCTGAGGCACGAATTTTGTACATCAGGCCTCTAGTAATAATATAATGAAAACCTTAATGTCATTGCCTCTACCTTAATTCCTAGGGACCTCACATCAGAGAAAGGATATTCTCTGCTCTAAAAGACACCTCCTTGTGTTCAGTCTGTCTGCCTAAAACTGACAGTTTGTCCAAGTTTGCAAAAATTATATATCAGAATTAGAACAAAAATTGCAACAGAGCACCTAGGGGACACCTCCTGCTGTATTCATCCACAGTCTGATGCACTGACACCAATTCTTCTCATTGCCTCTGAATGTCTTATTAGCACCAAATACAGGCACTATAAATGTTTTGGTATCTATGATCTTTTAAAAATTTCCTTTAGGAAGTTGAAGATTTTCTAAAATTGGGAACTTACTGGTAAAATTTTTCAAAAGACTGAGTTGAAGTCTGGATTTCATTTAAGCTTTTACTAGTATAAGGTCTTTGTTTTCCTACTCTCTAAATATATGAAGTACATGGCTTGAAAAAAAATCATATATCCATATCCAGCCTTTTTACCATTATGTTTTCACATTTAAAAATGTGCTTTGTGATGTTGACATGTTCCTTCAAGATCATTTCCGTACCTGGCAGTCCACCAGCTGGGCCTCCATGTCCAAGGGCTCCTTGGAGGTGCCCAGCGCGACGTCCAGAGTGGCCTTAGTGCTTAAGAGCCAGTGGTCCAGCTTGTCGACTTCAGAGCGGTACCTCTGCAGGGCCTGTTCCTGTCTCTGTTCCTCCAGCTGGTCATTTAACTTCTCCTAATGAATTAAGCAGAATGTCACATAGATCGCCCTCAGGTAAAATCATTAGGACTCAACACAAAAGCAATGGTCCTCAGCTCTGGCTTCACACCAGAATCAACTGTGAAACTTCAAAAGCAAGACAAAACACACAAAAAAAACTGTCCTTGGGCCACATACCAGAGCAATAAATCAGAATTTCTGGAGGTGAGTCTCAAGATTCATATTTTTAAAGAGCTTTCCCTTTGATTCTAACGTGCACCTAGAGTTTAAGCATTCTTACATAATACAGGACCAGGCAGATAATGCGAATGATGAAAATTGATCAAGGATTAGAACAAAAGAATGGCATAAGATGGTGGGTTGGAAATAGGTACATGACCCCAATGTGGGGAAACTGTAGGGAGTGGTGGGGACTGTGACAAACTGAAGAACGTATGGTCCACCTACAAAGAAAGCATCATGAATTTCAGGCAATTGATTCCCTGCAAGAAGAGGTGGCCCAGTGTTACTAGTTTCTTGAAGGAAAGAAGAAATTCTTTTTGTTGTTGTTGTTGTTAGATCTCTGTTGTTTTTTTTTTTGATGAGGCAAATAATTCATATTAAAAATAAAACACACCAAGCCAATCACTTAATTTTAATTTTGAAACTCCACAAATGTTTCATAGAACGATTGGGACAATATTAATATATTAAAAAGTTAATTCTTAAAAAAAGGTACTCTAAACACCTTATTTTAAAATTACTTTATAAATAACTTATTATTTTTAAATTACATGAAAAATAGTTTAATAAACTTTAAATAAAGCAGATACGTTGATTTTAAATTTATTCTAAACGAGAAGTAATGAATATATGATCTGACTAAACTTATAACAGGTAAACTAGGAGCCTATACACCCAACAATAGGACCATGTTTAATTGAATTATAGTATAATCATCAGCCAAATAAAATAATATTAAGTTCATGTAATAAGAAATGTATTGAGAACTAATTATATCCCAGAGGTACAAGGAGACAGATACGCTAAAGGATTTTGTGGAGTCTCAGGTCTAATGTCCTATATATGATATAGGACAGAAATGATAAGAGAGAATAAAGCAAAAATAAACTTTCATGAATCAGTGTGCTTGAATTGGCTAACACTGACTAAAGTTTTATTCTTCACAGCATTAGTAATAGTATTCATAATATGCTCTTATTTAAACATTAGAGGCCCGGTGCACGAAGTTAGTGCACAGGTAGGGTCCCTAGGCCTGGCCAGCAATCAGGGCTGATGTGTGGGCAGACCGGCGGGGCAATTGGGGGGCTCCCGCTGGCACCTGCTTTGGCCGGCCTGGGGCCTGCAGGCTTGGGGTAGCTCCTGCATTGAGCATCTGCCCCCTGGTGGTCAGTGCACATCATAGCGACCGGTCTTTCTGCTGGTCGTTCTGCCAGTCGGTCGATTTGCATATTGGGCTTTTATTATATAGGATAGCACCACTGTGCAAACCTTCCACAATTATTCTTCACAAGGCCCATGTCTACCAACTATTTGCTTTCTACATTCTCAACTTTTCACGCTGAAATGAGGCAGAAAAGGGTGAGAAGATGCATTTCTGGCTACACACATCATGCGCAGCCCCTGTAGCTCAGAGTTTGAGCATTGGCCTATGAACCAGAAGGTCACGGTTTTATTCCCAGTCAGGGTTTCGGCCCGATTCCCAGTAGGGGACATGCAGGAGTTAGCCGATCAATGATTCTCTCTCATCACTGATGTTTCTCTCTCTCTCTATCTTGTCTGTCTTTTCTGAAATAAATAGAAATATATATCTTTTTTAAAAAGAAAAACTGTACGTCACATAGTAGCCCAGATACGTGTCCACACAACTCTAAGGGACATGGACATGCGGGGCTTCCGAGTTATGTTACCTCTAAAAGCTGTCGTTTCCCTGACGCTTTCATCTTGATGGTGGACATGCGCTCCTCCAAGACGGTGAGTGTGGACTGCAAGGCCAGCTGCTCCGCGGGGTCAGACTCTGGGGACTTGGACACCAGCTCCTCCGCGAGGGATGCCTGCAGCTCGCTGATTTCATCTTGGAGCATGAGGATCTCATCCATCAGTGCCTGTGGGAAAGACGGGAATCACACTCAAGTCCACATTTCTGGGGACTGAGAAATCCTGTCACCAGCTCAGTCTCCCATCAGCTGAGATGAGTGGATATATTTCACTCAAAGTCATTTAACCAGCAAACAGGGGGCCTACTAACACAAGTTTCAACATGGAAGTCCCAGACGACTACCTGTCAGAAAATTTCTGATTTCAAAACCATGTGTGCCATTAAACTAAATGAATTTGAACAAGTTCATGAATCTGTCTGGTTTTCAATAGGCTCATCTATAATCTGGGGGAGGGGGGATGCTCAGTTCATGCTCACATCTACAACTCTATGTTGAATATAAAATTCACCACTTTCTTCCTCAACACGATTTTTCCCGCTCCAAAGTTCCCCAAGTTTGAGACAGCCATGTGTTTTAATCCCAACCTCACTTTATACAAGATGGGAGAAATCTGTCACCTATTCACATGGCATCGCCCTCTCATTTTTTCTCCTTTGCTTCCCAACGCTAACATTTGCCGTTTCACAGGGCTGATTTCCAGCCCCCCTTTCCTCACTTTGCATCTCTCCCAGGTGATCCATCCTAAGAACAGGCTCATATATTCAACATACTCATTTCATGGGTATCTCCATCCTATGACATATAAAGCCTGCCTCCTTCCTTCCTTCCCCACCGCAGTAAAGGAGCCACCCTTCTGGGCATAGCTCCACCTCCGGACCCAGGAGCCATTCCTCACACTTTCTCTACTTCACTGGCTAAGTCCAATCCCACACCAAATCCAAATGCTTACTTGTGTGTCTGTGTATCTCCTCTGCTCCACCCTCAGTCAGAGCCTCGTGTTGGGGTTACCTGCTCACATTCTCGTCTCTCCAATCCCCTCTTCACAAAGTGATTAGAGCGAGCTTTTAAAAAGGTAAATCAGAACCTCTCACTCACCTGCTTTAAGATACTTAGTGGCTTATCACCTGTAAAGTAAAATCCAAGCTTCTTCCCATATACTTGTCTGGCTCACCCCTGCCTGCCTCTTGTACCACACTCTCTCCCAGCTCCTATAGTCTTGCCTTCATATTAGTGACTCCAGGACTCTCAGCAATCTATTTACTTATTTATTGATTGAATTTATTGGGGTGACATTGGTTAATAAAATTATATAAGCTTTAGGGGTACAATTCTATAACATGTCACCTGTATATTGTATTATGTGTTCACCACCCCAAGTCAAGTCTCTTTCTGCCACCTTTATGCTCCCTTTACCCTCTCCTACCCCCCCATCCCCATCCTCCCTTTCCCTCTGGTAATCACCATACTGTTGTCTGTCTATGAGGTTTTCTTTGTTTTTGAAATATATTTTTATTGATATAAAAATATATCAATAAAAATATATTATTGAGAGGGAAGGGGAGAGATGGAAACATCAATGATGAGACAGAATCGTTCATCGGCTGCCTCTTGCATGCCCCCCACTGGGGATTGAGCCTGCAACCCCAACATGTGCCCTTGACTGCGAACCTAGGACCCTTTAGTCTGCAGGCTGATGCTCTATCTACTGAGCCAAACCAGCTAGGACTATTTTTTGTTTTGTTTTTTGCTTAATCCCTTCAACTTTTTCACCTAGCCCCCCTATCTCTTCCCCTCTGACAGCTGTCAGTCTGTTCTCTGTATCTATGAGTCTGTTTCTATTTTGTTATTTTATTTTGTCCATTAGATTCCACATATAAGTGAAACCGTATGGTATTTGTCTTCCACTGATTATTTCACTTAGCACAATCCTCTCCAGGTCCGTCCATGCTCAGCAATTTCTGTAAAGTAGCAAGCACCCTGTTTTCCTGATTAACGTCAATCACAATTACACGTGGTTTTTATTTTCATTTTTCGTGCTTGATGACTGGCTGTGTAGCTGTAACCATGGCAGGAGGCAGTCTTACTTGGGGTTTAAATGCGTGTGAGAAAACACAGGCCTTACTGCAGGAGGGGCTTTGTATTTGGCAGTGTTTCATAGCTCCCAGTGACCCCACGTGCCTAATCCCCATCTCTTCACAGGACTGCAGGCTTCCCTGCGAGCACGGTGCCTTCTCCTGTAGGCTCTCAACAAATATTGACAGAATAAATAAACAGAACTTCTCTTTCCCTAATACCAAGTGTCATCAGGTTTAACTGGATTTTTACAGAAGCGATGACACTGACATTAGTAGATACACTAGGAAGTGCACACACTAAATGCACAGCTCTGTGAAGTCTCACCAGCTGCACACACCTGTGCTCCCACCACCCCAATCAAGAAGGAGAACACGCCCAGGACTATATACCCCCCTGGCCCTGCTCCCTGTCACAGTCTCAACCTCCTTCCCAAGGATCGCCAGGGTGTTGGCTGGTAAACATCCGGGTTATTTTTGCCTGTGTGGGCTCTGGATAAGTGGAGTCACAGATGATGTACTGCTTTGTGTCTGGCTTCTTCCTCTCCCTTGTCAGGACTGTGCAAGTCTCTGGTGCTGCCTAATGTAGAAAGAGCTGATCATCTTCACTTGGTTTGTGGATCTTTTCCATGTAAGCCTTTCTGGTGCGTTCATAGTGGTGATCTCATTGTGCTTTTAATCTGCATCTCCCTGATGACTAAGGAGATTGAACGCTTTTCCTATGTTTGTGGCCACCTGAACATCCTCTCTGGTGACCGCCCGCTAAAAATCTCCTGCCCATTTTCTATTGGATCCTTCCCTTTTCTTGCTGAAGGGCGGAGTGGTTTGTTTACTCTGGATAAGAGTGCCTGTGTCTCTTTTGGTTCTGTGTATTGCACATATCTACTCCCTTGTTGTGATCTGGGTGTCCCTTAATGGGAAAAGACTTGCTTAATGGTCCCTTTTGGTAGTTAAATGTATCAGTATTTTCCTCCATTAAAAAAGTTAGGTGCCCTAGCCGGTTTGGCTCAGTGGATAGAGCGTTGGCCTGCGGACCAAAGGGTCCCGGGTTTGATTCCGTTCAAGGGCACGTACCTTGGTTGCAGGCTCCTCCCTGGCCCACGCCCTGGTCAGTGCTTGTGTAGGAGGCAACCAATCGATGTGTTTCTCTCACATCAGTGTTTCTGTCTTTCCCTCTCTCTCCCACTGTCTCTAAAAAGCAATGGAAAAATATCCTTAGGTGAGGATTAACAACAACAACAACAAAGTTAGGGCTTTTGGTGTCCTATTTAAGTGATCTTTGCCTACCTCAAGGTCATGAACATATTCTCATGTGTTATCTTCTAGAAGAATGCTATTCAAAGTGTGGTTGAAAAAGTGGCATTAGTCTGCAAAATGTTTGTCGCCAGTTCATGACCGGGTGACGATATCAAGGGTAAATGTTAGAAAACTTTATAGCAACCTGACATTGACCTGATATCCAAGTAGTATTTTATGTTATGTTATGTTATGTTATGTTATGTTATGTTATGTTACGAAGATAATGGCCTATGGTGGGTTAGAAAGTTTTAATAAAATTTTTTTTAAAGTTATTTACTACAGATAGTTTGAGAAGCACTGTTGGAAAACGTTTTATTTTCCCTTCACATTTAGATCTACAATCCACCTGAACTTAATTTTTGTGTCCAATGTAGGTAGGGGGTTATCTGGATAGCCAACTGACCCTGCATTATTTATTAAAAATGATTTTTTACTCAGTGCTTTGCAGTATAATTTTTGACATAAGCCAAGTGTCTGTGTAGATGTGAGTGTGCTTCTGACTTCCAGTTCTGTTCCATGGACCCGTTGGCTGGCTGTCTGTGCCAATACCACGCTCCCATAAACACTATAGCTTTGTAATCTCACTCTAAAGGATACATCCTTCAACTTTACTCATCTTCTTCAAGGTTGCATTGGCTATTCTTGACCCTTTCAAATTTCAATATACATCTTTTCATACATTTGCCATATATTTTAGAATTAGCTTGTCAGTCTCCACCAAAGAACTTGCTGGGATATTATAATGGGATTATAATGAATTACAGACTGATCTTGCTTCCTATACATTCAAAATGCTTTTTGGCCTGGCCGGAGTGGCTTACTGGTTGACCGAAGACCTATGAACCAGGAAGTCATGGTTGGATTCCAGGTCAGTGCACATACCCGGGTTGCAGGTTCGATCCCCAGTGTAGGAGGTAGCCGATCCGATCGATGATTCTCTCTTATCACTGATGTTTCTATCTCTCTCTCCCTCTCCCTTCCTCTCTGAAATCAATAAAAATATATTTTAAAAAATGCTTTTTGTCCAGTAAGTTATTTCATACTACCTTATAATAACTTCTTGGTATTTGATTGCCAAAAGTATAACATTTGCCTAAAGTATATTATTTGGTCTGTTTAACTTAAAGGCTTCTCCATAATTAGTTGGACGGCATTGTCTTTCTCTGCACTGATCCTCTGTATGAGCAAGAATAGCCCCCTCACTATTTCACACCTGTGGCTTTCCTCACAAGTACATTTATAGTGCCTTCTACCCACTCCTGTTGCCATTCCAAATTTTCAAAATCTGCCTCTCCCCAAAGACCTGCAGGAGGTTTCTCTTAGCTACTTCCCACTGCTGTAGCCCACAATCACTTTTTTTAAATTTTTTATTTTTGGTACAATGTTTTGGTAATCCACTCCACCGTATAGTAGGTTATTTTGACCACAAATTAGTGAATAAAGTTCATCTATTTCAGCTGTGCACATAGTAGATGCTCAACAGATCTAGTTGAATTCATTCTTATTCTTGACAGAGAAAACATGTATCTGAATCATGAAGCAACCAGAAAAAAAAAAAAAAAAAAAAAGCCTCCTCATTTAATCTCAGTAGCTTTGACCAATCAAGTGAAGTTACCAGCTTCCGTTTCCAGCTCACAGCGTTCTGAGGCAGCTTCCTGAATGGTCTGAAAACGTAATGAAAGAACTAGGAAACGAGAGATTCTAGCACGGTTAAGTTTCGTCCTGTGAGAGTAGAGCCTCTCTATTCATGCTTCTGTTTACCCTCAAGGGAGAGCGGATATTTTTGGAAGACAGCTATAGTTTTTAACAGCCAAGCTTCCTGGGGTTTTCTCTATGGGTGACGAAATGTTTTTGTAAATGCCACAGAATCATACACTTAAATGGTTAATGCTACAGGATGTGAATTTCACTTCAATTTTTTACGAAAAGGTCCCGCCAGCAGTCCAATAGGCCTTCACCCCATAGCCCTGTCTCGGCTGGTGGCCAGCTGCTTCCCCAGGATGTCTGACTCAAAACTAAGGAGGGGAAGATGAAAGGCAAGACTTTGGGCCTCTGACTTGTGGTGAGAAGGGGGCGTGTGCATGACACTTTCGTGGTTTAGAGAACCAACTACCTTGAGCTTCTCTAAAATGACTCACTTTGGAGAGAACATGGTTTGGTTCAACACCCAATGTCAACATGAAGTTCACTGTGACTTTCAGAACTACCTACAGCAGCACAGTTCATTTCCAACGCTGAGTGGCTGTACGTATCAACAGCAACACAAAATAAGCTCAGAGCTCTGTCTACTATCCATCACTGAGCCTGGTGAGGCAGAGACCACACACTCCCACAAAGCATTACTGCCTATGACAATGGAGGTCCCATCACAGAGGGCTGAACGCTCAGAACAACAGCCACAAGCCAGCGTATGAGGCCGCGAATGTCTCAAAATGTAACCCACCAAACACTGTAGAGAGGCTAACAGGAAAGTCACAGCATTCCACCCAAATTCAGTGGATGTGGACAAATGTTTAAAGGGATAATGTAGGAATTCGGTTAGTTCTCAAAAGAAACATGAATGCTTCTGAGCGAGTGTTGGGGAAGAAATAACAACTGAAGTGTCTGTATTAATTTCTAGGAAATATAAAAAGCGTACCAGACTTTCTCACCCACATTCAGCTGGAATTTAGAAACAGTGATTCTACAGTAGTGCTTGGAAATTTTTTTAAAATTTATTTTGTTGCCCTGACCGGTTTGACTCAGTGGATAGAGCGTCAGCCTGCGGACTGAAGGGTCCCAGGTTTGATTCCAGTCAAGGGCATGTACCTTGGTTGCGGGCACATCCCCAGTAGGGGGTGTGCAAGAGGCAGCTGATCGATGTTTCTCTCTCATCGATGTTTCTAACTCTCTATCCCTCTCCCTTCCTCTCTGTAAAAAATCATTTAAAAAAATTAAAAAAAATTTATTTTGTTGATTTTAGAGAGAGGGGAAGGGAAAGAGAGAGAGATAGAAATTTCAATGATGAGAGAATCATTGATTGGCTGCCTCCTGCACACCCTCTGCAGGGGATTGAGCCGCAACCTGGGTATGGTGCCCTGACTGGAAATCCAAGGGTGACCTCCTGGTTCATAGGTTGACGCTCAACCACTGAGTCACGCTGGCTGGGCACTGCTTGGAATTTTTTAAGTACCATTCCAGAAGGTAAAAACCAATTTAGACGCTGTGATACCATGAGCTTTTCATGTGGGCAGCTCTGTCCCAGAATTTGTAGAACTTAGATTCTGACAGAAAAAAGTAGGTAAGATGGAAAATGTCAGATTTGCGATTACATGAGACATTACAGATTACTTATACTTCTTCCCCTCTCATTAGAGCATTAACATAATTGTTAAGCTCACATAGGCAGTCATCATTGAATTAGCTACATCTCCTCACTGCTATGATTGTTAGCATTACCACGCTCAACTTAGAAAGAGACAGAAGTCACGTGGTTGGTCCACATTACAAGAAAAGTCACACATTCATTTCTAATTTACAATACTTAGCATTAATATACAATTTTGAGTTTTCTCCATTAAATCCCCTGAACAAAATAATAATTTGCTCTATGCTTAGCTTGTGTGTGTTTTCATAGGAATGCCTGGAGGCATGGAGGTGGTGGTAACTGGGAGCTAATTTGCATTTTCAGTCAGCAACTCTATAATGTCACCAGGCAGATCACCAGGGCAAATCACCAGGATCCCGTTTTCATGGAGTTCCTAAGTCCTGGGGGACCCAGGGAAGGTGTTTTTTTGTTTTGTTTTGTTTTTTGTTTGTTTGTTTTTGGTGGGGGGGGTGTGGTCAGTCACCTGGGACATAAGAATGGTGAGCCTTGAACAAAGGCAGAGAGGCCCAGATAGGAGAGAGAGGTGAGCTGTGCGATCCTCTGTAGAAACATGGACTTCTGCTAATCTAAGTGAGTGACACTCAAATTCACTCTATTCCAGCCTTCAGATAATTTATTAGTGTTTTGTTTTGTTTTTAATCCTCACCTGAGGATATTTTTCCATTGATTTTTAGAGACAGTGGAAGGGAGGGGGAGAGACAGACAGACAGAGAGAGAGAGAGAGAGAGAGAGAGAGAGAGAAGAGAGAGAGAGAGAGAGAGAGAGAGAGAGAGAGAGAGAGAGAGAGAGAGACATCAATGTGAAAGAGACACATCGGCTGGTTGCCTCCTGCACATGCCCTAACCAGGGCCAGGGATCGGACCTGCAACCCAGGTACATGCCCTTAACTGGAATCAGAGCCTGGGACCCTTCAGTTCACAGATCGATGCTCTATCTACTAAGCCAAACTGGCTAGGGCAGCCTTGCGATAATTTATGCCAAATTCCTTCGGAAGCTCAAAGGGAGCTGTGATGGAATGGAGAGAGGTCCCCTCCAGGGACAGGGAAGCATGGGTGATGGGGTGGGGGTTACAACACTGTAGACAGAGCCCCGGGAGCACACTGAGGCTGTGTGAAAAACCCCTTCAGATGACAACGAGGGGGCCCTGACAATTAGAAACTGGGGTGTCGATTCAAGAGGACTGTGGAGCTCAGGGGAAAACCACATTGTAATAGTCACCAAAGTCCCCGACTATCCTCACGATTGGTTCGGTTTAGGTAAACGGAGGTTAATTTTAATTTTATATATTTATGGCACCCTCCCCAAACCAGACTAACTAGGGGCGACTTTGGGAAACAAAGACCCAAAATAAGGCCCCAAATGGATGATACGCACTTTGATCTCTACCTTACAAAGTCACAGAAGTGTCAGAAACCTGAAGTCATATTCTCAGTACGCTGTCTCTAGATAAAATGCCTTTATTTTTATGTTTTACGGCAAGCCCCTATATTGTAAAAGAATGCCATTTTACCTTGGACCCCACACATGAACAAACAAGATATCCCAAGGTTACCCTAGGTTCCAAAACTACACAAATGCAAATTAGGGGAAAGATAAACGTCCCAGTATGATAGATACACATAGCATGGCATGCTTTTATAGCTCTTAATTTGCATCTAAAAACATTTTCCTTTTCTTCTGCTTTTTACAGGGCTGTCACACACCCCTGGGCTCCGGAAGGGACAGGCAGCATTTCCCCACATCATGGTGACAATATTTAGGTGAATGCATGCCTCATACCCTTGCCCCTCCGTTATACCTGATCGTGCATTAATAGTGCACCTAATAAAACGCCAAAGCGTGACCCAGATTTTAACATATGTGCTTTCTTATCATGCATTTTAAACTGATGTATTTTAAACAATAGCTTTCTGAGTTAGGTTGATATAATTGTCTCTTTCTCACAGAATGTTATAGCTTTGCCTAGTTTACGTAATCTTTTAAAAAGGAATTCAGGTCAAGAACAAGCACCAGATTATAACTTAGAAGCCCTTATTCTTCAACTGTTTCTTTGCCCATTGCAGTCTGAGAGCTATTCTCTTACGTGACAATGGGAGGTGCTGGGCACATGGTTAAGTTTCTTAGAACAACAATACCCAGAGAAGGCAGATGGAAGTGTGTCTTATTCTTACAACGGTTTACAACAAAATAAAGGAAATACAAGCATGGAACAGACGGTAGGATCTCAGAGGAAAGGTGAGAGGGAGGGAAGGAAGAGGGATTGGAGGGGTGGGAAGAGATCAACCAAAGAACTTGTATGCATATATGGACACAGACAATAGGGTGGTGGAGGCCTGGGGAGGAGGTGGCCTGGGCGGGCAGTTAGGGGTCAATGGGGGAAAAAAGGGGAAATTCATAAGACTTTCAACGATAAAGATTTTTAAAAAATAAAAGGAACTGCACTTTGTATAATAAAAATAAAAAAGGAACATCAATGCATGCAGCATCCTTTCATTAGATTCAAGGTCTGAATTGCTTTCTTTCCCTCTTCGATCCCCCCCTGAGGCAGGAGTGGAAACCACCACCATGTGGAACCTTGTTTACTCCACGAGAGCTGATACAGTAAAAAAAGTCAGTCTGCTCTCCCCACACATGCTGGCCGGTGACCAGTCACAAGAGGGCACCTATGAAATCATGCAGGAAACTGAAGTCACTGCTATTTTTACCTGATGCTCAGCCATCTGGCTCTCTGGACTCCTGCCCGGCTCCAGATTCTCACTGAGTTTCAGCTCGATGGCCTCCATCTTCGTGGAGATGGCCTGGAGGGAGTCCTGGTACCTCTGCTGGCGTTCCAGAGCTTCGTAGAGCGTGCGCTGCTTTTCACTGATCTACAGCAGAAAAGGGATATTACCACACGCTTCCTCGCCCCTTATCTTCTAGATTATGACACTGCTTTCCTCACTGCGTTCCCACTGTGGCCCAACAGGGGGTGTTCAGCATGTGTAAACGCTCTGTGTGGATTGCAAAAGGCAACCACGAAGGTCAGCGGTGTCTGGTCCACGTTTCAACGACTTACCACGTTCTTTAAAGTTTCCCAGGAACGCTGCAGGTTGTCCAGCATTGCGGTTGCGGAGGGCTCCAGGCCTGGCTCCGAGAGCTCCTGGGATGGCAGCGCGCTGGGCTGGATCCTTGCGGCATCTGTCTGCAACCGCTCGGCAGACAAGGCTTGGTAATAAGCAATATCCTGTGTGGGCAAAGCACAGCGCTGGAGTCAAGGGGAAGACAGAGGGTAGGCTCACATGCTCTGCGTGCTGTCTGTCAGGGGGAGGATTCGCACCTGTCCCAGGGGCTACAGACTATTTTTTTATTATTATTGATTTCAGAGAGGAAGGGAGAGGGAGAGAGAGAGATAGAAACATCAGTGATTAGAGAAAATCATTGATTGGCTGCCTCTTACTGGGGATTGAGCCCACAACCTGGGCATGTGCCCTTGACCAGGATAGAACCCAGGACTCTTCAGTCCGCAGGCCAACGCTCTATCCACTGAGCCAAATCGGCTAGGGTGGGGCTACAGACTATTAAAGTGAGTAAATTCTTGTGGCAAGAAGAATGTAGAGGTCATATCAAAAAGCACATTATAGTTGCTTTAGGATTTCAGTTTATGTAAAAAAACAAATTTAGCAATAAAAGTTGTGAAAACTCATTCTTATTTTGTATTTGGTAAAATGGAAATAGTGGTATATGTATTTAAAGATTAACGACTATAGCAAAACAAAAAAACAAAAACCCTAAGTAATCTTTTCTGAACATTTTCTAAAATTCTGCTTAATGCATTGCTTAAAGTTATGAATAATTTGCTTTAAGTAAAGTTAAATCTACAGAATGTAATTTTTCAGGGGTAGCCAGAGCTTCCATATTTGAGAGCTCATTCTTCATGGAAATTAATTTAAATATTTTCATTTTTAAAAAGGGAGAAAATAATGGGGAAGTCAAAACCACTCTAAGAAACAAATAAAAAAAGGTTTCCTTCTAATCAATTCCTGGAAAGTACACAAAAATGTAATCAGTGATAAAAAATGATAAAAATGATAAAAAACTAGACCCTTGAATTATTTTTATTTGTTGGGTTATAAGTCATATTACATATTTTATTAATATTAACAATAGGATCTATTATATCAAGACATATAAGTTCCCAATTGTTTCTGTGGTTATTTATCTGTATATTAATAGAAATTGAATTGGTGAGTAATGTTTAGATTCTGGGTATTGCCATTATAAAGTTCACTCCTTTTACAGTTATGTTATTAAAGAAAATTATGTTAATTTTAAATACCTGAACCTTATGGATAATAATGTCTTGGTAAAATGTAGTAAAGAAGGTCCCAGCTGCCTGAGAAACCAAGGCCATCGCAGGAAGGGGCCTGGTGGTTGGGGTCAGTACGGGAGAGAAGCAGGGTCCTGTAGTGGCATGAATGCAGACAGCAGTCTGACCCCTGATAAGTCAGGACACCTGAGGTCCAGTTGGCATTCTCCTCCTACGTAGTCATATAATTGGGGCCAGTCACTCCCATCTCCTGCACCAGTCCCTCCTCTGCGCAGCACGGGGTGCTTCTGAGGATTCACTACAGTCCTAGGTGAAGGGCCAGGAGACCTAATTACATTGTTGTTGCCGAGGCCCCAGTTAAGTCTCTAATATTTACTGATGGCACTAGGACATGGAGACGGGTTCCTCTCCTTTCCTAGCCCTGTCACCTCCTTGGTCGGTGACCTCGGTATTCTCGAGTGCTTGGGAAAGCTCTTATTCATTCATCCTCATGCGCCTCCAACCCACTTCAGTCCTCCACACCCTTGAACATGACAGCCTGTCAGCACTGACTTGGTTCAGCCCACGTGCACCAGTGACAGCTAAAGTTACTTAAACCTTTCTTTTGCCAACACCTTTGTTTCCTGTGTCCCTTTGAACTCTGCTTCACCCACTTGGAAAACCCCAACCAAAACTCAATATAATTTTACTTTACAGGATGCATGTATGTGCGTGCTCCCACACACACATATGCATACAGACACGCAATGAAGCCACCCAAGAGATACTCCTAAAATTCTTAAATTTCCAAAAGTATGTCTGGATTCAGACTCACCTTTATCTTATTCTGGCCAGTTTCCTTGCTTAAGGCTAACCCTCCCAGAATCCCATACCCCTTTGCTTTCAAGGGCTCGGTCCCTTAATACCTCTCCCTCTCTCCTGACTTTCTCCTCAGCACACAGAGTCAAATCTTTTGCCCCTGAAAACCCCTGCAAACAGTCTTTCTCTCATAATGATTTTCTTGCAGAGTATCATATATTAGAAATTTCACAACTCATTCATGGGTCGTTACATGTGCATATACCTGAATACACATTTGTAATCACCATTTCTTACTTTCCTCCCTTTCAGTTCGTAATGCGGCTTCTTTACACTTGATAGGTTCACTTTCTCACCCTCAATCAACTTCTAAATGCCCAGTTGCGCTTCAGTCCTAACAAGTCCACTGAAATTGTTCTCGCCTCATCATCAGTGGCTCCTCCCTACGAAATAAAAGGAGTATGTTCCAGCCTTTCTCTGGCTTGACCGCTCAGCAGCATCCATGCCACTGGCCATTCTTTCTGGAAACGCTTTCCTTTCATCTCTCTGCTCTCCACCCAGCTCTCTAGTCATTCAGTCTTTCTCATTTGTAGTTTTTCTCCGCTCATTCTCAAACGTGGGTGTATTTATAAGTCCTGACTCACATATACAGTTGAATGTGTATATCCCGGTCTCTTTCAGCTCAACATTTAAAATAAAATCCAGGGTGACAAATGAACTTAGGAACAAATGATAAAGCATTATCTGTCTTTCACCTAAGCTATCGACTTGATATTGATTTGCTATTTCTTCTCCCCTTATCACCCACTGCTTATGTAAAAATGACATTCTACTGAGCATGCCCCTGGCACAGCATTGATGCAAATTGTCATTATAGCGCCTTCCCCGATTCCCGGGTTGTAAACTGGCAGCCTGTACACATGCAGCCTGGTTTATATAGTGTTTTAAATCGTTTAAATTCCTCTTCACCGAGACAGGGAGAGTTCGTAAGAATCCAGATTCACGGTTCCTCCTGCAAATCAGAAGGTAGGGAAGCCTGGACTCTGTGTCCACGAGGCCACAGCAATTCTCACAGAGAGGCTGCCTCCTGTATGTGGAGAGGAGCTGTCCAGGTGGCCACCGTCCCCCTGCTGTCTCTCTCATTTGCAGCTCAAGTCTGGGCCTGGCTCGGAGAGCAACTCTGTCCCTAACTCCCTCCCTGGCTCTGAACTGGTGCATCTCCATTCCACTGTCCACATCCATCCAGGTGGATCCATCTAAAACTCACTTCTGTACATAGCTTCTAGTCCATTTCCATCAACAGTTAACTATTAGCTCCTGGATCAAGTTCAGATTCATTTGTGTGGCATCCAAGGTCCTTCAGGATGTGTTTCTGGCATTCCTCTCAGCTTCATTTCTCTTTCTCCTTCTCCACCAAATCTAGTTCTCCAATCCTACTGATACTGTTTGCAGTTGCCTTGATGGGCCATTTTCCTTCCTGACACCACCCCTTCCTACCTGTGGTTCCTTCTGCCTGAAAAACTTCACAACTGCCTAACTTGTACTCTTGTCTTAAAGTTAAAGGTGCCATCCTTGACCAACACTAGATGCCAGCCTGGCTTTGGTGCTTTCTCTAGGTGCTCCCTGTCAGAGCACGCATCCCGATCTACTGTAATTACCTGCCTGTTCTCAGGCTGGGAGACCCATGAAGGAGAAATGCCTTCTGACTCTGATCCTGAGCACATCCTGCTGTGTGGCAAATATCAGGTAGACATACATGTACATCATGAATCATCCATGTCAAAGTACTTCTTTAAATCTATTATTTTATTTACATGTATATACTGTTACTATCCTCAAGGGAAAAGTTGCTTTAAGTGTTGTAAACATTTTTAATTAAATGCTCTATTATAAATTTTTAAAAGGCTCTTAAAAGAGCTAGAATGAAATAAATTTGTTATCAAAATATCTTTTTTTCTGGTGCTTTTGTGTTTGATTATGAGTGTGTATATACGGCTCAGGCCTGCTAGCCAGGAATGAGAACTATTATGTGTGTGTGTGTTTTAAGGATTTGAACATATATCACCTTTTGTAGATGAATAATTTGGACTTATTTGAGGATGACATAGATTCAATAAAATAAATCCATCAGTGCTTTAAGTAGCTACCAAATAAAGGCAATCCTGGTCATTTTGAGGAATCACCCTGAGAAATATGTCTCTGTGACTTATGTGCCTAAGTTCCAAGAGCTATTATCCAGTAGATTCCTAAGGAAATAAATTCAGAAAACTATAGCTACCATTTCATCACCATTTTCCAGTCCAAAAGGTACTTTTCACGATTAACATCATATTTAAACTTTTTTCACAATTTTGTGCAAGTGGCAGCATTGCTTCCCACTGCAGATGAGGGGACTGAGGGACTTGCCAAGGACTTTCAGCTTAGAGGAGGGAGAGCTGGGAGCTGCGCTGACCTTTAACCTGGAGCCCAGTGCCCCAACCCTTATGCGATCGCCCTTCCAAAGCTGTGCTCTCCTCAGCTCTCCCAGGAGCTGCAGTCTTGGCTTGCTTCCGCCGGGACCAAGGAGCCTCAGCCCATCCTGGGGCTGCTTCCTTCATTCTAGTCCAGTGGGTGAAACTGGAACCACATTTCAGCTAACAGCTACTGTCAGAGACAGAACACCCCGAAAGTGGGCGATCCGCTCCTTACCTAACGGAGCTCTACTTACAGGAGCAGCAAGCACAAAACCTTTTTAAACAGCTGCGCCTGGATAAAGCAGCTGTGCACATTCTGTACAGTGCTTTGAGTCGGAAAACTGAAACGCATGCGGATTCTAACTGTTCTTCCCAGTTTCAAGACAAACTTTTGTGAATCCAGTGCTTCACTGGCCATGTTGTATTTGTTCGTTTTCTTTCTTTTTTAAAAAAAAATATATTTTTACTGATTTCAGAGAGGAAGGGAGAGAGAGAGAGAGATGAAAACATCAATGATCGACTGCCTCCTTCACGCCCCCTACTGGAGATTGAGCATGCAACCCGGGCACATGCCCTTGACCCTAATTGAACCCAGGACCCTTTAGTCCACAGGCAGACACTTGACTCACTGAGCCAAACCGGTTAGGGCTGTATTTATTCCTTTTCCCCTGACTTATATTACTGTAGAAGAATGGCATGTGGCCGTAAATGATGGGGTCAATTTGTTAGTGCAACACCAAGCATAATACTTTTGCTTTTTAATAGCTTCCTCCTAGAAGGCTGCCTAACATAAACTGAATGAAATTTAAAAAGAAAGAATGTCTAGTATCACATATGTCAGGTTAACAATATGATTTAATGGATAGTTTCCGTTGATGGAGAGAGGTGACAAGTGGGATTAAGATAAAGCATAGTCTCACAATTTGGGCATTAGCTTGAGCTCGACAGTTAAAATAATTATGATAAATAATTATCATTTACAGGACACTTTCATGTCCTTTGAAAGACACTTTACAAGAAGCAGCATCGAGACTTATATTTTTAGAAAATGGATATTCTTCCCACAGGGTTAGTCTCAGGGTCAGTGTTTATTGTCCAATCTATATACATAAAAGCCAAGGGACCAGAACGACAGGAATGACCTGTCACTATGACGCACACTGCAGCTGGCCAACTGGCCCGATGCGGGTAGAGCCAGCCGGCCAACCTGCTGCAGCTCCTCCCCCCGACCAGCCCTGCCCCGGATTGGACCCCCCTACCCCGATCAGGGGCCGGGCCGGCTGGGGGGAGGGGCCTCGGGAGGTTGGCCAGCCAGCCCGGTCCCCGATTGGGGTGGGGGGGCCGATCGGGGGCAGGCCGAACCCCACCTGTGCACAGATTTGTGCACCAGGCCTCTAGTTTTAAGAATATTAAGCATATGTTTTTTTCTAAACAATCAACAGCTGACTGCAGCCATGTTTCTCTGACCCTAATAATATGTGACCACAGGAAAGAACATTTCAAAGAATGAGTAATGCATATTTTAAAATCAGAACTTGGAGAACAGTTCCCCAAATCCTCCAGAGCACCCTGAACTTCCCCATTTGTGCTGTTTTTCAATTTCCTCTCATCACTTTTGTTATTATTGGTCCCACCGCCATCTTTCTCTGTAGATTACAAGAGCCTGGAGGGCAGGGAGCCCCACTATCTTCCCCTTTGCTGCATCTCTGGGACGCGGCACAAGCTCTCACTCCGAAAAGGCACTTAGGATGTAGCTGATGGATGGATGAACTGTAACTGCCCTAGAGCTACAGAGATTTTAACCAAGAGAACAGTTTAGCTAAAGGCTTCTTCAATTGTATTCTCCTTTCTGGGGGGAGAGGGGTTTTTCTTTATCACAGAAACCCTACACAGAATGGCCAGATTATTATGATCTCTGAACGCACAATAATCTGGCCACTCAGTGTATATCCTATATAATAAAATGCTAATATGCAAATTGTCCCCTCGACCAGGAGTTCAATCAGCAGACAGGCCAGCCAACTGCCCATGTTCCCTCCCCCTGGCCAGGCTGGCTGGACCCCACCCACCCATACATGAATTCATGCACCGGGTCTCTAATATATATATATATATATATATATATATATATATATATATATATATATGTACGTACGTACACACACACACACATACACACACATACACTGAGTGGCCAGATTATTATGTGTTCAGAAATCATAATAATCTGGCCACTCAGTGTATTTTGAATGCTTCTGCTTTAAAATTTAAAAAAGTACGATCAATTGTAATATAGTTAATAGAGCCTTTGCTCTGTGTAATATTTTTTTAAATCTATTTTTATTGATTTTAGAGAGGATGGAATAGGGAGAGATAGAAACATCGATGATGAGAGAGAATCACTGATTGGATGTCTCCTGCATGCCCAACATTGGGGATTGGGCCCACAACCTAGGCATGTGCCCTTGACTGGAATTGAACCAGGGACCCTTCAGTCCACTGAGCCACACTGGCACGGGTGCTCTGTTTAATATTTCTTCCTTGATAATACAGCTAAACCTCTTTGAACATTTATATAATTTTATTAACTTTTTTTATTTACATAATTTTATAGTAACACAATTTTTTAAAAAACATTTAGTTGTTTTGGCTAAATGAGAAAAAGGTAGTATTACTCAACATGCCTTAAAATTTGTTGATTATTGTATTAGTGTCTTTTTTATTTCTATCTAATATTTCCATGAAAACTTTTGACATACTTTTATAGAATCTATTTTAATATAATGTGATAAAAGGCATCTCAAAACTGGGCATTATTCCTGGTTTAAAAAAAATAAAATAAAATTTAAGATTACTGAATGATAAGTGCAAAAGCTCAAATCTACTTAGGCATTCTAATATATATAAACTGGCAGCCAGCCCTTCAAATTGGATGACCATTAGTAAATGAAACAAAAGTAAGATATGACGAACCGAAGTTTTCCAGCTTCAAAATCTGAGCTGGGCCTGGCAGATTTGGCTCAGTGGTTGAGCGTCGACCCATGAACCAGGAGGTCACGGTTCGATTCCCAGTCAGGGCACATGCCTGGGTTGTGGGCTCAATCCCCAATAGGAGGCATACAGGAGGCAGCTGATCAATGATTCTCTCTCATCATTGATGTTTCTATGTCTCTCTCCCTCTCCCTTCCTCTCTGAAATCAATAAAAATATATTATTTTTAAAAATCTGAGCTGGTTGTTGTGAAAACTAACTTCAATACATGTTCACATAGCAATAGAATCACGTTATTTTACACGGGTGACATAAACATTTCCTTTTCTGTTAGGATGCAGGACGCCATTACCGAGAGCAGTCAGACACCGGAGCCACATGCCTTAAAACAGAGCCTTCTCCAGCTATCATTTCTGTGACCCAGTTTTTGCTCATCTCATTGCCAGGAGCCCTGGAGAGGAGATGACCTGTAAAGCCAGGAGTGGTCTCACATGACAATCACAGCTTGTGCAACTGTCACACCTCATGATATGTTCCTCAAAGTCCAGGATCCACACCCTCAGTCCGACAGGAATGAAATCCTGCAGCCATCCAGAGAACCCAGCGAGGGGGGCCCCCGAGCAGGTGGTAGGTACCTGGTTCACAGAAGCTTCGGTGTTTGCCACAGGAGACGGGGAGCGGCAGGCAGGCGGAGAGGAGATCTCACTGCTGGTTCCTTCCTCCCCAGACTCCTCAGTGACAGGTGACAGCAGAGTGTGACAGCGACCTGCAGTCATCTGTCACACAAAAGGTAGCCCAGAGGACATAAGAATCAATTAGCTGTGTAACAAAAGCCCTGGTCAGGCATAGGTCAAACAGAGATAATTATACTAGGACAAAGGGTAGAATGACTGAGACCCATATCTCATACACACTGTGTTAGGATTTAAGTGTGGTGCAGGTGAACATGAAGCTAGGAACCATTTATAAAAAAACAGGGCTAGGAGGTGCATATCAGAATAAAAGTTTTGTGGTCGATGAAATAGTTCTCTAATTTATTTTCCTTTTCTCGATTGTTTGTACCTTTATAAATAATTAAAAAAAAACATGAATTGTACACATGATGGAAGGGTCTATCAAATGAAGCTTGGATTTTTGTGTACATCTCAAATTTCATATATTCTGAGAAGGTAATTGCACTGTAAGGGATACATCACCTAAGTGTTGGCTATGCACTGGATGTGGCACAGCACATATGTATGGAAAATACACAGCACTGGAAAACACTGAGTTACCCAGATAATTCATGCATCTTACATGCGAAGTGATGGGGGAAATAATGCAGGCAGAAATTAGTGGAACTTCTTTATTTTAATCCAAAGCTTCAGCTTTGGCTTTTCTATTTTCTTATTTTTCTAATACTAGCCCTGTTTCTATATTTTGCCAAACATTTCTACAACTAAACACACATATCCAGTCAGCCAATGTTTTAACTTGGAAAACACACAATACATGCAGCAGGATTCTCTCATCCCCCAGAACACTAGAAAACTGTGCAAAGGGTTTTGTTGTTTTGTTTTTAAACACTTAGAGCCTCTCCGTGTTCTTGCTCAGTTATAAACAAATGCAGGGCCGACCTTTGGCATGTTAAGTAATTCAGTAGTCTCAAGCAAATAGATGTATGTCAACTGTCACTGTTTACAGTGTCAAATATTGGCTCTGGCCCAAATGCAGCTGAGAGTTCAGGAGCCTGTTCCTCACTTCTGATCCCTAAAATAAGCCGGCGTAAACATGGAGCCAGGAGCCAGGGTGCAGTCAGAGAGAGAGAGAGTGCTGGGCGCCCCGCAAACCTGGCCTTGACCCTCACTTACCATGACCACAGCGGGGTGGGCGGAGGTGGCTGGGAGGAGCTCCCGGTCCAAGCCCTCCGCCAGCCCCTCCACCCCCGTCACCGTCAGCAGCATGGTGGCGTTCTTAGCCTTCATTGTCAGCATCTTGCACTTGGAGTTCAAGGAGGCGATCTGTTCCTGGTAGCCCTTGATTTTCTGAGCCAGCTCCTGGGGAAACATTTTCCCACCCCCTGAGTGTCAGAGCAGCATCAAAAGGAAACAGCTAGTAGCGTTCATCTTCCTCCAGGGCTGGCCAATGAGGTGGCAGCGCTGTGCCGGCGGCGGCAGCGGGGTGGAAGGCAGCGAGCCTGCCTGCAGCGCTGCGAGCGAGCCGAGCCGAGCCAGACCACGCACGGGCTGCGAGCCGCGGGCAGGACACCCCGGCTCCAGCCAGGGAGCCTCACCCGGAGGGATGCTGCGTGCGCAGTCAGGAACTTATGTAACCTGAAGAACCTGCCACTCTCTTCCCAACGCCTAAAGAATCTGTCACTGCCAGATGGTTCATGCCATGGAAATCAGGTCATGTGATGACTAAAATTACAAAAAAAAATGCAAAGCTCAGCTCTCTGCTGAATATTTCAAATAGAGCAGTCAGTTGTTCAGACCTGGGCAGTAAGCAAACTGCTTGCCATTCCTGTGTCCTTGGGAGTTGTTTTTTTGTAAATAAGCTTAATGTGACATATGAAAGCCTAATTTTTTAAATGCAGATTGCTCCCCAAATAAAATGTTTTTGCATTCATCAAAATTTCCCTCATGTTCTCTACCATGCCTCAAATGTTTCTGATGCTTCAAACTAGAGCTCTGAACTTATTCAGCTCAAATTTCATAGCTTTTAAACACGTTTCTTGTTGAAAAAATTATCTTCAGAGATAGAGGGTTTTAAAACTTTTACCAGGAGCTTATTGAAAATATATTCTGGAGAGCACACAGCTCTTAAAATTCTAAAATACTGAAATTTTAAAATAATAAATTAGAACTTTAATTTTATAATATTAAAAATGATATTCTTACTTAAAAGCTGTATACTTCTTTTAAAAAGTGAAAGTGTATATTCTAAAACTTATTCCTAAAACTGCAACACCATTACTTCTTCCTATTCCTCTTATTTGGCTCCTTTGTCTAAAAAGTTTGTACAAAACAGTTTATGGCAAAGATATTAAATGTCAGTGTCTTTAAAATGAGTGCGTATATACAGATATATGTACATACACTCATTTTAAAAACACTGACATTCAAACTAGAGCTTTGAACTTGAAGTTCAGAAACAAACAAAATGACAACAATAACAAAATGACATATCTGTGTGCATATGTCTGTGTATATGGATGTGTACCATTTTGTTAGTTACTTTGGCCAGTTCTTCTGAGATCTAGAACAGTACAGGGACTTTTAAAGCAAGGATTTAAAAAGTAGAAATCATAACTTCTTTACCTACGAGGGCTGGTAGATACTTAATTAAACCTAACAGGTTTTAAAAATACAGTAGCAATTAAGTAGCTATTTACTATCTATCTGGTCTCATGCCTAACACATGGGTACTCTATTAATAATTAGTTAACAGGCACATATAAAAGACAACTACCAGCTCACTGGACTCCCTGAATTCTGTTCCCATAGGACAAATCCTTGCGCATTCTTACAGTGGCTTGCCCCATCAGGTAGGTGAGAGGAATCTTAGCAAAGCACAATGAGTCTTAGTCCTTCCGCCCTTTGTGCCCACATGGAGGATCACTGCCCGTCCAGACTGCAGTAGCAGTGCGTGCCCACGCTGACAGTAAACACCCACTGCCTAAGCAGTTCTCAGCTCTATTGTGTGTAAAACTCATCTGAGTTGTTTGTTAAAAATGCAATTCAAGAGATCAAAGAACCTGTATGCATATACACTGAGTGGCCAGATTACTGAACGCATAATAATCTGGCCACTCAGTGTATATCCTAGCTCAGTGGTCGGCAAACTCATTAGTCAACAGAGCCAAATATCAACAGTACAATGATTGAAATTTCTTTTGAGAGCCAAATTTTTTAAACTTAAACTTCTTCTAATGCCACTTCTTCAAAATAGACTCGCCCAGGCTGTGGTATTTTGTGGAAGAGCCACACTCAAGGGGCCAAAGAGCCACATGTGGCTCGTAAGCCGCGGTTTGCCAACCACTGTCCTAGATAATAAAAGGCTAATATGCAAATTGTCCCCTCGACCAGGAGTTCGACCAGCAGGCAGGCCAGCCAACCACCCATGTCCCCTCCCCCTGGCCAGGCTGGCCGGACCCCACCCATGCACGGATTCATGCACCAGGCCATATATATATATATATATATATATATATATATACATATATACATATATACACACACACACACACACACACACACACACACACACACACACACACATTCTGAGTGGCCAAATTATTATGCGTTCAGAGATCATACTAATCTGGCCACTCAGTGTATGTATAACCCATGGACACAGACAATAGTGTGGGGAAGGCCTGGGGTGGGGGTGGGGCAGGCTAGATGGGGTCAATGGGGGGAAAAAGAGGACATATGTAATACTTTCAACAATAAAGATTTAAAAAAAAATGCAATTCTGGTCTCCAAAAGACATTGATTTCCTATGCTCATGAGAATCTGCACTATATAGTTACCCTCTGTGACTGAGTGCAGAATTAGCTCTCCAGAACTTTCTTCCGTTAGATAAGCCTGCCTATCCCCCCTTAACTTTGTGGGTTGGTGGTCAAGTCTGCTCTATTAGAATGGAGCACTGACTGGGTTGACCTGTTCCCTATTCTCAGAAAGCATGTGTATTTTTAATTTTTACTGGTTATTTCTGAAAACGATTATAAAGGATGAGCATCATGGTGGGGATTTCCGGAGCAGTGGCTGCTCTGAGGGGAGCTGCTTTCTGTGGCTGCCCCCCTGCACTCAGGGGCAGGCCTAGGCCAGGTGGACAGCAAGAGGCCTGCGTATTCTCTCCTATGATTTGCAAGTGGCAGGATGATGTTCTCATTACACGCAACGTTCGAAAAATCACAGAAAAAAAAATGGGAAATGAATCAGTTATCAGTTATTCTACGAGCTCAAGTTATCCGTATGGAAATCAGACTCTCATCAAGATTTAGTTCTATTAGCAGCAGACTGCAAGTACAGGAAGAAGCATTCTTCCAGACTTTTATGTTATCGCAAATCAGGTTTACTCCTCTCGGCACTTTCCTTCCTGTGTTTGTTTTATACATACAATGAGCCTTGCCCAGGCTAGGTCATCACTGATTTGAAGATTTATTCTAAATCCCATGACAAAGCTAACGCTTGTCTACACGGATGTGTAGAACTGGGGGGAGGGGCGGGGAGGGCGCGGAGAGTGTGACAAAATGAGCAGATCTCTGATCAGGAGCCAGAACCGTCGGTGGCAGCTGCCTGTGCTGGGAACTGGCTCCATGACCTTGGGCAGGTCATTCGTTTTGGGGGCCCATCATTCTTTTCTTTTGGGCCATGAGGTAGCCCAGGTAGATCCTGCTGCAGTGAAAACTAACTCGGAGCCCAAAATACTAGATTAGAATCTGTTTTCTTTGAGGAACTAGATCTGAGGGCTTGGGAAATCATCTAAAAAAAAACCCAGTTCTTCACCCAGCGGGCAGGACTCAGTAGATTGAGTGTCCTCCTCAGTAGATTGAGGTCAAAGGTTCGATTCCCTCCCAGGACACAGGCCTGGGTTGCAGACTTGATACCCAGAAGGGGGCCTGCAGGAGGCAACCGATCAATGTTTCTCTCTCATCGATGTTTCTATCTCTTCTTCTCCCTTGTTCTCTCTCTAAAAATCAATGAAAACATATTAAAAGGGGAGGGGGGAAGATTCATGTTAGCAGGCCTCAAAATGCAAAGACAGCCCAAGAGACTGCCCAAGAACCGAACACGTATGTGCGGGACAGGGAGAACCTTTCTCTCTCATTCACTGGAAACCAGTCACAGATTCTAATCCAGCCAGTGTCCAGCCCCCTTCCTGTGCTCCTGTCTCACCTCGTGCCGAGAAATCTGGGCCTGCAGCTCCTGGATGTTGCTGGTGGCCACGGGCGTGTCCTCGATCTCTCTGTGGGCCCCTTCTATCAGCTCCTGGAGGCGCTGCATCTCTTGTTCATATTGTTCATACTGCATCACAGCCTCCTGTGGGGGAAAAGAGGCCACAGCCTTATCTTTCCATATCAATAGCTGGGGAAGCGATGCTGTGCTGCTGTCAGCCAACTACAGCCTGAACTCCTATCAGAAGATGGGGAATAAAGAAATGATGGGTAAAATCCCTAGGTGATCCAAAGCCTCAGCTTTGCTCAGATATTTCTGAACCTTCTCTCTAAAACATGTGGCCAAATTACTCAGGAAGTCAAAGTAATGAAGTGGCGAGATGCTCTATCGTCCCCTATTCGTTGTCCTGAAGATGGCAACATCATGGTCAGACATGGTAGGAACAGTGTGAAAACACAATTATTATCCATCTAAGAATACTGACTATATATGTGAGGCACTTGGCAGCTGCGGGAGTAGAGGATAAAAAATTACTTCAGCATGACGTGTATTCCCAGGAATATACTGCCTAACAAATGATAAGATATTATATAGAACAAGGATAGTTGACCAAAGAGGCTGTTAGCAATGTAATGGGAGGATATGTATATAATTTTGGGGTAAAAATGGTACAACATGAGCCCTAGCAGGTTTGGCTCAGTGGCTAGAGCGTCGGCCTGCAGACCCAAGGGTCCCAGGTTCGATCCCGACCAAGGGCAAGTACCTCGGTTGCAGGCCCGGACCCTGGTCAGGCCACATGCAGGAGGCAACCAATTGATGTGTTTCTCTCACATGAATATTCCTCTCTGTCTTTCCCTCTCTCTTCCACTCTCCCTAAAAATCAATGGAAAAATATCCTCGGGTGAGGAGTGAAAAAAAATAATAATAAAGAAATGGTGCAACATGAATTGAAATGAGATATGAGGTAAATAGTATCATATTTTCCTAATAAATGATTTTTCTCTTATTAAAGAGACTAAGAGTTATACTTGGGTGCACTTCTCAGGCACGAAAACGCATTTAGTGCATCAATAAGCTGAAATATGAAAAAAATTCTGTAATATGTGCTGACCATAAAGTCATATTACAAGGTTCTAGATGATTCTCAGATGAATAACAAGGTAAAAATATGGCTGAATAAAATATTAACCTTTATAAGCTGTTCTTCTAAAAATATCGCTAAAAGGTAGTGTTCACCAACAGATATTTTTTACAGAGCTTTCCCCAGGCTTTCGTGGGTGATCCAAATAATAGCATTTCATTCCCTAATTTTACATAACCACAACAAGCTGTCACATTTAACACTCTGGGTGTGTTTTGAGGGCTGAGCCCACACGAGCTCAGTAAAGGAGCCATGACCCTGGCTGCTGCTGGGCTGGTGTGGGGACCCCGCACATGCCTGCATGACGTTGCACTGCTGGATGGCCATGTGCTGCAGCCGGCTGGCCTCCTCCTGCAGCTGCAGGGCCGCGTGGCAGAGCGGCAGGCTGGTGACCACGTCCTCGGGGATGCGGAGCGCGCTCTGGCAGGTCTGCACGGCGTGGACCTTCGGCTTCAGCGACTCCACCTCACACAGCAGGTGCTGAAAGTGCCAGTGCAGAGTTCACACATTTACATCCAAGACTTTCTCTCACAAGCAAGAGACAAATTACAGCGTGTTTACAAGTTATAAAGATTTTCCAAGAAATATTACAAAAAATAATGCCTAGAGCCTGGTCAGTTGTGGCTCAGTGATTGAGCATCAACCTATGAACCTGGAGGTCATGGCTCAATTCCGGTCAGGGCACATGCCAGTGTGGGGCATGCAAGAGGCAGCCCATCAATGATTCTCTCTCATCATTGATGTTTCTATCTCTCCCTTTCCCTTCCTCTCTGAAATCAATAAAAAATATATATTGAAAAACACTTAGCACATAGAGCTAAGACTATAACTGAGTTTAAACATCATTTTTCCTCACTCTCTTCTTTTTAAAATCTAGGTCCCCACTCAGCTCCCCTGGATTGATTTTGCTCACCTGTCGATGAGAGAGTTGCTCCTTGAGACTAAGGCGTCCCACTTCCGGGGAAGCCAGGGTTGTCTGGGCTTGCTCCAGAGCCACTTGCAGGTGTTTTAGCTCTGCTTCAAATTGTTTCATATCCTGCGGAGGAAAAGCAATACGAATGTCAATACTTAAGCACTTGAAGTTCAAGTTCAAGGTGAAGAATAGCATCACAGTCAAGAAGGCTCAGCAGAGGTGAGCACTATACCTCCACTATAAAACACCATTGTTTGTTTGTTTGGTTTGGTTTTTTAATCCTCACTCGAGGATATTTTTCATTGATTTTTAGAGAGAGTGCAAGAGAGAGGGAAAGACAGAGAGAAACAGCACGAGCCCCAACCAGCACCCAGGCCGGGGAGGAGCTTGCAACCAAGGTACAGGGCCCTGACTGGAATCGAACCGGAGACCCTTCAGGCTGCAGGCCAACACCTTATCCACTGAGCCAAAACAGCTAGGGCATGTTTTTTTAATGGACTTCTCAATTTAAATGATGACTATTTTTTTTTTTTTTTTTACCTTGGCAGCATCTTGGAGATTCTGCAAACGCAGTTTGATCACCTGCCGCAACTCCTCCGCCTCCCGTCCCAGTTCGGCCACTTGCTGAGCCATCTTTTCTGTACAGTACACGCTGGCGAGGTACTGCAACTTCTCAGCCATCGCTTCCAGATCGCTGTAAATTTCTTCAGACTCTTCCAGCATGGTCTAGAGTGAAGTACCCATATTCATGATATTGACAGGTAGGAGAGAGGTATTGGTAATCAGCATGGTGTGGTGTACCGTAAAGACCATCGGACTGGGAAGGGAGTAAGGAGACGTAATCCACACTTCCCACATGCACTGCATAGGGTGGGCCCTGTGTGCCCTCATGTGTAATCTGCACGCCCCTGTGCCCACTCCCTACCTACTATTAACCCCATTTCACAGAATAAGAGGTCAAAGTTCAGAAACGGGAAACCATTTGCCAAGGCCACGTGTTACTGAGTGTTGGACCATGAGGCTCGGGCTCTGTCTACCACCCCGCGCTGCTCCCTGGCGAAGGTAGGAACAGAGCACCCAGCACGGGCCGTGCTCTGCACACAGGGTGGCTTCCTCAGGCCGCTGGGCCTCCTGTCCTTCATCACACGTATTTCAACGAAGGAAATGCGTTTCAGCTCTCATAGTCTATACCAGGGGTGGGCAAACTTTTTGACTCGAGGGCCACAATGGGTTCTTAAACTGGACCGGAGGGCCAGAACAAAAGCATGGATGGAGTGTTTGTGTGAACTAATATAAATTCAAAGTAAAGGAGCGGAGGGGAGAGCAAGAGAACCCTCCGCTCTTTCGGCTCCGCGGGCCGGATAGAACAGCCGAACGGGCCGGATCCGGCCCGCGGGCCGTAGTTTGCCCACGGCTGGACTCTTAACCTACGAAATGAAAATAAACGAAAGCTCTGCAAACAAACAACAGACTTTTGCTCACTCGCCTTAAGCGAGACAAGCGGGTAGAGGCAACCTAGGATCCCAAGACAAACGAAACACACCCTGGTCTTTCAGGATAGTACCATCTACTGGGAGCGGGACTAACACGAGTGGGTTAACAACCATGGGCTGTGCACGGCCTGAGTGGAGTGAGAGAGAAGACAGGGGCGAGGAGCACAGAGGAGAGATGAACTGCAGGCCGCTGGAGAAGGCTTCCTGAAAGAGCCTCACTCGGAGCTGAGTCTGAGGGCTGTCTGCATTCTGACCGACAGGGAGCAGCACAGGCAAAAGCACAGAGGGGAGTGAGCACAGCATGGGCAGGTACTGGGTGAGTGACGTACAAAGACCTGTGGGAGGTGAGGCATTATTCTGAGGCAATAGACTCCGATTTTAAAAAAGAGAGGAAAGCCCAGCCCGTGTGGCTCAGTGGTTGAGCATCGACCTATGAACTAGGAGGTCACAGTTTGATCCCCAGTGGGGGCCATGCAGGAGGCAGAGATCAATGATTCTCTCTCATCGCTCCTTCCCCCTCTCCCCTCCTCTCTGAAATCAATAAAAATGTATTTTTTTAAAATAGAGTATACTTTTTCTCATAATAAACATTATATATGGGGTGGGTAAAAGTAGGTTTACAGTTATAATATAAATGAATAATACAGGAATTAGTAAATTACTAATTAGTAAATAATAAAAGAATAAACTGTTTCACATAATCACAACTGCAAACCTACTTTGCCCACCCTATATATCTCTATATATAAAAGCCTAAGCAACTGTTTGACTGTTCGACCGGTAGCTATGATGTGCACTGACCACCAGGGGGCAGATGCTCAATGCATAGGCATGAAAACATGGAACAGATGTTTAGCTCTGCTTCAAATTGTTTCATATCCTGCAGAGGTGCATGAATCTCAAAGGAAAGCGGGGAAGGGGAAGGCAGGAAGAGATTAACCAAAGATCTTATATGCATACTAGAGGCCCAGTGCATGGATTCAGCCTGGCCTGCAGGAATTGGGCCAAAAGGAGCAGTCCAACATCCCCTAAGGGATCCCAGATTGCGAGAGGGTACAGGTCAGGCCGAGGGACCCCACTGGTGCACGAATCCATGCACTGGGCCTCTAGTGTATAAATAAAATATTCCATAATCCCATACCTGAGAGAGAACTTTAAGTAAGCCATAACTGCTATTATGTGTGGGTACATTTCTAGGTAATTGAGATATTAACCCACCTACAATTTTCCATCTTTCTTTTTCACCTGACATTGGAAACATGCATTTTCTCTCTGTGCACTGTTTTTGGATAAACTCAGGTGGCTTTAAGTTACAAAGGCAGGCACAAGAGAACTTGCTGGAACAGTGTGTGCAGGCCGAGTCCTCTCCTGAGTGTTGTGGGAGGTAACCACCAACACCCAATATCTGTCCATTGTACTCAACCCACCCAACTGCCCAAGTCAAACAAGCCTGGGAACTGTCCTTGGCTCCTCCCTCCCGTGCAGCCACTCCCACAGTCTCCAAACACGGAATTCCAGCTCCGTAACACCCCGTGCCTGTCTTCTCTCAGCCTCCAAAGAGAGGCCTTGTCGCTTCCTCCTGGAGTACTACAGCCACCTTCTAATCAATCACCTCCTATGTGGTCTTGCCTTCATCAACATGCTCATTTCCATGGGGCAGTTTAGTCATCTTTCTTAAAAACACAAGTCTGTACTTGTCACTTGCCTGCAGAACATCTGTCAAAGGCTTCAAAGTGAGTTTAGGATCAAGTCCAAGTGCTTACCCAGCTTCCATGCTCTGCCTTTTCGTTCGCTCTCTACTCTAATCTCCGAGGCCTCTTTCTTCCAGCCTCCTCAACGCCTCCTCCCCAGAGTCTCCTTCCAGTGCACCACGAGGAACTCCCCTCGCTCTTGTACTACAGAGGTGGGCTGCCTATCTTTCAGGACTCAGCCCAGAATCACCCATTTCTGAGGACAATTCTTTCACCTTCTCAAACCCGGCAGTCTGGGTGGAGCACGCTCTGTGGGATCCTTCGGCAACTTGATCCCTTAATGCCTGCATCACCATCACCTGGAGTGTTATTGTCTAGATCTGTCCCTTTAATTATCCACTCCCTTGGGGCAGGGACAGGAAATACTATTGGTACTCCAAGTGCCTCCTGAAATTCCTACCTTTGAAAAATACTTTATAAATGTTTGTTGAATAAACAAATGAGCACGGGAGTTATTTGAAAGAAAAAGCCTTTATGGTCATTATAAAGATTGCATTATATTCTATTATAGCTGAAAACTTACTCAGAAAAATGAACTGACATTTATGTTTCCTTTAAAAGTCCACTCTCATGACTAATCCTGCATAAAATATTTTCTACATTGTGGACCACAGAGCAGGAACATTCTGATGATCATGATCCAATCTGCCAATTGTTTTTCAAAGAGATTTTATCCAGTTCCCAAGAGTACTTGAGAGCTCTCGCTTCTTTAAATATAACCTTTAACCAACAGTGTTACCTTGATTGTTAAAATATGTTCTCTCTCTTAAATTTGTATTTGTAGATTTCTAATGAGGCTGCATATTTTTTTCATTGTTTACAACCAGTTGTATCATAAGTCTTGTCTGTTAATACGTAAGCATATCCTCAAGTAGAAAATTGGGGTTGTTTAGGGAAGATTTATTGAGAAGAGTGTGTGCGATTGATTAGAGAAGAAAGATTTGTGGGTACAGGAAACCAATTAGAAGCCTGTTAAAGAAGTCCAGGGAGAAAATGAGGCTTTAATCTTAGAATCCTGTCAAGTGGAATAGAAAAGAGGATAGATTTAAAAGACATAAGCATACAGAAGTCAGAATGAAAGAAAGAGAAAATCTAAAATACTTGAGGGTATCCATGTAACTTAAAAGGCATTCTGTATTTTACTGCAAGATAACTGGGCTGTTAGATATCTATATCTACTTCAAACCTGAGTTATAAAAGAATGAAATAATTTCCTGGATGACATGTCCCAGAGAAAACTGCAGAGGAAATGAAGCAACACGCCACCTTGTGATGTGGACTCATTTCTGGTTCAAAGCTGACCGCTACTTCCTGTGGAAGGCCAGGAGACAGGCCAGGCTGAGAAGGCGGAGCCGGAGAGCTCAACATGCACGCGTCAGATAAGGTGCTTAATGTCTGCACATGAGTTTCACCATTTGATCCTCGTACTAGTTCTGCAGTGTAAATCACTGGCATCTCCATCATATTGATGGGAAGACTGAATTCAGAGAGGGAAAGCAGTTTCTTCCAAATCACACAGCCCTAAATGGCAGAGCTTGGTTTTCCCACGAGTCTGACTCTATCATCTTTCTGTCGGTCACTACATCTCTTCATTGGGAAGAATTCCCCACCGTATCCCGGCATATAACTGTTTCAAAGAAGCAGCAAAAAGTGGAGCAATTATTTTTGTCTTGAGAAAGGAAAGTCTAGGGCAGGGGTCCTCAAACTTTTTAAACAGGGGGCCAATTCACTGTCCCTCAGACCGTTGGAGGGCCGGACTATAGTTTAAAAAAAAACTATGAACAAATTCCTTTGCGCACTGCAGGCCCGGGACGAGTCGGCTGCTAAGCAGGACAGGCAGCGGCACCCGGCGGGCCAGATAAATGTCCTCGGCGGGCCAGATAAATGTCCTTGTGGCCCGCGGGCCGAAGTTTGAGAACCCCTGGTCTAGGGGAGGTAGAGGGTATCCATTTATTTACAGTCTTATGAAATCTCATAGGTAGCTACTGTCAAACTACTTAGCTTTTTTTTTTTTTTTTTTTTTTTTTTAATCTGGCACTTACAGTAATTTGGCATCACGGACCTCTAAGTTTTCTCAGTTTTGTCACTTAAATTAAGCTGCTCCTTTAGTTACTCTTTGAAAGCTATTTTTCCTCAACTTACCTGATGTGACATGTATTGTTCCCGAAGTCGTTTTGCAGAATTCCACACAATCTTTGCATGTACCAACACTTTAGCTTTGTCAATCCACTTCAAAATGAATTCGAGCAGTTCATTGTATTCTTCTAAATGCGATGTTGCCTAAAAAATCATTAACATTCAGATAATAAAGGAAACCTCTATTTCTTGAGCTTTAAATCAGTTTTCTGTCTCTTTTTGGATACAACAGTCCTATAGTTGATCATTATAATATCTGAGATATTTAAAGTGTCAACGTAAAAAATGTCCAAACCCATAGAGAATTTTTGTTAGTTTATTTGAGGTAACTGATGACCTATGCCAGGGAGCAAGATCTCAAAGGCTCCACAGAATAACAGCTTTGCAGCTTCATTTAAAAATGAAGGTGGGGCCAAAAACGGTTTGGCTCAGTGGATAGAGTGTCGGCCTGCGGACTGAAGGGTCCCGGGTTCTATTCCGGTCAAGGGCATGTACCTTGGTTGCGGGCACATCCCCAGTGGGAGGTGTGCAGGAGGCAGCTGATCAATGTTTCTCTCTCATCGATGTTTCTAGCTCTCTACCCCTCTCCCTTCCTCTCTGTAAAATATCAATAAAATATATTTAAAAAAAAAATGAAGGTGGGTATGTAAGGAAGATTGGACAAGATTAGAAGGTGCTGATTGGATTACAGGGTAGTTAACAAGATTATAGGCTCTCTTGGTTACGGTTTATTTTAAAGGTGTGCTATTCTAGAAGCACAAAAACAGTGGACAGGGAGGGGTGGCTTAAAACCTTTCACTAAAGAAGTTATAGGCCTGGGGTGTGACTACCCACCATGACCTGCCCAGTTAGTAACTTACAATAGGCACCAAGTGAGGTTACTTTTCATAGGAATCCGCCCCCCCCCCTTTTTTTTAGTTTACAAAGGGTATCATGGTAAAGCATGTCCTTGCTGAAAATATTTCAAGGACTTCCCAGTGACTTTAGGATAAAGTCCAAGTACTTCATATGTTTGAATAATCTGCCTTTACAGAAAGTTCTCTCTTCTTATCTCTTATTCATCTATCTAGCTCCCTTTTCTGCCTCCTCCCTTCTGTACTCCATCCTCACTGAGGGCGGGGATTATGGCATTCCAGGTTTCAATATTGTCATTCATTGGTTGCCAAATTCTAATTTAACTTGTCCCTGGTTACAGAAAACATGCACAATTGATTAGCAAAAGTTGAGTCTATACTCAACAATTATGATGGATGTGTGTGACCTGAACCTGTTAAGGAAATGATAGCTATTAAATATTATCTGTCTATCTACATACATATCTTACTTTAAGATACTTGAATTCACACAAACTGAATTATGAAATATGTTAATAGATGAATATTCATTTTACAAAATACGTTTCCAGTTTACAAAACATTCACCCCAAAAGTGTACTTACATGACCACCTTTGTCAATGAATTTATAATACAGCTTGATATAAAAAAAAAGGCAGGCTCTGTATGTCTAATTCTTAGGAACACAAATGCGGTGTGAAATAAGCTACTCGTAATAAATTATTCTCACCATTGTCAAGATCATCCTTTTATTTATTTTCAAAAGAGGAAAACAGAACAGAGAATTTCTGCGCTTGAAAGTTGGATTCCTGGCCTGGAACACATACCTGGCTGAGCTTGAAGAACCGAGTCTCGGCCTGTCTGCTGGTCTGCTGGTGGAGTTCCATCAGTTTCCTGACCTTCTTGGTCAGCGGCTTACCCAGTTGGCCATTCTGTTCCGAGAACTTTTGTACGGCTCCATCCAGTTCCATTAACTTTAAGTTACAGGCATCCAATTCCTCCCCTAGCACCTAGATGGTCATCAAAATGAAAGAACATCAGACTACAGGAAATAAATGTCTCCAGATTTTTCAAGTTCAGAAGGATGATATTAAATGATCTTTGTATAAGATAAATAGAAATAATTTGTATGACCATGATCAGGTCATTTCCATTTCTTGGGTTGGAAGTCAGAGCAGGATGTTTTGCAACCCTGGTGTTTATTTCCTATGAGGCTGAGAGCAGTAACATTTTCCTTCTGCTCCACCCAAAAGGATTAGTCACTTAGCTCATCAGCAGAGTGAGAACTCAGATTTAGCTCCCAAAAACATCCTTCACTTTGGAATTGGCATACCCGTATTCCTAACTCATCATTTAGTTCTCTGACACTTCTCCCGCTTACCCACACATGCATGTATATTTATGAGTAAAGTTCAATTGTGATGATAAATTATATCATGTAAATAGATCTATGCTATCATATTTATAGAGTTTCTTTATTGCCTCTCTTTACTGTCTGGTTTTAATGAAGCTTGCTGATCAAAAAGCTCTTTTTTTTAAAAAAGATATTCCCAAAATGTACTCACTCCCAAAAGATACTGAATGTATTCAGCGGCACTCCTTATGTTCCCAGTTTTCTTTCCTTACCTTTTGGTCGGTTGTAGCTTGAACTAAGTTATCTGTCTTTGCTCTCAGCTTTGTTAGAATAGTTGTGAGATCTTTGGTTATCTTCTGAATTTGCCGGCTGAACTCCTGGCTCGTGGCCTTGCTCTGTTCAATTTGTTTCACTTTGTCCTGGATCTAAACAATCAATAAGAACAGCAAAACCAAGCATGGTTAAAATTGGGTAACATACTAAAAACCTCAGTGTCGACAAGGGACTTCAGGTGGTTCCCGCTGCTTTGGCATCCGTGAGCTTTGTCAAAGCGGCCCCTGTAGTTACAAACTCACATGTTTTCCGTGCAGCCTCCCCTCCCCCACCTTCATGCCTTCGCTGCAGGTCTTTCTGCTGCTCTTTCAGTAAAGGAACAAAACAAGCAACACATGTACAGTGATTCCCGCATCAAATATTTAGCGTCTTCATAGATGGCCATGTCGATAGCTGCGTTTGAATCTCTGTTTACCAGTACTGTGACCTTCAGCACACAGACTCCTCCTCTAAGAAATTTTCTTCACACTATGCAAACCTCTGCCCTATCACTGGAACGCACACGCTTCCGAGCACCTTCCCATGAGCAGCTGTTAATGACCTGGTAACTCTGTCTAACTTTGCAATCGCATCCCTACAGGATGACAAGAGAACATGAAGCACCTCCAGTGGAAGGCGAAAAAGAACCGTTAACATTTACCTGTTTCTAATGGCTGTGGTTTGACTTGATAACAAATATTCATACTTTTGCTTATAATAAGATGCCAAAGGAAAGAAGGTAAAGAAATTTTCTCTTCGTATAAATGAAAGGCTGCACTACATCTAGAAGGGTGGCTGGTAGCCTCTGGGCACTCAATGAATATTTGTTAAACACATGGTATATGTCTTATTTCTGTTGTTGTTCTGTTGTCTTTTTTTTGAAAAAGTTAAGGGAAAGCAGGTAAGTTATTTCTAATTATATGACACTAGAGGCCCGGTGCATGAAATTTGTGCACGTGGCGGGGGGGGGGGGGTCCATCCCTCAGCCCAGCGTGCACCCTCTCGCAATCTGGGACCGCTGGCTCCTAACCACTCACCTGCCTGCCCGCCTGATCGCCCTCACTCAGTGGTTCTCAACCTTTCTAAAGCCGCGACCCTTTAATACAGTTCCTTATGTTGTGGTGACCCCCAACCATAAAATTATTTTCGTTGCTACTTCATAACTGTAATTTTGCTACCGTTAATGAATCGTAATGTAAATATCTGTGATTTTCGATGGTCTTAGGTGACCCTGCTAGCGTTTCTCAACCTGTGGGTCGTAAAACACAGATATTTACATTATGATTCATAACAGTAGCAAAATTACAGTTATGAAGTAGCAACGAAAATAATTTTATGGTTGGGGGTCACCACAACATAAGGAACTATATTAAAGGGTCGCGGCATTAGAAAGGTTGAGAACCACTGCCCTAACTGCTCTCCCCTGCCAGCCTGATCCCCCTAACTGCTCTCCCCTGCTGGCCTGATCCCCCTAACTGCTCTCCCCTGCTGGCCTGACCTCCCCCTAACTGCTCTCCCCTGCTGGCAGATCCCCCTAATTCCTCTCCCCTGCCAGCCTGATCCCCCTAACTGCTCTCCCCTGTTGGCGTGATCCCCCTAACTGCTCTCCCCTGCCGGCCTGATCGCCCCTAACCACCTCTACCTCGGCCCTGCCACCATGGCTTTGTCCGGAAGGATGTCCAGAAGGTGGTCCAAAAGATGTCCAGTCTAATTAGCATATTAACCTTTTATTAGTATAGATTATTGTTCATGTCTGTGATCATCTGGTGTGTGTATGTTTTATCTAATTTAACAGTATTGGTTTTTTGTTTTGTTAATCCTCAACTGAGGATATTTTTTCCATTGCTTTTTCCGAGAGAGTAGAAGGGAGGGAGGGGGAAGGGAGAGAGAGAAACAATGATGTGAAAGAGACACATCGACTGACTGCCTACTGCATGCGCCCCAAACAGGGGACAGGGAGCAAACTTGCACCCCCACATACATGCCCTCAATGGGAAATCGAACCTGTAACTCTTCAGTGTGCAGGCGCACACTCTAACCATTGAGCACACTGTCCAGGGCAATAGTATTGTTTTATGCTGATCAGATTTTAAACTCTATATTCATAAAGATGTAGTTGTGAAAATCAAGAACTCTTGTACAAGAATGCTGAGCCTGTAAAAGAAGGGAAAGACACTCTTTCTTGGGCACGGGTTTACCTGGTCATGGACAGTTCCTAGGTTCAAGGCCACCTCTGCTAGCTGCAGGGAGAGCTCAGAAGGTAGAATAGCATAAAGACCCAGGTACTTGGTCTTCTGCTCCTCGGCTACTGTCTCAATGTTCTGTCGGTGCTTTGTGGCTTCTGTTAGAAGAATCTGAAGAAAAGATCAAAACAAGAAATGTCTGGGAGCCTAAAGAAATTTCCATGGGTATAGAGACAAGACAATGTATTGTCCATCAATACATGATTAAGTGTGGAATTAGAGAAACTTCTTAAGAAAACCCAAACTTTTCTTTAGCCTCTGAATAAGAAACATGTCCACTTTATACAGAACAAAAACCTCATCAAATAATACTAAAAGCCTTTTATATAACACACTTCTGAAAATTTTTAATTCAGTATTTCATTGAATCTAAACAAATGTGTCATATTAAAATCAGGGCAATTTTTTAATGGTGGGTACAAGGAATGAGGAGAGTTTTGTACCTGAAGTTCTTCAAGTTGAGCATCTATTTCTATTGTTGGGTTCTCCAAATATTCCTTCGTTTCCCGAACCCAAGATTTCACGGAATTGATTTGTGTCTCCACCCCTTCTCGGTCCTTCAGCTCCCGCTTCACCACCTTCCCGTTACTCCTCACTTTCTCCTGCATGCTTCAGAAACATTTCAGGGAGAAAGCAGAAGTGAACTGGAAATGAAAGGAACCCCTAGCTCACAGCATTATATTATCCAAAACAGACATTTTTTAAAGGCGAAATCTCAGATCTTTTTGCAAGTAAATACACGTCCCCAAAACTGCCAGATAATTTTCAATAAGACTTACGTTTGGTTCAAGTATACTGGAAGAATATACATCAGGTGAAGTGAATGATTTTTCCCTGGAAAATTGAGAACTGACACACTCCTATGCTACTACATTGCAGTTAATGTTCTATGTAAAATAACCAGAACATTGTTGATTTAGTTTCTCTCCGGAAATCTACTCACATGAATCGGGGTCATCAGTCTTTAAAAGTGATGTGTAATTGCAATATCTGTGGCTATTAGAAACCAGTCTTTAAAGTCAAGCTTTGGAAATTTTACAGTTAATAATGTTCAACACCCAAATTGTAAGTCTTTCTTTGAATTGATGTAAATTTGGTTTAAAAGTTTAAAGAAGTGGAGCCCAATTACCCTGAATTCATCTATAACTGAAGAGGTGGATGTAGGCCATGTATGAACAATAATAGCTAATACAGCAGTTAAATGATCTATTGACATTCATTCTCTGGCCCCATAAGTGAATCAGGCCGGTCATGTATCATTAAGTTTACCTTCCTCTATCTACTAAGTTCGGAAAGGCTTATTTGCCTGAACTTTGGCATCACCCTTGTTCTAATCTCTCAGTCATCCAGTTTAGCCAGTGAGTTATCAAGCTTTTCAGAACTAGGTCCTAAGTAGCTCTCAATTGTTTGCTTTCAAGCTTTGTTTCTCAGGAAGAGCTGCATCGCCCAACAGTTCCCTGAAAGTGACATGCTTACTTCCAAGGTTTCTTACAGGCTATCCCCCTCTTTGCAAAATTCTCCTCTCCCCTCGCTGCCTCGCGCAAGCTGCTCCGCCTTCAGCCGCTTCCTTGACTGCCCTCCTAGGTTCCCTGCCTCCACTTTGTGGTCCTTTCTCACCTTTTCCATGCTTCACCCGAACGGCCCCTGTAGTTGCCCATCTCTGCTGCTTGACTGTGAACAGCATGAAGGCACCAACTGAATCCGTTCGGTTCATCCCTGTATTTCTAAATACTACTAGATATGTTTGTCAGATAAATAATTGAAGAGCTAAGAAAAATAGGAAGCAGGGATGACGGGAACGGATTCTCCATCCCCCAGTTGTAAGGTGGCATGATGGAGCACCCCCAGACTCTAAACCCACACTCATCCCTTTGGGTCATGACCGGGTTCAGTAACAGAGAAGGAAGGGCATATACTTACTTCAGGCACCGATCTTGCATGGCAGTGATTTCCTGCATGACCGGCGGCTCCTCCCCGGGGGATGGAGCGGCGCCATCGGGGAGCATGCTCAGCGCCTGCTGCCGCAGCATGCCTAAGGCCGCCTGCTGCTGGTCCAGCTCCAGGGTGAACGCGTCGTGATGTTCCAGGAGAGCTAAGAGCTCTGCTTTTGAGGCTTTCTCTGCCGAACTTCCCGGTAATTTACCTTCTAGCTGATTGATCATGTCAGTGGCTTTCTTAACCTGATGAAAAATGTATGTAACATGAAGCTAGAAAATAAACTGAACACATGGGGAAACTCCTATAAATACACATTTGATACTAGTGCATCAAAGCTCATTAAAGATGAGGGTGGAAACTCCAAATTCCAGGAAACTAAAGCCTGGACAATCTTCTTGACATGAAAGGAAAAACCATCTTTATAATTCTGGGTCTAAAGCTTTAATATCAAAATAATATCAGGGCTATCAGAGATTGCATAACATAGAAAAAGTATGTGTGTGTGTTTTAAGTAAAGGACAAATGAAAAACTCCAATATTTATAAAGGAAGATGGGTCTTAAAACATTGAATCCTCCTTAAAAGATGAAAAAAATTAATATAGGACTTGGGACATTGGTTAAATTCCTGCTCGTTTCCATGGCAAAGAAAGGCATATTTTATAATTTTTCAGGGCCAGGCAAGAACGTTTCACTAAGAAACTGGCAAATGGAGGACTTGTCCTCCTTTCAAAATTTAATTTCTTGGTTTTCTTATTAAAATGATTGGGCCCTGACTTGGGACTAAATTGCAGATTGCAGATTGTACAGTGTTTCATCATTTGGTTTTCATGCCCTTGAAATAGAGATATGGGGAAAAACGCCTTTTACTTTAAATTGTATAGCCAATTTAAAACAAAGGCCAAATGCTGCTTTTCAAAATACATGAGCATCAGGGAAGAAGTGATCAGGAGCCCACGAGTGAAGGAAATCACCTTATTGCTGAGGCTCTCCCACGCATCCGCTGCGTCCTCCAGGATCTTCTCCTGGTCCTGCGCCACTGCCCGGAGCCGCGCCCAGCGCTGCCAGACCGTGGTCATGGACCTGCCGATGGTCGCTTTGCTCGCATCATTTCCAGCTTTCTCCAGTTGTGAAGCCTTACCCTCCAGGGCCACGATTTTCTCGTGGAAAGAGTGAACCCCTGACACTAAAGCCTAAGGTGGGGAGGAGAGGAGGGTGGGGGAGAGGGAGAGATTTTTTACAAAAGTTCTATGGATTTGAATAAAGCCCACAATGACCTGCAAAAGGAAATGTCCCAACATACATTCTTTTTTCCTCTGCTAACTCTTACTTTTACATGGAATTCTTCACTGAGTTAGGCTTGGATTTTTTTTTGAAAGAGGCAAGATGAATATTTATTTATTAAAAACCAAAGTTTATTTGCTGCTTGAGATGAAATTCTTCCATTTTTAAAAGGCAGTAAAAATATAAGGGAACTGAGTTTAGTATTTAAGGATGGTATCATCTATCTTATATTGCTATGATATATGAGGGTGACTCAGCTACTAATTGTGAAATTGTATTTGAATTCATCTAAGTTATCGCCAGAAAGGATTTACTGGAATTCATTGCATCACACTCTATCAGAAGCAATTGCTCTGAATGTCTTTTTAAACCTAGCCGTGCATTTCCAACTGAACCCTAAAAAAGTGACAGACAGCATGCACGTAAGTAAAAACTGCTATGAAGCATGCTTAATGTGTCCTTTGCATGTTTAAGGAGCCCCGGTGAGGCTGGGTTGACCTGATTCTGGAGCAGCGGTATCACAGAGACCCTTACAAAGACAACGAGAGGACGTTAAAAACAGCAACACGACTAGCCTTGTGCTCGGACAGTTTTCCTTCTGCTTCACGGCTGGAAGACGTCTTCAAGAAAGAAAATTCAGACAATTTCTTCTCGGCGTCATTCATCAATTCGATAACCTCTTCCCTTGCTTTCTGGTAATCCTGCCACTGAGCAGCACACCTTGAAAAGGTCCAACAAAAACCGATCAGCAACATCAAGTCCCAGTCCCAGAGCTCTGACATCAATATGCCTAACCGTGCTCAAGAGAGAAGAATGAACTTAGGCGTGGATGTTCACCATTAGTATATTCCTCTTTTCCGTGTGAAAATTCACTTCAAAACACCTCATGTTTCTGCCCAGCTGGTGTGGCTCAGTGGTTGAGCATCGACCTAGGAACCAGGAGGTCACGGTTCAATTCCCTGTCAGGGCACATGCCCGGGTTGTGGGCTCCATCCCCAGTGGGGGGTGTGCAAGAGGCAGCCGATCAATGGTTCTCTCTCATCACTGATGTTTCTATCTCTCTCCCTCTCCCTTCCTCTCTGAAATCAATAAAAATATAAAAACCCTCCCATGTCACTAGAATACAGAGATTAAAGCCACTCCAATACCTCCGCAAGAGATCCAGCTGGGCGTGGGAGTCCTGGATCACCCTCCGGCTCTTCTCCTCCAGGGACGTCATTTTCTGGGCGAGCTCCTCTTTGGCAGTTGGCTTGATGAGTGGGTCGAGGTTGGCGACCAGGCCGTGGAGCTCCTCCAGATTACTCTGGAACTGATCCTCTGCGCTAAAAAACTCCGTGTGGCTCCTGAGACTGTCCTCCGCACTCTCCACGTCCAGGCCGTTGCCTGCCAGCTGCAGCATTTCGTGGGCATCCTCAAGCCAGTCGCTCGCGGCTTGAAACACTTGATAGTACCTTTGACATTGACTATATATTTGAGTCAATGTAGCCTGAAACATAGTAATGACAAACACAATCAACCCTCAATTGCAGTGTGTTTGCAGGAAATCATTGAATTTTTCCATTTCCTTTCCAGTCCTTTGTCATGTGGATGTATGTGTATAAGCGAACTGAAAAGTTGGTGGATTTTTTTTAATGTAATCCATTATTATCCTTTGTTTTCCCTTCTGCTAATCTTGCTATAATTTTATTATTATGGTTAAACTATGTAAACAGGGACAGAAATGAAATAGAAATGTATACTGGTATCTTGACTAGTTCTGAGACTTTCTCTCACATGTGTAGGTCATCCTATGTATACAATAATGCTTAGTAATATGTGGCAGACTGTTTACCAAAGTGAAATACTGCCTCTGTTGGTTAGAAGTATAATAACACCAGTACAGTCACTGTGGATGACGGTATGGAAGTTCCTTGAGAAATTAAATACAGTACAACTACCAGATGATCCAGAGATTTCACTTCTGGGTACTTATCCAAAGGAAACAAAATCATTATCTTAAAGAGATATCTATACTCCCGCATTCTGTGCAGCTCTCATTTCTTTATCCCCAAGTAAAGTCTTGATGACTATTCTAGTCTTGCTTCTGTGGTGCCACAGGGAAGCAAGAGAAGCACTCCTCCCCGAGGAAGGGGCGAACAGATGGGGCAATTGATGGGAGACCCCAGAAAAAAACGTGGCTCAGCATCAGGGTCATCCATTTGCCTCTCTCCATTTCGAGATTCTTCATCCATACTAATCTTATAAATGCCAAGTTTTGCATTGTTTAAAAAGGCATCACTAATTCATCATTGCCAATTTGTTTATTTTATTACTACTGTACTCACCATGGTATTAATTCCATTAGTGCTATCATTTATTACCTCTCATAAAGGTGATAGAGAGCAGGGGTTACTGTATTATAACTAAGTGAGCACAACATGGAAATCACATGAAATGAATACCACAACCGTAAACAATAACAACATCCTTTCAAGTCACCATCAGTTAAAGATGATTCTACAGTCCTATCTGGTTTGGCTCAGTGGATAGAGCGTCGGCCTGCGTACTCAAGGGTCCCAGGTTCGATTCCGGTCAAGGGCATGTACCTTGGTTGCGGGCACATCCCCAGGAGGGGGTGTGCAGGAGGCAGCTGATTGATGTTTCTCTCCCATCCATGTTTCTAACTCTCTATTCCCTCTCCCTTCCTCTCTGTGAAAAATCAATAAAATATATTAATAAATAAATAAATAAATAAATAAAGATGATTCTACATAGTATCATAAAATAAATATTTAAGGAAGCAGTTCTAACAAACAACAACAACAACAACAAAAAAAAACATACCACAGCAACACACAAATATCTCACACATGCCTACAAATAAGCAGAGTGGGAGAAAGACGGGAGGAGACCTCGTACCCACCTGTCTGGTGCGTAAAGCTTCCTGAATGTCCCCGTCCAGCTCTGAGAGCTCGGCCAGTGCGTGCTGTAATTCAGCGGAAATCAGCTCCTTGGCTTTGGTGAATCTCTCCTTCTCCTTGTCGCTCAGGGCCTTCATTATCCTCAGGCTGGACTGCACCTCTTCCTGATGAATCTGGACCTTCCTGATCTCCTCCTGGATGTCCCGGAGGTTCAGGTCCAGGCTCACGGGCCCGCTGAGTTCCGCCTGCACGCCCCTCAGCCAGTCCAGGGAGCGGCTCAGCTCGGTCTGGAAGTCTATACTCTGCACCATGCGGCTCTCACACTCGGTCACCGTGGCGCTGATGGCAGAAGTGAGCAGTGTTAACTCCTCCTGCCAGGCCTGGATCTGCTGCTTGGCTTTCTCGTAAGCCGAGGGGTTGAGGTGCGGGACGAGATCTTCGAGATGCATGGCCATGCGTTTGAGCAGAATCCCCGAGTCCTGAAGGCTTCCCGCCAGGGAGTGATACAGCTTGAGCTTCTCCTCCGCAGGGAGCGTCTCCTCGTTCACTTGGGACTGCTCCGCCCGCACCGCCTCCAGCTGTTTCCGCAGCTGCTGGCACATCTTCTCGTGCTCTTGATACGCAGCCGTGGTGTCTTCCAGTAAGCTCGCCCTCTGTTCCGTCTGCCGCTTCAGCCTGTGGTACGAGGTGACGAGCTGCAGCATCCTGTCGGGCTGCCACGGCTGCCCTGTGCTGCGGAAACTTTCCTTCTTCTGGTTCAGCTCATCCACGGCTTCCCCGAGGCCCGCCACCTCGCCCAGGAGAGCCCTGCACCCCTCCTGAAGGCACAGCGCCTCCTCCACCGTCAGGGCGCTGGGGACGGGGCTCATGTGTAAGAACTGGTCCTCCAGGTCCCTCAGAGACTGGGTGGTCAGCTCGATCAAGGAAGCGTACTCTTTCCGGGCGAGAATGGCTTCCTGGACCTTGTAGAACTTGTCTTTAGCCAAGGCGACAATGACATTAAATTGCTGGGGCAGAGCGTTCAGCTTCTCGTCGAGGTAGGAATGATCGACTTCGCTCAGCGACGGCAATATGGCCTGCCCGGTCCTCTGGAGGGTCAGGAGGAGACTTTCATATTCCGGAGATTGCTCGAGGAGGTGCTGGTATTTGGCCAGTTGTGTCTGAAGCTCTGAGCTCTCATTCATGAGGTTGATCTCAGGAAACGTGACAATATCTGCCTGTTTCAGCCAGTGACAAGCTTTGTCAAAATCTTCCTTGAAATGCTTCCTAGACACGAAGCTTTTCTCCAGCTCTTGGAGCCTGTGGCCGCACTTCTGTAGGACCGTGTCGTACACGCTCTGCAGTTCCTGGAGCTTGCCCAGCACTTCGCCCTTGTCCTGCTCCGTGGCTCCTTTCATTAACTCGCGGCCCTGCGCCCAGAGGCCCGTGACTTCATTCTGGTAGGTCTTGAGGCTGGCCTGGGCACTCCGGCATGCTTTAATTTGTTTGCTCACATCGTCCGGTAACAGGCAGATGTGCTCGCGAAACATTATCTTGCGCTCGTGCTGCTGGATCTGGCTGGTGGCCTGGAACAGCGCCATGAGAAACTGGGTCTTCTCGGACAGGGCCTTGTTCAGGTACTTGCGTCTCTGGCCCACTAGGTCGCTGAGACAATGCACATGCCTCTGTGCATCAGAGAGCGCCTTCTGGACCACCTGCCGCTCGTTCAGGCCGAGATCCACCATCACCCTGTCCGCGTCCTTCGTGAGGGATTTCAGGAGCATCTGCTTGGCCTCCAGTTCACTGCAGATGGTGAGGTGGTCCATGAGAAGGTTCGGAGCCACGTCGGGAGGGGGGCTCTGCTTGAGGGCCTCGGCGATGCTGGGCTGCTGCTCCTCCGCCCACTCCGTCAGCTCCTGGAACCTGGCCTGCACCACGCTCAGCTCCTCCAGGTTGGCGACCGAGACTTGGATTTTCCTACTAATGAGGTCCTCCAGCTGAGACCAACGCTGTTCAAGGTGACGCGTCTGCTCTTTGACTAAGTCCCTGTCATCTAAATTCAGATGCTCTATCATGCTCTGCTTTCTGTCTTTCAGGTCCTCGATGGCCTGCTTCCTCTCCTGCAAGGCCGACGCCAGGTTCTTCAGAGCTTCCAGGTGGACCGTGGTGCTTTCTGCATCGGATCTGTAAATACACAAAAGACATCAAAGCAAATTAGCCAACTCGGTATCTGTATTTGTTCATACCATGTTCTATCACATTTCTCCATTTCCTTTAAGAGAGTCTTCTTCACTTGGAGTTTACTGACCCAAGTGCTGTAATTACTATGGAATGCAAGACCCATGTATCTCTATATCAGAAGTTGGGCCAAAACTAATGGCCTACATCAAGCATGCCAAACTCAAAGGCTAACACGGGCCAAATAAACGAGGCATGCGGCCCATGGGCTGCGAGTTTGACATGCTTGGTCTACATACTTCCTTTCTATTCTTTGGGATCCTACTGCCCTCCCGACACGTCTGACACATGCTTTTAGCCTCTTCCTCTGGCCCTTGCAAAGTGAGCAGGATCTGCATATTAACAAGATCCCTGGATGACTTGTATAAACATTAGACACTGAGAAGCACTTATCCCTGCATTCTTGAAAATGACACCTAAAGTGAGATTCATAAGTGGCCAATGATGTATGTGCTTTCCTGTGAGAAGAAGCTCAAGCAAACACTATAGTGCTAAGACAGGAAATCTGCAAGACATAACCAAGGGCTCTCTCAGCTACTCATTTGTGTACTCAGATATTATATATATATATATATTTAACCCTCAGCCGAGGATATGCTTTTATTGATTTGAGAGAGAGAGGAAAGAGAAGGGGTGGGGGGGTGGGGAGGGAGAGACATCGATGTGAAAGAAAACATTGGTCAGTAGCCTCCTATATGCATCCTTTTACCCATTGGTTCAATTAACAGTGAGCAAGGTGAACCAGGACTCTGTATCCATATGACAACATGAGTTTCTTTTCTTTTCTTTTTTAATATGTTTTTATTGATTTCTGAGAGAGGAAGGGAGAGGAAGAAAGGGATAGAAACATCAATGATAAGAGAGGATCATTGATAGAATGCCTCCTGCATGCCCCCTACTGGGAATCATGCCCGCAACCCGGGCATGTGCCCTGACCTGGAATCAAACCATTCATGGGTCAAAGCTCCACCACTGAGCCACACCTAGGCAACATGAGTTTCTTAACAATGTTTTGTCAGTATTGATAATGATTGACAATCGATGTTAAAAACATAAGAAAGGCCTTTTACGTTTTTATAGAAATTAAGAAATGTCTGGCTTAGTATTTTGGGATGTGCCAGAGCATTGCTGTTACCTGGCTAAGTTATCCCATTCGGCGGTAAATTTTTCCAAGAACACCTCGACGACGCTCATGCAGTCATGGTAGTCTCTTGTCCTCTGGAGGTCCTCTTCCCTTTGCAAGCACAGGCTGTTAGACTGAAGGCACAGATCCAGCCACTGGTCGTTCAGATGACTGATCTCCTTGTGTTCAGGAGACTCCTGCTTCTTGGTTAACTCGTCCACCTTTTCTGTAATAGCCGTCACCGACGTCTGTTTGCACTGTAGTTTCTTAACAAAATCCTAAAGGTAACAACAACGACAAAATAGGTAATCTGCAATAAACTCCCCAATAAATATAGAGGGAAGCATAGATGTAATAAGCCTAACGAACTAAGCATGTATAATTAATGGGTCACGCGGAACAATGAGAGACTAAAAATGATCATACCTCTTTATGAATACAAATTTCCAAGTGTATAAGAATCAAAGGATAACTATAGTACTTTCTTTTATTGTGTAATTTTGAACAGTACAAAGAAAAACTGAGAAATGTGAAACAATATTATATTCACTAAGGAAAAAAGCTAATATTTTATCTTAAAGTGCAGCCTTAGTTTCCTAAAAACTTTTGAAGTTCATGCTTTTGAGAAAAAAAAAGTCATCTATTGTTAAGTCATCTTGATTTTCTGCATATGCAAATAATATTTTAGTAGAAACTATAAATGGTTCACTTTCATAGAGAAAAAATAAACTTTAAAGTATGTTAAAAATCTGGTACAACTTCCAATCAAGTTAAAATAATCTTCTATTAAATTATGTGTAAACATGGAATAGCAATGATATTTCTATTACAAATATAATATATATTAATAAATACCTAGTTTATATTCAAATATGTATTTAGTTGATTGGTACACTTACATTCCTATAGCTTCAATTATTTATATATTAATATATTATATATTTACTGGAGGCCCAGTGCACAAAATTCTGCACTGGGGGGGGGGGTGTCCCTCAGCCCAGCCTGCGCCCTCTTGCAGTCTGGGAGCCCTCTGGGAGCCGACTGATGGCTTAGGATTCAGACATCCTTATTGCTGCTGTGGAGGCAGGAGAGGCTCCCACCACCGCCGCTGCGCTCACCAGCCATTAGCCTGGCTCAGGGCTTCTAGCTGAGCTGCTCTCCCCCAGTGGGAGCACACTGATCACCAGGGGGAAGCTCCTGCATTGAGCATCTGCCCTCTGGTGGTCAGTGCATGTCCTAGTGACCAGTCATTCCACCGTTCAGTTGGTTTGCATATTAGCTTTTATTATATAAGATTAATATAAAATATACTAGAGGCCCGGTGCATGAATTTGTGTACAGGTGGAATCTGGCCAGCTGCCCCAACCCCTGATCTGGGTGTTGGGAGCCAATTGGGGGCCGGGTCGGCCAGAGGGGGTGGGGGTCGATCAGGGCCTGGATAGGCTGGTTGGCTGCCAGCAGTGCATGTCATAACCACCGGTCGTTCTAGTCATTCTGGTTGTTCCACCAATCCGATTGCTGGGCTTTTATATATATAGATATAATATAACATGTATATTATATATTTAACATGTATTTAATTAATGGGCACATTTACAGTCCTGTAACTTCAGCAACATTGTGATGAAAGATGACAAGTGATGAGGGCTTGTGTGTGTTTAGAGGCAGAAGCTTCTGGTTGTATCAGCTAAACCACAGCACCTTGTTCAGGAACAAAGTGCAGAGTGAGGGTCCTTTGATTCAAGTGGCCAATTGGAGCTCCAATAAACTATTTGAATGTTTACTTTCATTTTTTAAATTATTATTTTTATTTTTCAAGTACAGTTGACATTCAATATTACATGAGTTTCAGGTGTATAATATGGTGGTTAGACATTACATAACTTCCAAAGTGATCCCCCGTAAGTGTGGTGCGCACCTGACACCATATTTAGTTATTACAATACTAGAGGCCCGGTGTATGAAATTCATGCACAGGGGATGGGGGGGGGGGGGTTCCCTCAGCCCAGCCTGCACCCTCCAATCTGGGACTTCTCAGGGGATGTCCGGCAGTTGGACATCCCTTTCGCAATCCGGGACCACTGGCTCTTAACCACTCACCTGCCTGCCTGCCTAATTGCCCCTAACTGCCCGCTCCTGCCGGCCTGATCGACCCTAACTGCCTCTGCCTCGGCCCCATCACCATGGCTTTGTCCAAAAGGAGGACTGGATGACCGGAAGATGTTCAGTTGACCCGGTCTAATTAGAATATTACCCTTTTATTAGTATAGATTACTGACTATACTTCCTTTGCTGTGCTTTACAAATGTTTGCTCTTTGATCTGTCCTTTCCTGGCACCAAATGAAGGTCTTTCTGATTCTTTGTATTCCTTCAATAGCTATGCTAATGTTTAAGGATTGAGGGACACACCCATCTTGGCCTTCTCTGTCTCCCCAGGAAGACCCACTCTTTCCTACCTTCACTTGGGAAACCATGTTCTGTGCAATATTGAGCTCCAGTTCCGCATGTCTCCGCCTCATATTCTGCAGTTGCTGGTCGGCATCCTGGAGGTAAATCCAAAGCTCAGCCTTCATGTGCTTGATCTCCTCCCAGCCCTGAGTTAAGGTCTGAGCCTGGGCCAGCCTTTGTTCGATCTCGAGGGAAAACAGAGGCAAAAGTCAGCGTTAATAGATGGAGGCATTTATGTCCAGTGAATCAGAGGTGCAATTCCTCAGCCTGTCCATGTACACAGGCCAATGCACATGCATGCATACACACACTCTGCTATAAATCCACAAAGAATTCTTTCTTTGCTTTAAGAGAAGCAGATGTTTCTTTTTATACTTAGATTTTCTAAGGACGTTTCATGTGTAAGACATGCCATATAATTTCAAGCAGTATCATGAGACTTTAAGAAGTTTTAACAATCTATTAGGTCAAAAGTTGCCCTAATGGTTTTTCACGTTTGGCGTTTTCAACACCTGACTAATTCGCGAATTCAATCTTGGGATTAACTAGAAAAAACAAATCATTCTCTATTATACATTTGTGGTTACTTCTTATAAAACACTGAGTTATTAATGTTTTAAATATATTTTTATATCTGCTTCACTGGCTTTTGAAACCATATATTTCAATAAATCATTTCTGTAAAAATATATGAATTATTGCATTTTCATAAGGATTAAAGACAGATTTGTTTTGAAAATATAAAAGGAGAAACCTTCATTTTTAAAAGATATTTCTTGCTTTGGGTGATTTTACTGTCCTATAAATATTTATATATTAAAAACCTAAACCAAGTCTTATTTTTCTTTTAAACCCAAAAGTATTGAAGAGGTTAAGGCACATGGCCCTGTGCTGCCATCTGTCTGTTGTGGACGGTACTGCTAATTCATCACAGCATTTTCCACTGAGCCCAGAGGCAGCTCCAGAATCCTTCCCAACACCACACTCAGCCACTGCCAATGGATTAGAAGGCCTTTGCCATCCCTAACATAAAGCAAGGATCAGGAACACACACCCTCCATATTAAGTGTTACCCAAAGAAAAAGATGGAAAGGAGAAAACAAAACAAAAATAAATGAGTGGAAAAATAGGAAAAGAGAATGGTAATCAAGGAAAAAAAGAAGTGGAATGAAGTATTAATAATTAGCAGATCAATGGGACTAGATGTTTCAGTTCCAACTCAGTGGCATTGGGAACAGAGTGTGCTTATTTTTCTGTGACTTAGTTGAAATTCAAACATCTATTCATTATAATCACCATAGGAGATTTACAGCAAGAATGATTCAAGGAAATATTTTCTTTAAACTTTTCACCCAATGTTCAAACAAGAGTATATAACAAAACAGACACATCCAATGGCTTAAATGTCTTACCATTTGCTCTGTTTGTTGAATGTCTTTTGCCGTGGCTTTCACGGAAGAGTTCGACAAGTCGCACATGGAGCAGAGGAGGTCCAAGTAGGTCCTTGCCTGCTTCTGCAAAGCTCTGAAGTGCTTGACCTTAAACAAGCACACTTGTCAGAATGGAAGAGACGCGTGCTATATTTAGACAGCACATCTTTGTGCCGTTTGTATTATCTTGTTGGCATTTCAAAAATAATTTTGCTATGTTCAGTATATACAGCCTTTGTTGTAAATGGCATATATTAGTAATTCTCAGAAAGAATTCAAAACACACTGGCAGGGATCCTTTGCCCATCACTTTCTTCTCATTGTGTTAAAGCCTGTATGGTCTGGTAAAAGAAAACACCCAAGAAACTCCTATAATTTTTCCTGGTTCTCAGCTCACATTCTAACTGTTCTCTGTTTCAGAGAAAGAATCTTTACTATAGGCTGCTTCTTAGCATGTTTTCACATAGTCTGGAGACATAAAGGGGGGAAAAAGGTCATTGTGTATTTGAAGGCTTCATTGGAGTTTGGAAAAAATTAGACGGCTCGGCTCTTTTTTTCTGTGGAAAGTTTGAGAAAGGCATTTCCCGGTGGATCATTAATCTATACCAGCCGTGGGCAAACTACGGCCCATGGGCCGAATCCGGCCCGTTCGGCTGTTCTATCCAGTCCACGGAGCCGAAAGAGCAGAGGGTTCTCTTGCTCTCTCCTCCACTCCTTTACTTTGAATTTATATTAGTTCACACAAACACTCCATCCATGCTTTTATTCCATATAATTTCAGTTTAAGAACCCATTGTGACCCTCGAGTCAAAAAGTTTGCCCAGCCGAAACCGGTTTGGCTCAGTGGATAGAGCGTCGGCCTGCGGACTGAAAGGTCCCAGGTTCGATTCCGGTCAAGGGCATGTACCTTGGCTGCAGGCACATCCCCAGTGGGAGGTGTGCAGGAGGCAGCTGATCGATGTTTCTCTCTCATCGATGTTTCTAACTCTCTATCCCTCTCCCTTCCTCTCTGTAAAATATCAATAAAATGTATTTAAAAAAAAAAAAAAGTTTGCCCACCCCTGATCTATACACACGGACATGGAGAAATGTGTCTTTTTGGAGACAGTCAGATACGTAGGCTGTTTCAGATCCTGGGCACAAAGCAGTACATGAAACAAAACCTTTGTTCCCACAGAGCTTAGATTCCTACGAGAGGGCAGGCAGGGAGCAGAGGGGGGGCCCGTTGTTGGCCACTGCAGATGAGAAGTGCTAACGGCCTGAAGGAGGTGGTGGGAGCAGAGGCTCTGAGAAGTGGTTCTCACTACACGTATTGATAATTTGGGCAGGTGGCATTGACTACAGAAACATTTGGTGATTTTCCAAAATCATAGCCGGTAATGAAGCCTAATTTCTTCAGTCCCACCTTAGTATCTTTTCCTCAGAATTACATGGATTGCTAAACACAACATTCTTATGTAGATATCCTATATAATAAAAGCATAATATGCAAATGGACCGAACGGCAAAACGACCGGTTGTTATGACGTGCACTGACCACCAGGGGGCAGACACTCAACGCAGGAGCTGTCCCCCGGTAGTCAGTGCACTCCCACAGGGGGAGCGCCGCTCAGCCAGAAGCCAAGCTCATGGCTGGCGAGCACAGAGGCATTGGCAGAAGCCTCTCCCACCTCCACTGCAGGCGAGTGGTAAGGAGTGAGGGGTCCCAGACTGTGAGAGCCCCGGACTGTGAGAGGGATGTCTGACTGCTGGCTTAGGCCGGATCCCAGGAGCCTAAGCCAGCAGGCAGTCATCCCCCAAGGGGTCTCGGACTGCGAGAGGGCACAGGCTGGGCTGAGGGCCCCCCACCTCCAGTGCACAAATCTCGTGCACTGGGCCTCTAGTAATAAATATAAGTCCGTTTCCCATTAAGTCAAAATAGCACCTAAATTTTTATCCAGTGTGCAAACTGACTGGCATTTCACTTTCGGTGAGTATCGGTATCATTAGTCACCCCACTATGTACCCGTGACCCAGAGAAAGCTACCTGTACCAAAGAGCTTTGGGAAATGAGAAGAGAATAAGGCACACGATTTTGAATTTTGTAAATATATTTACTTAGAAGCCTTTGGAGCAGTTTATAGATTGTCAGTGACAAAACAATTGCCAAAGATTTTTGCGAAAATCCATTTTAAGAGGAGTGAAAAAAAAAATTACGGGCAATTCTGATAGTACTTGTTTTCCATTCCCCAAATTCACATGTCATTCCTGATAAAAAACTGACGGCATTCTTAATGGAGTCAAATCAGTGTGGCACTTTCGTATGGTCGTGGGGGGATAGTACCATTACATGTCTATTGTTTACCACGTGGGAGACACTGGGCACACACCACACATCCTGGAACCTTGACCAAAATGCCACCGCAGCCCGTCAAAGCCTGACCCCAGTCTCACACCATCTGAAGTTGTCATGTTGACAGTAGTGGAACTTTCCAGTCACATATCTGAGCGAGCCACTGGCTAGAGTCAAACTCAGACCTTATTTCTGCAGGCATACCTCACAGGTACTGTAAATTCAGGAAAGTGGGTATTACAAGAAAGTGAATTACACAAGTTGTTTGGTTTCCAGTTTACCTGATTTTGTTTACCTGACACTATAGGCTAATAAGTGAGCAATAGTATTATGTTTAAAATATGTACACTCCTTAACTTAATATACTTTATCGTTAAAAATGCCAACCATTGCCTTGGCTGGTTTGCTGAGTGGTTAAAGCATTGGCCTATTGACAAAAGGGTCTCAGGTTCTGTTATCCGTCACATACCTGGGTGCAGGCTCGATCCCACACTCTGGTCAAGGTGTGTGCAGAAGGCAACCCATCGACGTGTCTCTCTCACATTAATGTTTCTCTCTCTCCCTTCCTCTCTCTCTCTCTCTCTCCTTCTCCTCCCTCCCTTTCACTCTCTCTGAAAAACAATGGGAAAAATATCCATTTTTTCAGAAATTAAAAAAAAAAAGCTAACTATCATCTGAGCCTTCAGTCAGTCATAATCTTCTTGCTGGTGGAGGGTTACCTTCGATTTGTAAAAGCGCGTTATCTGCGAAGCCCAGTAAGTGCAGTCCAATAAAACAAGGTATGCCTATACTTGGGTATCCCCAGCAGCCAGCACAGTTTGGCACATAATGAGTACTTAACATGTTTCCACTGAATGTCTGAATGAATCACATAACATAACATAAACTTTCAGGAGTCAGTACCTGCTTCACGGCTTCTGCCCTGCTCAGAGGTGGGTGCGGGCTTGGCTTTAAATCAGGTTGGACGGCAGAAAGCCAGGCCTGGCATTGCTGCAGAGTATCTTGGCGACTGACGTGCCTCTGCAGTTCATGTTCCAAACTCTGGTACACCTGCAACAGAGCAGTCATGCGCAGCTGTGAGAGCAGTCTCATACCCCTACCCACAGCCCTGGCATCAAAGGAAACACGTCTACTAGTCCACTGAAATTGATCCCCCCTCCAGGACTCCCCAGGACCATATACATATCAACGGAGTTCTCATATGTTCCAAAGGTGGCAAAGCACAATTGCCATCCCCAGTTTATTACTTCCCAAACCACACATTACAATATAAATCCTGATCAAGGAAAGAATGTGGGCAAGGTTCATATAACTGTAAGGTGTGTTAGAATACATAAAATCACGGAAGTAGACTGTCAAACATAAATTAGAGGTTTTTCAGCTTCTCCGCTTTGATATACAAATTGCAGTTTCTTTTTAAGCTAGACACTAAAAGAAAAAATAAAAGGCCATTCATGAAAAGATAAACAACATTTCTCTAACTGAAATGCTGGGCGACATCCATTGACTCCATAGCCTTAGGAATTCACCTTTCGAAAGGTAACTAAAAAGAAGAATCAAGTAATCTGACAAATGATTGTAGAGGATGACAAAGGAGGAAAGGGAGTGAGACAAGGCTAGATGGAGCAGAGCATCCAATCAGTGATTTAGAGAGCAAGATCACAGCCGGCTGCTGTAGCTCGGTTGGTTGGGCGCCATCCCATGTGCCAGGATGTTGCAGGTTCGATTCCTGGTCAGGATTCAATCTCCAGTAGGGGGAATGCAGGAGGCACCTGATCTATGTTTCTTTCTCATCAGTGTTTCTCTCTCTCTCTCTCTCTCTCTCTCTTCCTTCAAGCATAGCAACAAAAAGAAAAAAGAGTTTTAAAAATGAGGCAAGTCTAAGAGATCTCTGGGACAACATCAAGTATAACAACACCTGCATCGTAGGGGTTCCAGAAGGAGAAGAGTGAACGGGATTGGGAACCTGTTTGAAGAGATAAATAATGGCCGAGAAGGTCCCTCAGCTGGTGTACTTAATCTTTGTTTAAAAGGCAATTCTTAGTCTCTTAGACTTACTCCTATAACATTAGGAATTCCATTTTAGCATAACTCCTTACACCCATTAAAATATAACTCAAAACTGGTACTTGTTCTTTTTATCATCTTATGAATGCATAAATATATTAAATTAGAGTAGAATTTAGGCTGCATAGAGTTAAAAATAACTATTCTGGAAATTATTTTAGTGTTATAGACTGGCAAATTAGAAAAAAAATACTGGTGATTGTCAAATAAAACAAACAAACAAAACAAAATTTAAGTAAATTTGACATTAATTCATGGAATAAAAGGATTGGGAGAAATCAAATGTCTGAAAGCAAAAAGTTCTGTGTCCACAGGGACTGAAATCTGTGCTCCTGTCTGGACTTGCACCAGAACTATCCCGAAGACTGAAGCATCTAAACTATTTTACAACCCTCTGGATTGCACAGGCTTTCTCCTAGAGTCACGGTCACTGCAGACCATGTGGTGGTCCTCACCCGCTGGGCCGTACTGCAGATGGCGGAGTAGCTGTCCTTCGTGCCCTGCAGATGCGCCTGCACATTTTGCGTAAGTTTCGCCTGGAGGTGCTCTGCACACTGGCTGATCAAAGTGTCGCCTTTCATTCTCAGGTTGTTCAGACGGTCTTCAAAGCCAGCAATTTCTTCCATCATTGCCTACAAAATAGGAACAGAGTTCTCGTAATTCCACCGTTAGTCTTTAAATAACCTATTTATTAAGCAGAAGGCTTAAGAGGAAAATTTCACTGTTTAATGATTTTTTTTAAAGAGTTTTGCAATTTACCTTGGTTACCATATAGCAAATGAAAAAAAAAAGTATGTTTCAGGAATACTCCAATTGGAAGAATTGATGAAAATAATAGATTAAGTGATGATGAAGTAACCTTTTAATTAGTTTATGGATGATCTCAGCTAGAGCAATACCTGCTCCCTAGTATTATTAACAGATAAAGGATGTTTATAAATTTTTCAGCTCTATCAATTATAATTCTGGTATAATTTCTACCCAAAATAGTCTAATTACTATTTAATTTACTAATATCAAATTTCTCTAATGACATCTGATTTATATAATAATCTAACAGCTAAGGATTAATTTACATAATATCTAGTTTACATCACATAATATTTATATTAATAAAAATAACATTTACCACTTACCACTTATTAAGTACTTGCTATAGTCCAGGAACTATGCAGAAGTTCTGAGAAGTATGTATTATGGTCAATGCTTTTCAGATGAGGAGACTGATGCATAGGGAGATTATATAACACACTCAAGGTCACACAACTAGTGAATAGCAGAGCCCCAGGCTTGGGACCTGCTCTGCCTGACCTCAGCTCATCCACCTCTATCCCCCTGTGTTCACTAGTGAGCTTTCTCATGGATCACTTAGAGAAGAGGAACCAGCTTTTTCAATCAGGGTTTAATTTCTTTATTGCCACATGGTACCAATAACAAGTGACACATTCCAGCACAAGGTGTCCTGGGTTGACACATCAATATCTCTAAGGGAAACCTAGTGGTCCCTCAGCAATCTGAGGTCCATCACTTCATCCAATGGTGCTGTGTTAATGGTTACTGTATACACTATATTTTAACGAGCCATTGTGTCTTTGAGTTAGAATAGAGTCACTACATCATGAGGTTCTTCGGGCTATGTTCTCGGTGCCTAATAGAATATATCACATAATTAGTTTTCTATCCATATTACTAAATAAAATGTTCTCCTACAGACAGGGACCCTGAAGCCCACAGGCATTAATGGCTTTCTTTGACACATCATGACTAAACTTCAGTTTCTTATTAAGGTGAGCAAGTTGCTCCATTAAATTGTGACCATATGCCATCTGTCATCTGGCAGGTAGAATTACTAAAAATGCATATGAATGAAAATAAGAATGCCTCCTATCAGTACCATTTGTGGTTTACAAAAGTTTTCACAGACCTTATCTCCTGTGATGCCCTCAACAGCTATGTGATGGGGCTGGTATCACTATCGTCCTTTACCGAGGAGAAGGAGGAGACTCATAAGTGTGTACCTGATACCTGTACAAATTTGTCAACCAGTGTCACCCCAATAAATTCAATAAAAAGGAGAAGAGGAGGAGGAGGCTCAGAGAGGCTAAGTTCTCCCAGCTGAGCAGAGAGTCTGGCTGGAGTCCAGACTTTCTGGTTACTCTTTCTGAATCCTATCTTCGGCTGTACTTTTCTAAATTAAAGACAATCTTTCTGAAAAATTATTCCATATAGATGAATTCTGCAATAAGAAACTATTAGCTGGGAAAAAATGCTAGTGTGTTCAGAGTTGAATGCCAGGATTCAGCTACTACTGAGTCATTTAAATATTGAATTCAACTGTTCTCAATTATCGGAGGTTCTTAGAACTGAGACTTGATTCTTTAACTACAATCATATAATCCTGTGGTACGCGCACATGCACACACACACACACACACACACACACACACACACACGGGCAAGGCTGTCCTGTATTCTTCAGCTCTTTAGAGATGAGACGTACCTTGTGGTTGGCCAGTTGCTGGGTGATTGTCTCTAGGCTGCTCGTGTCCATGAGGTCGGGGGCCACCAGCCTGCTGGACATCTGCAACAGCCACTTTTCCACCTCCTGGAGCTCACTGTTGTAGACTTCATGGCCTTTGACCTTCACCTCGAGACTGTGAACATGCTCCTGCGAAGCCAGGTGCCTGTTAGAGGTGACTTTCAAGCCAAAAACCACTCAAAACTGTTTTATATTTTGAAAAACCCAGTGCAACTCATAGGGTAGAAGGCTCATATAGCTAGCTCTAGTCTCACCACTAGGATCAGATAAAACAGCAAAGTCATTATGCCATTGAATAAAAGAAATGATACTGACCCATCCCAGCCCTTAAATTTTTCTGACAGAGAAAAAGGAGTCAGGACCGACCCCCTTTATGGCAAGTAAACACATTTTGTATTGGATTCCTGCAATCTCCTTACCTTTCCTGCGCTGCAGAGGTCCTGATAGTCACTTTGAAGCTTATCGATCTTGTCCTTCAAAGCTACGTCCTGCACCAAGTCCAGAAGAGCATCACCTTTCTCTCTTACCGATTTCACCGATGGTTCATGGGACAGCACTGTTTGTTGAAGTGACTTGAATTACAAAGAAAAAAGAGAGAGCCAGCTCATCTGTGTGATCAAGGTGAACATACCCGTATGCTACATGTGAGATGATCTCCAATCAAGACCTATTTTATAAATCTATGAATGTAAAACATGAAAGGAATTAGGTTTTTTATGGCTAATATAGCTTTTAATTTTTTTATATATTTTTATTAATTTTTTACAGAGAGGAAGAGAGAGGAGAGGGATAGAGAGCTAGAACATCAATGAGAGAGAAACATCGATCAGCTGCCTCCTGCACACCCCCCCACTGGGGATGTGCCCGCAACCAAGGCACGTGCCCTTGACCGGAATCGAACCCGGGACCTTTCAGTCCGCAGGCCGACGCTCTATCCACTGAGCCAAGCTGGTTTCGGCAGCTTTTAATTTTTTATATACTGATGAGAGAAAGAGAGAGAGAGAGAGAGAGAGAGAGAGAGAGAGAGAGAGAGAGAGAGAGAGAGAAACAATCGTTTGTTGTTCCACTTATTTCTGCATTCACTGATTGCTTCTTGTATGTGCCCTGACCTGGGATTGAACCTGTAAGCTTGGAGTGTCAGGAGGATGCTCTAACCAACTGAGCTACCTGGCCAGGCCCTAATATAGTTTTTAAACAGAGAGTAACATATCAACTAGTGTGGAGAGGGAAGATGGGAAAGAATTGCATTTGACGAAATTTAACATTATTTTTATTTCCAGCTTCCATCCCACTCCTTTCAGCAGAGAATAAAACTCAACACAGAACCAGGCATTATCTTTTTATTTTGAGTTCCCGAAGTTAACTGCAGCTTGAGGTGCATGTCAAGGTGGGGAGACAAGTTCCAGCTGCCGGGCTGCAGTCCTGGCTCACAGCACTATTTAAACATACCGAGAACTCGGTGCTTCAATGACGCGCTGTCCGACTCGGTAGAAAAGCCAATGATGACATATTGGCTGGAGGAGGACAAAGCTTGGCAGGGAAACTTTTGATGTGAGTCATCTGACAGTTCTTAAAGACTATCGTTTAAATACTCAGGTCAAATTCTGAACACAAATTATTCCACATATAGACTTCCATCATTGTTTCAAAAATTAAAATAGGTGAACTATCTCTATATCCTATATAGCTAGCTATATTCACACCACCATTTGTTCTTTGAAAGATTAATTTCTACGATGTCTAACTAGAGTTGGTGAAGTAGAACTTGTTTTATTACCAATATGGTATCTCATTTTAAATTAACTGGAGACCAGCTTATAGGCTGTGGGTACCCAAAGATGAAGGGAAGACTCTACAGGAAACAGATGAAATCTACAGGTGTGAGATCTTGACACAGGAAGATTTATCTGGAGGATCCCTCTACCTGGATCACACTGTGAGAATAGCTCTCTACTCATTGATACAACCTTTGAATATCAGGCAAATATGGTTCCTGGATGGAAATAGAACTTTTATGTAGTGTATCTGGCCACAAAAATCTACATCACTTTCCCCCAGTAGAACAGACATATTGCGGACGTTTTCCACCTCCCACTAAGGGACACACAGGAATCCTCTCCCACCCACTCAGGCCCCATATGCAACACCTGCAACTGTCAGTGAGTAACAACACACTACCTTGTACTTAGATAACTGAGCCTTTTTCTCATATAATTCCATTTTGGGTTCCTCAGGAACGTGCAGGATTGCTTGGTATTCGGCGATCCACTGAGTAAGTGCTTTATATTTATCTGAGAATTCCTTTGCTAAATGAAGGCCTTTCTCCAGGGTCACGTGCTCCTTCCGAACAGTGCTGGTCAGCTCGTTCAACTGCTCCACGTGACCATGGATCTCGCTTCTTAAACTGTCTGCCTCGCTGTCGTCCAGGTACGCCAGAGCCCTCTCTCCTTTCTCCCGGGCCGACTTCAGCAAACTGTGGCCTTTCTCCATGTCTTTTAGCAGACCCTGAGAAAGAGAGTGAGGAGGAAGCAAATACTGAGTTAATACAAGGAAAAGCAACTTGAATTTCATTGTAACATGGACATGTTAACCTAATTTCATTCCTTTTAAAGAAAAGATGTACAAACCCCATTCTCGAGTCCACTATTGCCCCTTAAAAAAGTGTTTGGAGTTTCTAACCGGTTTTGACCTGCCAGGAATCAGGAATCCTCTTTTATTTACATCAATATAGGTTTTAAAATGTCTTAATCAATAGATCATTTCCAAATCAGTGCTTGGAGACAGGACTGGGTGTTTACCTTATCCTCAGTAATATTCCTAAAGATCTGAGTTAAAGCTGTTAACGCACAGTGCCATCAATTTGAGATAAATTTCTGGTCTTGAAATTTTTAAGTGTTAAACTGGAATTTAGTTAAGAATTTCGTGAGCAGCCATGTCCAAGTCATTCAGGTGAGATCACATCACCAATAAATGGAAGTCTGCTTTGGGCCTTACAGAGATAAGAACTTAGTATGTAAATGACATGATGAGCCAAGGACCACCCATCACACCGGGCAGGGATGAGCACGTGTCTCCCAATATCAGCATGGGAGAAAGGAGCAGCTCAGTGAAAGAAGACAGGTTGGGAGACAAGTCTGACGTTGCCATGCCTACCTCCAACGTCTTCATCTTTTTCCCCATCATGGCTTTATCTACTTTATCAATTTTGGCAGCCACGTTCTTGAAGTTTTTATGAGTAGAGCTGTACCAATGAGAATAGGAGCTTAGAGATGACTCAGCTTCCTCCAAACTCTGGATCTCTTCCTCCAGGAATTTTATTTGTTCCTTTGGAAAGAAGAAACCAAACGGAACTGTGAGTTAAAGACCCACGCCAGTGCCCTTCGTGATGAGCATGCATCTTCCCCGGCAGGGAGGGAGTGGGAGGAGGCGCACTTTGGCCTGCGACGTGTGCTGGCCGACAACCAGCAGCGGGCGGCCCGCGCTCTCACCAGCACTTGGAGAAGAAGGGCCTGGTATCTGGACGTCAGCTGGGTGGCCTGGCAGCCCAGCCGGCTGCTCACGCGGCGCTCGTCCAGGATCTCCTGGGCTCTGGCTCCCACGTCCTCCACTTCGTCTCTGTAGGTGGCGATCTCTTCATGCCACTTCTGAAATGACGTCAATATTGCAGGGGAAGGGTTACTCTTAAGCATTGTTGAGGAAGACAAATATAGGTACCTTCTTAATAGGAAATGATTCCAGTTCAAAAAATACGTAAAGTTGTATATAGATACAACTGTATTAATCGGAAATGATTCCACTGTATGTTTAGAATATATTTATTCTGAGATGTAATTGTGAAAATATGTACGTAACCTTCATAAAAAAAGTGTACTTACAACAATGTGATAAAAACTACACACTCTTGATTTAGGCACTTTTCTGTATGTATTACACTTCAGTTCAAAAAATATTAAAATTGTATATAAATCCAACTGTATTAATCGGAAATGACTCCACTGTATGTTTAGAATATATTTATTCTGAGATGTAATTTTGAAAACGTGTCATATGTAACTTTCATGAAAAAAATATAACATGATAAAAGCTATACTCTGAGTTTAAGTACTTCTCTGTATATATTTCACTTCCGTTGAAAATTGTTAAAACAGAGTGGCATACATTGTTATATCTTCTGTTGTACTTAGATGCATTTTTAAATAGATGAATAATAAAAAACATCCAGAAGGCCTAAGCATTATTTTGATCATGTGCATCAGAGTTGCATAAAAATCAGAATAAAACTAAATACCAAGTATTATTTCAATGCACTATATTGGAATAATTTCATATCAGAACCATCGACTTACCTGGATTGCAATACTAGCATTTATATGTCTTTACAAAGCAAGGGAGTAGGGCATAAGGAGCAGATATAAAATATTTCATTAAGTTATATTTTATTAAATACTCACTTAGGACTCTATTCATAATTGATGTTAGAATGCTCCATTGTAATTTACGTTAACTTTCTTTTTTTTTTTTTAAATATATTTTATTGATTTTTTACAGAGAGGAAGGAAGAGTGATAGTCAGAAACATCGATGAGAGAGAAACATCGATCAGCTGCTTCTTGCACACCTCCTACTGGGGATGTGCCCGCAACTAAGGTACATGCCCTTGACCGGAATCGAACCTGGGACCTTTCAGTCCGCAGGCTGACGCTCTTCCACTGAGCCAAACCGGTTTTGGCTACGTTAACTTTCTTGTCAAGCAGAAGATTTTGCAAAATCTAAACATTGGACGGAAAGGAAATGACTAAATATCTTAATGAAACCCACTCTGCAAAGCAACTGCTACTTTGAGCAAGATCAGGCACTTGCACTCATTTACCTTCATCTGATGTAACTGCGTCTCCTTGGCCGCCCGGCTGGACTGGCGACCAGTCCTGAGACTCACTTTCTCCTCCAGCGTTCTCAGCCACGCATCCACCTGCTGGAACTTCTGTTCCATCAGCCTCAGTTTGTTGAGGACATTGTTGAACTGCGTCCGGGTCTCGGACAGTCTCTGCTGGTGAGCCTGCCACTCCTGCCGGAGAGACTCCAAAGCCCGGTCCTCCGTCTGGGGGAGGCCCGACGGGATCACTTCCTCTCGGGCGTGCAGCACCGAGTTCAGCAGCGCCTGCCCCTCGGCGCAGTGCACCTGCAGCTCCTGCAGGGGAAAGGCATTCACATTGCACACCTGCACAGCTGATCGTGTCTCACCCCAGCCAACTGCGCCACCTGGAACTTCCCGTGAGAAAAGAACGGTCTTATTCTGTCTTATATAACACAGCATGTACCTAACACTAAATATTATTTCCCAAGTCCGGAGAAATATTTGCAAATATCTCCTATTAAAATAATCAACACACACACACACACACACAAATAGCACACACCTAGAAATATTTGTCTCCATCATCTTAGAGTTTCTGCAATTTGACTTTTCAGTTTTAAGCAAAAACATTTGTGATTAAAGGGCTATTGTTTAAAAGAAGAACCTAGGCCTTTTATGTCTCATAATCTGTTTAAAGAGCCTGAGGCTTTTTGCTTTGATATTGAATGAAATCAGTTCTGGTTGAGATAGGAACAATGGACCTTCTTTTTCCTAAGAAGAGACACTTTGCCAAAGCAGAGCTCTAGGGAGTGTGTTGGCCAAGAAAAGTTGGCCCAGAGGGTAACAGGGCATATAAACCTGGGCGGGAGAATGGTCCCACCCGCCAATGGAATGCTCCAGGTGCAAATACATTTTCCTCCACCAAAGCATAAGCCCCAAAGTGTTAATTACCCTACCTGGTAATTATGGGCCTACCAGTTCAGTATGAACCAACTCTTGAAGAGCATAAACTGTAATTTATAGAAAGAAAATCTAATATTTTTAAAGACACTGGCAAGACAATATTTTATACTTGTATTTCTTATCTTTCAAGAATCAACACTGATACTTGATCTGATCAACTAAAGCTGAAAGGAGCCACGGCAACACTCACCACGCGTGTTAAAGGTGCCGACACGTTTGGTTAAAATACGGCATCACAAAAATATTTCATAGCAGTTCAAACCATTTGAAATTGCTGATAGCTGACTATTTTTACCTAAAAAAATAGCACTCCCATTTGGTAGAAATGAATGGATAAATTTTTCCTCAGCTAAGATCTCACTTCAAGAATGTCGTAATGTGAACACATAGATGGGAGAGAACAATATGGTAAAATATTAATCAAAACAGCCACACACTCAGACATGTTATTCCAAAGCTCTTAAAATATTTTAAACGTTAATTTTGTACTTTTAATCTCCTTCATTAATTCAGGAGTTGGCAAGCTTTCTCGGTAAAGGGCTGAATAGTAAATATTTCAGGCTTTATGGGCCATAGAGTCTCTGCCATCGTTGCTCCGAAGTAGCAACAGACGGCACATAAATGAATGGGTGTGGCTGTGTTCCAGTAAAACTTTATTTTAAATACAGACACATGGCTCTGGGCTGTCATTTATGCATCCTTGCCTTATGTTATTAATCTTCCCAACATATCGCTCGTTCCATATTTTATAGCTATTTTTGCTATTATACAAATCATCACTGTGTTATATAAATTCTTATATGGTCCATATCTTAAGTCTTCATTCTGAGGGGGAAAATATGTTCCAATAGTTTAAAAGTCTGTGTGTTCTAATGGCCTTCTGCTTATACGAAAGTTTGTGAATTTGGTCCACACCGCCGGCTGAGCCCACACTACTGCGCAGGTTGTAGGACATCAAGATCCTGAAGACGGTCTGCTGGACAGTCTGAACATCACAATCGTCCACCACCTTTTTCTGCCACTGTCACCTTATTCCGTTTTGAACATTTGTGATGACTCAAAATAAGACAATGTAAGAATCAATGCATGGTGAACGGGGAGGTTGGAGTTGGGTTTGGGCCACATGACTGTTGACTGAAGGGAAACACTTCCTCCTCACCGGAATAAAAGAAGCATCTGCTGGTGAGGAGGAACTTATTGGCCCAGTTCCCACCCAGAAGCCTAGAGAGCTCAGCATTTGCATTTGCCAAGTGTCTGGAGAGAAGTGCAGAGAGGGGTTATTCAGCAAAAACACAGTCAGCTCTCCTAAAATAAACTACGCCAGCTAAACCTGGCAGACCGACTACCCTACTGCTTTAAAACAGAATGGATGAGATCCTTACGTAAATGAATGAAATTATGACTTCTACTATATATTTATTTCATGAATGAAACACCATTTAAGTATTTTTCCCCATCTCACGTAACAACTCTATGGAAAAAACTGAATCAAAGAAGTTTCCTCTTGCCTGAAGTCACTTGATCAGGTCTCACCAAGGATAAGAGTCCAAACTTCCTAATCCCAACCTTGTGTTCCTACGACACTCCCTGAGACCTCTTGAAATAGCCAGGAATTTAATTTAATTAATTTATTTATTTAAAAAAATATATTTTTATTGAATTCAGAGAAAGGGAGAGGGAGAGAGAGAGAAACATCAATGATGAGAGAGAGAACCATTGATTGCCCACCTCCTGCATTCCCCACATGTGGAATGGAGCCCACAACCTGGGCACGTGGCCCTGACCGGGAATCGAACTGTGACCTCCTGGTTCATAGGTCGATGCTCAACAACTGAGCCATGCCAGCTGGGCGAAATAGCCAAGAATTTTAAATGCCAGTAATAACCATCTCAGTCCCTGCCTTTTCTACCTGTTCAAGCTGTAGGTACATCTTGCCCAATCCTGAACCAATTCTGACAAGGGCTGACAGCATGCCAGTAAGTTCCAACACGAAGAGGACAGGGTATGGAGTTGTCTCATTGGCCTTTCCTCATTCTCCACTGTGTATGCCTAGTGGCCCCTTCTTGAGACACCTCCCAACCCCTACCTATCTTTCTGGGTAAGAGTAAAGGCCTCTCTGATGCTCCCAGGGGATTCCTTGCGCTTTCCTTTATTACTGCCCTCATCATGTTGTTTATAATGATCTGCCAATGAGTCTGCATTTCTTACTATAGTTCCTAGAAGGCAGCAATAATATTTTAATAATTTTGACCTGCAGTAGCCAGCCAAGTGTCTGTACTATATTAGATATTCAATAAATGCTGAATGGTAAATAAGTAAAGTGGTTAGGACCACTTTCCCACTAGGTCTGCCATCTCACCCTGAATCGCAGCCTATTGCCTGGTTACCAGCACTTTCTCTAGCTCTCTAATTTCTTCTTCTAGGACTCTGACCTTGAACCTAAATCCTCAGCAATGGAGATTTTGGTTGAAACCAGATGGTGCCACCAGTTTGACTTTAAAAAGTATCACATTCTATTGGCTCCAGATGCAGCGTACTATATCTAAATGAAACCTTTACTAAACAACGGGCAGGTGGGCCAGTCAACACTACAAATTAGACCAGTGGTCGGCAAACTGCGGCTTGCGAGCCACGGTTTGCCGCTCTGTTGACTAACGAGTTTGCCGACCACTGAGTTAGACCACTAGTCACACCTGCCAGAGGCCACCATCACAGCTGAACAAATTCCTCCAGCCCCAGTCTTGGTGAGTTTAAATCACCTGCTACATGACGTCAACTAGCATGTACTACTGAGGTCCCTGAATGTTCTAGATCAGACTTTACTAGAGTGTCACTTAATATGTATCAGCTCTATATAGGATTCAAGGTCATGTCAACTTCTCATTGCTTAAAGGAATAATTCCATATTCAGAATGAAAGTGATTTGTTTTAAGATAAAACAAACCTTACCTGAAGATCCCGCAATGTGGTTTCATGAGTATGGGTATCACCTTCAAGAACTGAGTATTGTTCCAGCTTTTCTTGTTCTTGCTCCAGCCAAACTTCAAATGCCTTAAGGTCTCTCTGATACTCTTGGTGCAGGCGAACTAGTTTTTCAGACTTCGTTACTGCTTCCTGTCATTAGCATTTAAGATGGGAATATAATAAATATTACATGCAGTTTCAATATACAGTAAGAATTCATTGTTGGAATTTTAGAAAATTATGATTATTAGATCATTCGAATATGGTTTTCTAGAAGAATGAAGTTTCAAGCTTTATATTAAAATATTTAAAAATAATATTAGGATTAAAAGAAGTTTTAAAGATCATTTTGTTGTGTTAACTTCCTGATCTCTGAACTCCTTATGAAGGGTAGCATCAACATGCCAAAAGCAATGAATTAACTTTACTTGTCACAAAAATATACTTTTGCACCCTAGCTGGTTTGGCTGAGTGGATAGAGCGTCAGCCTGTGGACTGAAGGGTCCCAAGTTCGATTCCAGTCAAGGGCACATGCCTGGGTTGCTGGTTCAATCCTGAGTGGGAGGCATGCAGGAGGCAGCCAATCAGTGAATCTCTCTCATCATTGATGTTTCGATCTCCCTCTCCCTCTCTCTTCCTCTCTGAAATCAATAAAAATATTAAAAAATAATACACTTTTGCTTATGAAGAAAACTAAAATTCTTATTATTTTAAGTAAGAATTTGAACTCACTGTGGACTGATTTTTCCAAGTACTTTATCTAATAAAGTAGGATGTGCTTTGAAAAGTTACTTTTACTTTATGTGTGAGGCCTAAATGAAGAACGATATTATTGATGCAGATTCTCTGCTTTAGAAAACTCTCAGTACCAGCCACACTAAGGCATTTATAAATCTTATAATGCTGTTCAAAATTTTTCTTTAAAAAATATATTTTTATTGATTTCAGAGAGGAAGGCAGAGGGAGAGAAATAGAAACATCAATGATGAGAGAGAATCATTGATCGGCTGCCTCCTGCACACCCCACACTGGGGATCAAGCCTGCAACCCAAGCATGTGCCCTGACCGGGAATTGAACCGGGACCTCCTGGTTCATAGGTCAACGCTCAACCACTGAGCCATGCTGGCCAGGCCAAAATTTTTCTTAAATTGGTAAATATCTAGGAATTCTTATTTGAGAAACATTTTCTTTTAGTAACTTTTTAAAAAATATTTTTATTTATTTTTTACACAGAGGAAGGGAGAGGGAGAGTTAGAAACATTGATGAGAGAGAAACATCAATCAGCTGCCTCCTGCACACCCCCTACTGGGGATGTGCCCGCAACCAAGGTACATGCCCTTGACCGGAATCAAACCTGGGACCCTTGAGTCCACAGGCCAACGCTCTATCCATTGAGCCAAACTGGTCAGGGCTAGTAACTTTATTTGATAGTTTTTTCCCCAGTGGTTTAAAGCAGTGTTTGGCAAACTGCGGCTCGCGAGCCACATGCGGCTCTTTGGCCCCTTGAGTGTGGCTCTTCCACAAAATACCACATGCGCATGTACAGTGCGATTGAAACTTCGTGGCCCATGCGCAGAAGTCGGTTTTCGGCTCTCAAAAGAAATTTCAATTGTTGTACTGTTGATATATGGCTCTGTTGACTGATGAGTTTGCCGACCACTGGTTTAAAGTATTAAAATTTATTTTGCTGTCTGCTATATAATTTTCTTCTATCTGCTTCCACAAGTCCATCATTTCCAAAAGTAAATGGGTCTGTAAGTAAGCACAGATCCAAACATTCCTACTCCAGTGAGTGAGTCCAGTTACAGGTTAGCCGTACCTTGGCTCTCTCCCTGATGGCTCTGTATCGTTCCTGCAGATCCTGGAGCTCTAACTGGGTGACATAGTGTTCCGTCATGCCAGCTCCTTTGACTTCAATGGTTTCCAGCAAGCTGCTGTGACTCAGCACTTCTTCATTTAATAACTAGAGAATATTTAAAACATAATAAAGGAGTTACCACATATACCATCAAATCAGTGATACTGATAATATTAATAGACTTTAAAATACATATTTTTATTGATATTGGAGAGGAAGGATGAGGAAGAGAGAGATGGAAACATCAATGATGAGAGAGAATCACTGAATGGCTGCCTCCTGCATGCCCCCCACTGGAGATCGAGCTCAGAACCTGGGCATGTACCCTAACTTGGAATTGAACAGTGACCTTCAGGTTCAAAGGTTGATGCTCAACCATTGGACCATGCCAGTCGGGTAATATTAAGATATCTAACTGTATAGTTGACAAGTGATCTCAGGTTATCTATTTGTAGATAGATAGATAGATAGATGATAGATAGATAGATAGATCTATCCATCTGTATATCTGAGTGTGTGTGTGTTATTGTTGGAATACTACTTACCTATAAAAAAGATTTAGGGACATACCCCCATATTTATCTATGTGCTTACCTATTTTAAAAACTTTACATGTAGTACTGTACTAATACGAGCATTATGAAAAGTACATGAAAGTAGAAATACAAAAGTGGTAAAAAGAAAGCATTTTATTTCCTAATAATGAGTAAAGATATTACAAGTTGCCAAATTTTAAATAATCTGTATCATAAAACACAGGTCATCGAGATTTTCCTGGAAGAGAAACTTCTCACCCACAATGAAAGTCTAGCTTCAGAAGCCATTTGAAATGATGGCACAACCCCCAAATAATTTCCTTCTATGTAAAGCCTGATCTCACCATCCAAGGGATCACATGTTTGCAGGACGGAGGCCTTGTGAAGAAGCCCCCCAGAGAACAACTGGAATGAGAAGTCCAGCGCCCACCTTGGCTTTCCCGAGAGCAGCTGTCTTCTCGCGCAGTTCTGCGCACGGCCTTTCCAATTCGTTCAAGCTGGCTTCCACACTGTCCATCCAACTGGAAAACTGCCGGACATCATCCTGGTAACTTGTCCACTTAGAGAGAGCTCCTTCCAGTTGACTGAAAGGTATATGGAAGGACAACAGTCTGTACAGAGAAGCTGGGGTGGTGTCTGCCCTGGCCACTCCACCCGCAGGAAGTGCACAGGGCGATCAGGAAGGGACAGGCGCGGGCTGGCTTATCAAAGCTGGGTACCTGGCAAACAGTTTCAGGAGGCCAGGGACAGTTAAGTTCAGGACCCCAGGCAGAAAGTGGGGCTGGATATAAAACCTGGAGTCAGTACTCTGGTCACAGGAGATTCTGGGAGCAGCTTTAGGGCACAGCTGGGAGGGATCCCCTGAGTGAGACCTTTATGGAGCCAAGCAAGACTCCGGGCAGGGAGAGGACCAATACTTAACTCCATCAATGTGAGCAGGACGTTCAGGGGAGAGGAAAAAGGAATTAATAAAAGAAGGAAGAACTGAATAAGAACAAGCATGGTAACTATCTAACGTGAGGTTTAAAATCAGAGAATTACAGTGGGAAAGTAGGGTAACATTTCCTGGGTTAATCTAATGATTAAAACCTAATTGTTTCTCTTACATATATTAAGTACTTCCTTCTCTCAATGTGGGGATTACATTTTAACTCCCTTGATCATTTGTGCCTCATTTTACTGCTCTGCTTTGGGTGCTTTGTCATGAACCCAGGTGTACCCCAGACTACACCACTGCAGCACACTGACCATAGACTCCTCATAGCCTGCTCCATGCCCTCTGGGCCAGCGGGTGCACTCTGGTCCCTGTGGCCTCTCGGCTTCAGGGCTTTCTTTCAGTATAAGTAAGAAAGGCCAGGGATCGTTGCCCCTGCAGCCTGCAACTGCCCTCCTGACTCCTGGGAGTTCATTTTCAAATTCTCCAGCTGCCCTGTTCTTGGGCGGGGCAACTCTGAGACCCATGTTCTTCTCTGGCTCCCAGCACTGCTGGGCAGGATTCAGTTCCAGCTGCCCACGCGCCTTTATTGGCTGCCTGTCCTTCCTCATCTCTTTCCCACCCCCTACTGGCTGATCTCCCAAGGAAACTACTGGATTTTAACTAACATTATCTTTACATGATGAAACATTTATCTACCTTTGCCTTCTTAAGCAGTGACAACAATAAGCTAAACATGCAGTTATAGTACACAAGGCACAGTATTGCAAATGACCTAAATGCAAGATTGTACCTGCCAGTTTCTTTGTTTTAATAAGAAAAAAGAAAAGGGAAGGAGGGACGAAGGGAGAAGGAGGAGAGAGAGAGAGAGAGAGAGAGAGAGAGAGAGAGAGAGAGACTGCCCCAGGAACACAGTGCTACTACTAGTAAGTGATGACACTGATCTTTCAGCCACAGCTTTGCAGCAGTGAGCTTTAGTTTCTCTTACCTTTTGCAACGGATGGCTGCAGACAAAAGGGAAGCCCACACATCCTTCACACTCTGCAGCTGCTGCTGAAGAGCGGGGATGCCTTCCGGAGCCGTGCTCTGCAGGACGGATTCCCCTCGGGTCACGATCATTTTCATCTGGATCTCCTTTTCCTGTTTCACTGATAATAGAGACTGTAAAAGCAAACATGGAAGTCATTTGTCATTGGCATGTTTAACATTTCTGGCCTTAAATGTTTCAGAGATAGAGATTAAACGTGGTGGTGGAGTAAGTGGATGCTCCACAGACACACTCCTAGGACCAAACTAGAATTACAACTAAAATATAAAAAATTCCTGAATAATCAACTGAAGACTTGCTGGAGAGAACCCTGACAACCAAGGATGGAAAGTGGAGACTGTATAGAGACTAGTAGGGAGGGCAAAGGTGGGAAAGGGCTGGAAGGACTCCCACAGGCAGCAGCTGAAGTTCCGAAGAGATAGCTCAGCTGTGGGGGGGTGCCACTGAGAACTCGGGAGTCTAATCCCTAAGCTTGCCCCCCAGTATAGAGCACCAGAACTGAGAAAAATGCCCACATAACACCTGGCTGTGAAAAGCAGCATGGTTGCTGTCTGTCAGGAAAAGATGGCTGGAAATGCAGTCACCCTCTTAAGGGGCCAATGCACAAAATTCCATGTGCAGCCATTCACCTTGTGCTCCAGCAGAGGGAGGACAGAGTGGATTGGAGCTCTGTGAGCAGAAGGCAGGATTGGGGGCTCTGGGCTTAGAGCTCAGAAGGCAGACACCCTGGTTTCCAGTACTGAGTCATTCCCATATGCTGCGGAGGTCATCTTTCTCACACAGACATTTGCTATCCAGGCAAGTTTGCCTGGGGGAAAGACAGTTGACCCACCCTTTTGGAAAACACCTTGCCCCACAGTCCTGGAGGTTAATTGTTATTCACACTCTTTTAAGAGATGTCTGCTATCACCACTCTTATTCAACATAGTACTGGAAGTCCTAGCCACAGCAATCAGACAAGAAGAAGAAATAAAAGACGTCCAAAATGGAAAGAAGGAAGTAAAACTCTCATTATTTGCAGATGACATGATATTGTACACAGAAAACCCTAAAGACTCCACCAAAATACTACTAGACTTAATAAATGAATTTGGCAATGTAGCAGGATACAAAATAAACACCCCAAAATCAATGGCTTTTTTTAAAAAATATATTTTTATTGATTTCAGAGAGGAAGGAAGAGGGAGAGAGGGATAGAAACATCCATGATGAGAGAGAATCATGGATTGGCTGCCTCCTGCAAGTCCCCCACTGGAGATCGAGCCCACAACCAGGGCATGTGCCCTTGATTGGAATTGAACCTGGGACCTTTCAGTTCGCAGGCCGACGCTCTATCCACAGAGCCAAACTGGCTAGGGCTCAATGGCTTTTTTATACACCAATCATGAATTCTCAGTAAGAGAAACTAAACAAACAATCCCAATTACCACTGCAACAAAGAAATTAAGATACTTAGAAATAAACTTAACCAAAGAGGTAAAAGATTTGTACTCTGAAAAAAGAGATAGAGAAAGATATAAACAAGTGGAAGAATATACTATATTGGTAGAATTAACACCATTAAAATGTCCATACTACCCAAAGCAATCTACAGATTCAATGCAATCTGTATTAAAATACCAATAGCATATTTCACAGATCTATAACAAATACACCCAAAATTTATATGGAACCAAAAAAGACTCTGAATAGCTACAGCAATCTTGAGAAAGAAGAACAAAGTTGGAGTAATCACAATACCAGATATTAAGTTATACTACAAAGCCAATGTAATCAAAACAGCCTGGTACTGGCATAAGAACAGGCATATAGATCAATGGAACAGAACAGAGATCCCAGAAATCGACCTAAGCCATTACGCTCAATTAATATTTGACAAAGGAGGCAAGAGCATGCAACGAAGTCAAGACAGTCTCTTCAATAAATGGTTTGGGGAAAATTGGACAGATACATGCAAAATAATTGAACTACACTACCAATTTATACCATACTCAAGAATAAACTCAAAATGGTTAAGAGACTTAAATGTAAGTCTTGAAACCATAAAGATCCTAGAAGAAACCCTAGGCAGCAAAATCTGAGACATCTCTCCTAGCAATATGTTTACAGATACATCTCCTAGGGCAAAGGAGACTAAGAAGAAAATAAACAAATGGGACTATGCTGGAGGCTAGGAACAGTAGTTAGCATAATAAATGCAGGAGGCCCAGCAAAAGGTTGATGGACACCTTTAGCAGGGCTGAAGATCTGCATATGATTGCCTGCTGCCAGACAGCTGAGGGCAGTTTCCCCCAACCTGAAGGTCCTTTATTATTTACCAGTCCTTACCTTTGATATGTATATTTGCTTTGCTAGAGGGCAAATGTGTGAATAAAAAGCCCTGGGTGCGGAGATTCCAGGAGCTTAGTCACTAGAACTAAGTCCCCCGTCTGGCCCTCCAAAATGCCTTCCAAATTCATATTTCTTGTCTAGTCTCTTTAATCCATTTATGCACAGCCCCTTTTCCAGATTACTGAACCTTGTAGATGCTGAGAAAGACCCCGACAGGACTACATCAAAATAAAAAGCTTCTGCACAGCAAAAGAAACCATCAACAAAATGAAAAGGGAGCCCACTGTATGGAAGAACATATTTGGCAATGATACATCTGATAAAGTGTTAATATTCAAAATATAAGGAACTCACACAAGTTAACAAAAGGAAGACAAACAATACAATTAAAAAATGGGCAAAGTGTCTAAATAGACACTTCTCCAAAGTGGACATACAGGTAGATGGCCAAAAGACATATGAAAAAATGTTCAAAGTCACTGATCATCAGAGAGATGCAAATTAAAACAACAATGAGGTATCACCTCACACCTGTCAGAATGACTGCCATCAACAAATCAACAAATGACAAGTGCTGGCAAGGATGTGGAGAAAAGGGAATCCTAGTACACTGCTATTGGGAATGCAGATTCCATAACAGCCATTATGGAAAACAATATGGAGTTTCCTCAAAAAATTAAATATGGAACTGCCATTTGACCTAGTGATCCCACTTCTAGGAATATATCCTAAGAAACCTGAAGCACCAATCAGAAAAAATGTATGCACCCCTATGTTCATAGCAGCACAATTTATAATAGCTAGGATCTGGAAATAGCCCAAGTGCCCATCAGTAGACGAGTAGATAAAAAAGCTATGGTACATTTATGCCATGGAATACTATGCAGCAGTAAAAAAGAAGAATCTTTTACTCTTTGAGACAGTATGGAGGGATCTGGAGAGTATTGTGCTAAGTGAAATAAGTCAGTCAGAGAAAGACAAGTATCACATGATCTCACTCATATGTGGAATCTAAAACAAAATTAACTGATGAATGGAGTGGCTCCGGAGACATGGAAGCATGGAACAGAGTGTGGAATCTCGGAGGGAAGGTGCAAGAGGGTCAGTGGGTGGGAGGTAATCAACCAAAGACCTTGTACGCATGTATGCATAACCCATGGACATAGACAATAGGGTGGTGCAGGCAGGGGGCAGAGGTAGGGGCGAGCTGGAGGGGGCCAATGGGGGAAAAAAGGGAACATATGTAATACTTTCAACAATAAAGATTAAATATATATATGTCAGAGCTCCTGAATCTTGTAGAATGATGTGCAATTGTGTTGAGCCGTGGACCTCTCAGGCTGATCAGGGAAGGATGGGAGAGTCACCTGCTGGTGAGTGGCAATAAGCGATCACCTGTCACCTGCTGGTCTCCAGGGGGCCTTGACTTTGCAGCTCTTAACAGTTCTCGGAATATCCCTTCTTTCCACCAAAGTTTTATTTTACTGGTTTTTGCTAAGAGACCAATAGACTACAGTGGAATTCATGAATTCTCAAAAGTCACAGGATGGAGAACTTTATAAATGTGAAGGCCTCTAGCCCAACAAAGAAAGAACTGTAACTTATTTATTTATTTATCTTTTGTTAATCCTCACCCTAGGATATTTTTCTATTGGTCTCTAGAGAGAATGGAAGAGACAGAGGAGGACAGACAGAGAGAGACATTGGTGTGAAAGAGACACATCAATTGGTTGCCTCCTGTATGTGCCCCAACTGGGACCAGGGATCGAGCCTGTAACCGAGGTACGTGCCCTTGGCTAGAATCAAACCCTCAACCCTTCAGTCCACGGGCTGATGCTCTATCCACTGAGCCAAACTGGCCAGAGCTATAATTTATTCTATTTATTATCAATTTATGTATTCCAAGTTCTTCAAATGCGCTCATCTTTTTTTTTTTTTTTTCCAAAATATATTTTATTGATATTTTTTTTTTTACAGAGAGGAAGGGAGAGGGATAGAGAGCTAGAAACACTGATGAGAGAGAAACATCGATCAGCTGCCTCCTGCACACCCCTCACTGGGGATGTGCCCACAACCGAGGGACATGCCCTTGACTGGAATCGAACCCGGGACCCTTCAGTCCGCAGGCCGATGCTCTATCCACTAAGCCAAACCAGTCAGGGCAAAGGCACTCATCTTTTTATTTAACAAGGAAGTCTGAATCAAAGTTACAAAACTGGTGTTATCACCTAAAAGGCAAGCTTCTTCTCTCTCCCTAATCTGGACCTGCCAACCTCTGCAGAGTCAGCCCCAGCAGCTCATTGCCATCCTGAAGGGCTGCTGGCTTTTCTCACTCACCATGCTATTGGTTTACTCTGGCTTTTGCTCATGTGGCACCGTTCTCAAGTACCAGTTTAGGTTTCAGACTTCTTGAGAAACCTGCTCTGGCTCTCAAGCCCGTCCCTCCTGCCTGGTTCCTCTCTGTGCCTATACCAGCCATGGGCAAACTATGGCCCGCGGGCCGGATCCGGCCCGTTCGGCTGTTCTATCTGGCCCGTGGAGCCGAAAGAGTGGAGGGTTCTCTTGCTCTCCCCTCCGCTCCTTTACTTTGAATTTATACTAGTTCACACAAACACTCCATCCATGCTTTTGTTCCGGCCCTCCGGTCCAGTTTAAGAACCCATTGTGGCCCTCGAGTCAAAAAGTTTGCCCACCCCTGGCCTATACCATAACCCTATCTGCTGTTACTGCTCTCTGTGCTTCAGCCACAGTGAAATCTTTTGAGGACAAAGATGATACTTTATCCTTTTTTGAATCCTTGGTATGAAGACAGAGTTCCAGTCTCCTTGAAGACACCCAGTATATGCAGGAGAGAAGAATGAATAAAGAACCATTGTTTTGCCATAAATGGAAGCTAGAACTAATATGTTGGGATGGGAGAGTTGACTAAATGATGTAGGCAGGCAAGTAAATTGAACAAGATGAAAAATGTCCTGCCCTACAAAATGGTTCATTGAAATATTTTCTCAGAATAGATGTGTCTGTGATGTGATTCGAAACGAGCTTCTTACCCGGCTATCAAGCAAATAGCCAAATGTGGGTTATTTTATTTTTGTGAAGCATTATGAGTGAACCCGGAAGGCTTAGGCTAGCCCGCCCGATGTGGAAAGAGCTTTCTGAGATACCCCGGGGCAGGAGTGTGGCGCAGCAACACCAGGCAGATGGAGACTTAAGACTTTTGAGGTCCTGGCTGGATGGCTCAGTTCGTTGGAACATCATCCCATACACCAAACAGTTGTGGGTTTGATTCTTGGTCCGGGCACATACCTAGGTTGTGGTTTCAATCCCCGGTTTCGGGAGGCAACTGATGTTTCTCACATTGATGCGTCTCTCTCTCTCTCTCTCTCTCTCTCTAAAAATCAATAAAACATATCCACAGGTGAGGATAAAAAAATAAAGTTTGAGACAAACCAATTCTGTCAATTGGAGGTATTTTCTAAAGATGCGTACCTCCAGCTTGAGCATCCTGCTGTCCAGCACGCTCTTGTCGGAGGTTGGGTGGCAGTAAGACTCCAGCATGTGGACCACGTCTGTCATCCAGTCTTGCAGCTCTTTCACCCCGAGGGAGAACTGACTGTGTTCTGCAACAATTCTATCCAGTCTCGACACTTTCTCCTGGAAACGACAGACAGACATGCATTTCCCACGGTCAGTTCCACAGAGACCTCACAGCCTGAAGCTACTCAAACTGGCAAGCTAACCGTTTGGTTCAAATAACTAGAATCAGCCATAGGCTCGTAATACACTGCACAGATAATGATGCCAATCTGCATTAATCTGAGAGATGTGTGAACTCTTTCTGAACTGTAAAAATGTGAGAATCATTGGGTCAAAAAGCAGAAAAATTACAATTACTATCCCTAAACTTAGTTGCTATTCTTCTTGATGATAATGGTGATTTTTTTTTCCAGACAGAATCAATACAATTTCTTCCTATTGCCTCATCTGGGAGACCAATCAAAGTGGTTTCTAGCTGTCACATAATCACATTTGGCTCTGCCGATACCACATGACCTACATTGTTAGCAAGAGTTCTAAAAAATAATTATCTGAGATTTAAATTTTAAAAGTTGGGGACATAAATATGACTTTGTTCACTAATTACAAGTCATATCCGACACGGTGAAGTTTATGAATATAAAGTTCAGCTCTTACCTCATTCAAACATCTATTGATATTTGGTATCTAAATAAATACAAAGGAATAGAAAGATGTCCTTAATGAATTCTAACTTTAGGTGTGTGCCAGATTTTCTAAAGACAAAAGGAGTAACTTATTCATAGGAAAAGCATTTGTGTAAACATAGTCTATTTACTCCAAGTCTATATTAGTGTGACTGTGTCAGTGATGTTTTATTGAGGACCTAAATTAGCAGACCAGAAGTGAGTCCATACTAAAATGGGGGAAGCCAACTTAAAGAAAAGACTAACTTACAGCAGGATCTCTACATTCTAAGACCTGAAATGCAAAAGACAAATATAGGGAACAAATATCACAAAGCCCACAAAGCTTCGAGTTGGCTTGCCCCACCAAGTTCAAGACTGGTCTGCGTCATGCCAGCTGGACGCTCTAAACAAGATCATACTGGGGTCCCATTTACATCTTTCTAGGCTGTTAGAAAAGAAATTTAATCAGTTAAACAAACCGATGCCTGTTTTGAGCTCTGTGCTGTTGATCAAATTGAAAATCGCAATCAATGCATCCTTGACTACTATGTCATGAATATAAAAAACTTAGACAAACTTAAAAAAAGGATCCCAAACTCATTTTATTTAGTCTACTAAAATGTAAACTGCTGTGAATTCTTGTTTTTCTAAAGTAATTTGATCTGCGTTTCCTTAGGCCCCAAACTGAACGTTGCCTGATGTTTATGCATTGCGTTTTCAAAACAGCTCCAGCAAACATGCCAAGTGAGTATAAAGGGAATGTGCTGTGCGCTGGTGGAGACTGGAAAGTCTCTTCACTTCTTGGACCCTCCCTCGCTCTGTTTGGACAACCACGTTGAGATGACGCGGCACAAATAATAGACTCGGACTGCAAGGCTGGGCGTAGACTCACAGGCCTTACTCCTGACCTAGGCTTGCACCCTGCACAACCCCTCCCCCCACCAGACTCCAGATGGGTGGCATGTCCCACACTCACACACGGCACCTGGCAGGCATTACCTTTGTCACATTGCTTAGCGCTAGATACTGAGCAGACAGCTGCGACACTCTGTGCATAAAGCTCTTGCTGGCAGCTTGTCCTTCCCACAGCTGCTGAGCTTTCTCTTTTAGCCTGTGGAGCTGAGGCGCGTAGCAGTTTATTTCCTCAAGGACACACTGAAAAGCACAAGCAAGTTACTATTGAGAGGCTGGGGGAGAGCACATCGCTGACGGGGGGGGCTCTGGCCCGAAGAGCGCGGACATCAACACACACTGGCGAGCAACAGGTGTGCCCTGGAGGCGTGGTGATTGCCAGGCTGCACACAGTAGAGGCTGCAAGACACAAACAGATCCACCTCCACGGACAGCTGGGGAACATGCCATCGGTCAGAAATAGGGAAAGGGGACACGAGATCTCAGACAGCATCATGGAGTTCCAGGGGCTCGCGGGCACCTGGACACAGGCATGCACACAGGACCGGGAAGATGCACACAGGACGGGGATGGAGACATGGCCCAGCGGCTCAGGGTTGTCACCTGAAGCTTCTGCTGCTCCCTCCTCTTGGCCGGCAGGTCGTACAGGCGGTTGCTGCTTTCGTGCACCATCTTCTCTGTTTTACTCAGCCACTCCTGCACAGGCTCTGCGCTGACTTCGAAGTCCTTCATTTGGATCTTTAGATTCTACCAGGTTTCAGATGAGATTAGGCACACGATAAAACTTCTGGTCTTTATTGCTTTGCTTCATAGCCAAGTCTTTCAGTTGGCATTCAATCTGGCCCTACTGTCCCCGTCCCCTTCTTTCCCTGTTCCCCATATCTGGAACATTCTATCCTTCACCTTGGTACTTGTATCATTTTTTAAAAATATATTTTTATTGATTTCAGAGAGAAAGGGAGAGGGAGAAAGAGATAGAGACACCAATGATGAGAGAGAAGTATTGATCGGCTGCCTCCTGTATGTTCTCCACTGGGGATCAAACCTGCAATCCAGGCATGTGCCCTAACTGGGAATCAAATAGTGACCTCCTGGTTCATAGGTCGATGCTCAGCTACTGAGCAACACCAGCCAGGACAGCTGTGTAATTTTTGAACATCCTTTAGAGCTTTTTATGGACCTACTTTTTAAAAAAATGAACTTTTTCCTAATTAACCAGACCTAGTCAAGACTCAAGATCAATTTGCTTAGTATACAAAACATTTCACTATTTGGCCCTACTCTTCATCACCAGTCTTATCTTTGTTGCTTTTCCCCCAAAACCCCATGTGGATGGAACTTCTCAAAATCCCACTCACAGGTGGCATTCATAACTCCCTGGACCCGCACATTCAAGTCCTTCTACCTGAAATGCACACCAGCCTTGACAAATTCAAAGAATATTTAGCCTTCAAGGTTCAGTTAAGATGTCACCTCTCTGGAAACTTCCTCAACTTCTCCAAATGGAGTTAGTTGCATCTTCTTAAGTGAACTCACTCTAGAAAGTGAGTTCTTTGAGAAGAGGGGAAAAAATAACCCTTTTATATTCCAAACATAGGGTCTGGAACATAATAGGCAATATTATGTGTTTTACTAATAGGAAGGAAGGAAGGAAGGAAGGAAGGGAGGGAGGAAGGAAGGAAGGAAGGAAGGAAGGAAGGAAGGAAGGAAGGAAGGAAGGAAGGGAGGGAGGAAGGAAACATGGAAGGTAGGAAGGGAAGCTATTCCTGACCTATCCATCAACTGGGCATCTCTTGAAGTAGATAATCTCGCTGTCAATGGCAGATGCACTACCCTCAACAGCAACAGAGCTCAGAACACACTGCATTAACAATCCCTGCAGAGTTAATAGTAAATTTCTAGGTACTGCACAATGATTACCATTCCCTATTAAATGGAGGATGTCTGCCATGAAAGACTAGCTACCTTTTGCCAGGAAGTGTTGTTTAAAAAGGAAAAAAATATTCTCCATGTCTCTAAACTCTTTTAAGAGGAGAGTTGGTACATAAAACAGACAGCTTCATAAAAAAAGAATTGCATTGTGTTAGTAATTATGTTATGAGTATAAATAAATTCAATTTATATTGTCTCTAGATAAAATGAAACTGTATGAACATGGTCGCTTTGCATACCTAACTCCTAAAATCTACTATGTACTTGATACTTGCATTAGTTATAATATGCCTTCTCATCCATAGCATTTTGTAGCCTTACAGAGATATTTCTGTTCATTCTCCTAGAACAACTTCTAAAATTAAGGGGTTTCAAATGGAAGATTAGGTGATATGCTTAAAAATTAGAACTGGTTGTTCCTATGGCCTGGGATAAGAGCCCATACTATGCAAGAAGCTACTTAATTCCTCAGTGAGGCTCACACTTCCAGCACTGAGCTGTTTCTTAGTGCTATCGAGTCATTCATTTATATTCAATGAGAGATGAGCAAAATCATTGACAAGGTACTTGTATATGTTGAGAGTGTGGTTTAACTAACACAATCACTACCAACAAACAACACAGAATGTGTCCATGTAGTTGGTTAAATTATACCTCTAGGACAGACTCCTTCTGGTGAAGATTTGAATGAAAATTTTTCCAATCCTCTTTTGCATTTGCAATCTTCGTCTGGATACCATTAGCTTTCTCTTTGGTCAGCAGAGAACTCAAAAGTTCCCCTTTAGATAGCATCACATTTAGCTTGTGCTGTCCATTCTCACTTTCTGATGAAAACTCCTATAAAGGAAAATGTAAGAGTAGACATAATAAAATGCTCTCTGCTTTAAAATACATTGATTTTCTACTTCTTTCTCAATAAAATCACAGAGAAGGAATAAACAATTTTTATTGTACATATTAAGTGACTGACTCTTTTACCATATCTGAACATTGGGAATAATAATCTTTTGTACCTGATGTGTTTACTGTGAACATTAAATTAAAAAATCTACTTAGAGTGCTCAGGCACAATGCTTGTAACACAGAAAGAGCTTTTATTATTTCCTAAATCCCTATTAACATATATATATGTATATGTGTGTGTGTGTGTGTGTGTGTATAATAGCATGCATTTATATAAATGGACTAATTTCTCTTGTTGCACACAATCATTTCAAGCAGGGATTTATTTGAAATTTGAGTTTCTTAAGCAAAATTTTAATAAGCTTCTAAAACAGTCAAGAGACATGTTTTTAATTCACTTAAGCTTCATTATTAGAATTAATAACATTCTTACCTGTATTTTCTGAAGACTTGTTTGAACTTCACTAATATTTTGAGGTATATCAAAACATTTGGCAGTAGTGATTTTTGCATTAACCAACCACTGCTGGAAATCCTTGAAGGCTCTTCGAAATCTTTGCTGTAAAATCTCTTCTTTATTCTGACAGCCCTTAGATGCTTGCAAACAAAGACTAAAACCATGATTGGAAGCATTTAATAGGAGGAAAAAAATGATGAAGGAGATTAATGTTTGAGAGAATAAACAATTTTTGGAGTATGTGCTCATGTCATTTAGTAACGGATTTAATGATTAATTTATATTATGTTGAAATCACATCTTAATTTATATTATGTTGAAATCACATCTTAAAATATATAAACCTCTAGCTTTTTATTTGTATTAAAACACTTTAAATACCAATAAGGTTCATGCTCACCAATTATATTCTTTAATCAGGGCAGAAACTTTTCCACTGTATGGACGCAGGTCTTTGGAAAATCGACAAAGTTCATTCAGCTGAGACTTGAGATCCTCTGTCTTAGGCTCTGCTTTTTGCAGAGCATCCAGTATCTCCTATTAGGAAATAACAAGACAGAAGGGTAAGCATTTAAATTAGGTAATTTCCACATCTTCATACTGAAAATGCGTAAATCATATTATAAATTATGAGCGAGGGAAGAAGCAAAATACAGATTCAGTAAAGAAATGAGGCCTAGTTTCAGGATCCCCCACGGCAAGTAATATCACGTGGCTGACTGTGTGTCCTTTTCTAACCATAGGTAGGCACTCTGGGATGAAATGCTGCCAAGAAGTCAAATGATCAAGTGATCAAAGAATAACGCAGAGTGGGATGGAAAAAGAAAAGCGAACCGGCCTAAATTGTTTAAAAACAATCTGACTAGGATGTCAGCGGATATTCATATTGTTTAAAAATTAAAAAAGAAATCATTTCAAAGCAAAGCAACACTTATTTTGGTACTTGTGCACAGCAGTTAATGTTGTCTAACACATAACATTAACTTTCACATTAAGAAATTCTCATAATCCACAGGTCTGATTTAAGTAGCAATTGAATCATTTCATAGTTCCATTCATATAGTCATCAACTATTTGCTAAATGTCTGCTGTGTGCTGATCATTTTGCTGAATTCTGGGACCCGCGACATGACCATAGGTACGATTCTTGCACCATATTTGAAGAGCTCACAATTGAACGGGTGGGAGAGGCATGTGAATAATCTAGGCCATGGTCCATGACTACACAGAGGATTGTCACTCTGAGCAAATCATCCTGAGTGTCAAATACACAAATTCTGGCCCCTTGATACGTGCCTTATAAGTAAAATTAGCAGGTAAATGACTCACAAATATTTAAATAGGTGTGTGTGGATAATGGTATCACCAAGGTGAATAATAAAGATGAGGGACACGAAAATGAGTAACTGCTCAGAGAACTGTTGCTGTTACTATATTTATTCTCAGAGATTTTTATCGTGAGATGGCCTAGAATTGTAGAAAACCACGCCTCTCAACACGCCAGGTCTGTGTTGCACTCCTCATCCTATAAATGGAACCTCTGTCCTCCAACTGATCTAAATCAGAAAACTGAGCATCACCACGGCCTCGCCTGGTTCCCTCCTCACTCCGCACAAGAGCTAATGAGGGCTGGTCTGTTCCATGTCTTAGAGAGAGAGCTCTTTTCATCAGCTACCTTTGCATACTGACTCTCACAGCCCCCATTCACACCTTTGTCATTTCTTTCTAGAATGACACAGTATCTATCCCCTTAATTTGAATCCTGTTCTCTAGTTTTCTCTCCTGTGCTTTCTCATTCCTCAGTAATTTTGTACAGTGGTGTCATTTCTCCACCACATCTATCTGGTCCATTTGTAACCAGACCTCAAGACTCCACTCAAATAACTCTTCCCCGAAGGATTCTCTGTCCTCCTTCCCACCTCCCAGGGACTTCTCACTGAGGACACAGCACCGCTTGGCACTCATCACTAGTGAGTGTTTCTAATGGTTTTGAACTTGGCCTTTCCACCTGTTCTGTGGCTCTGAGAAGAAGGATGGTGTCCTCTTCGCTTTAAACTTCTTTATTTAGCTTAGTGTCAGGCTAGACGCAGGGGTGGGCAAACTTTTTGACTCGAGGGCCACACTGGGTTCTTAAACTGGACCGGAGGGCCGGAACAAAAGCATGGATGGAGTGTTTGTGTGAACTAATATAAATTCAAAGTAAAGGAGCGGAGGGGAGAGCAAGAGAACCGGATAGAATAGCCGGATCCGGCCCGCGGGCCGTAGTTTGCCCACGGCTGGCTAGAGGCATCTAAAATATTCTTATTTGCAAAATTCATAAGTAATACTTAGAAAGTTTCTCTCTGGAACTCCAAATGCTAAACTAGTAACTCTATTTTACATCATATTGCATCTTTTATTTAAGGAAGAGCATTATAAGAACCAAAGAAACTGACCGTGCACCGAAGAGGTAAATAACAAACCCGGAGGTTCAGTGAGTCACTTACATGTTAGGTGTTATCAAAAGTGAAAAGAAAAGCTGTGACCAAAAATTTACACTACATTTTTTTCTGAAATGTTATCATAAATTAAAGCATATTATTGGAACCTTTCATTATATAAATATCAGGTTATACACCTGTGTTTCAGTGAAGTCCTGGAATGCATATTTTTTTCCTTGGAGGTTAAGAAAACTCCTAAATTTCCAACACTATTAGCCCCTGGATATTAAGAGATATAAGTTTTGGAACACAGTGAACAAGATTTTTGTGTGCCGTGGTTTTATATAGTTTATGGATAATGATCCACTTTTAGTTTTAAAAAGATTTCTGAGCGTCACCCTTTCATGGCAGAAGAGAAAGGAAAGGCCTGTGATTATTATTAGGATTGCTAACGATGACAGGCCCTTCCTCACAGCAAACAAAGCCATGTGAACCCCCGCAAATCCATTCTTTTGTAAAACTCTCCTAGGCTGGCATGGTAATGGGAATATTGCCTCCATTTTTAAAAATCGTTCTTCCCAGCTTTATTGAGATGTGATTGACATATAATATTGTGTGAGTTTAAGGTGTACAGTGTAGTGATTTAATACATTTGTATATCATAAAATGATAACCACCATAGCATTAGCTAACACCTTTATCCCATCACTTAATTATACTTCCTTTATTTATTATCGCCATTTTTAGATAAAATGACATTATTAGAATAAGAGAAAATCTGAGTATTTAGAGGTAATGTAGTATTGTCATCAAAAGCATGAGCCCCAGAAGCAAATCTGAAAACAGATCAAAGCCTGGACTGTTGTCTTTGAATTGTTTGCACCATTAAAAACCTATAATTACTATTGTATTACCTTTTCATAGGCCTCACCTATTATTTTTACTAATGGAATCAATATAAAGAAATAATGATAGCTCAGAATAGTCATATAATTTAAATACCATAAAATCTTTCTTTTTTAAAATTTCACTTATATTAATGGTAGGGAAAAGAAGAGAAACAGAATGAAAACATCATAACAGATTTTTTTTTTAAAATCAGAGTGAATAATACTGACCACATGGAATAATCACCAACATCCTTGTCCCTGTTTTACAGAACTGCTTTCTACACTTTATTCTGGTGCTTAACCCTAAAGGACATGAAGGGCATCGGAAAAAAATATAATCTATAAGTACTATAAGTAAAATAGCATAAAGAGATGATTAGAAAGGTTTCCTTTGCGGTACGCTATCTTTGTTCCAAATACTTGATTTAAAACAAGACAATGTTGGAAATACTACGTGAGTTTCCTACTGGCGGGAGCTATTTTGAAATGTTTATTTCATAAATAGACACAGAGAAGGTTACTTTACTAAAACTTCCTTTTAAGGATCTCCACGATTCAGGGCATTATCAAACTGCAAATATCGAAAGAAAGTCTTTCCAAGATGCCATTGAACAGTAAAGAAAGAAACGGGATCTCAAGCTTCTGCCCTTTCTTCACTTCCCCTTTTATGCTTCCCTTTCTCTCCTTCTGAAAGAGCTGCCATTAGTTAAAAAAAAAAAAAAAAAAATGTCCGGAAGGCAACCCATGAACATGACATAGGAGTTCTGTGAACCGTTAATTCCAGCACAGCTGTCAAAACTCCACACAGGAGAGCCGATCAGGGTGCAAACTATTAGTTGTGTTTTAGGGGCTTACCAAATGTTTCTTTCAAAGCTATAAATTCAATCATGCAATTGTTGGAAATCATTCACTGGCCGGAATGCAGCTATGACTCTTCGTCTATTTATGCCTCTACCCACAGGCCATTTTTCAGACTGAATGGCTGAATGCAATATTACAAACTCTTGCACCATAAGAATGAAAGTAGAATATTTCCACTAACAATAACTGTTTTCGATGGTAAATAATAACTTCTTCTCTCCTCTATCCTTATATGTAGAATAGTTAGACTTATGAGAAAAGAAAAGAGATCTGATTTGCAAATTTAATTGGAAACACGTATTTCTTCCAAGTCTGAATGCTGTGTTTTTAGTTAGCAAGAAGGGTTTTAGTTTTGTGTGTGTGTGTGTGTGTGTGTGTTTTTTAGCAACGATGAGAACCAAACCAAATTTCTAGCATACCCACCAATAGAACGCAGGAAGCCAACTTACCCGCCCCTTCTGCCAGCTCTCCACTATCTCCTGATCGGTGTTCTTGCCTTCCAGGGGGGTTAACTGCTGAGCCCACGCTGTGAGAAGGGTGCTGAGCTGCTCCAGGGCCTGCTCCAGTGCAGCCACTTGGCCCGAGAACGCCTGCTCCGAAAGGGCCATTTGGCTGACCAGGCTCTCCAGGCTGCTCCGCGTCTGGAACACACTGTCTTCCCACTGCTGCCAGTCGGCGCGCAGGGCCTGCATCTCCGTGTCCAGGAGCTCGCTCCCGCTGGCCGTTGTGTGCTGTTTCACGGCGGGAGCCAGGGACTCCACTCTGCTCAGGCGGCTTGCCCCAGTCTCTCTGGAATCCATCAGCTCCTGTAATGGAATATCACCATGGTAACCGAGGAGGCTGAGTCACAGCAGGCTTCCAAATATGTACAGAGGGGCACCCTGTCCTGCTAGGAAGTTTTAGCAAGTGTGCCACAGGGGGCCAGAGACCGGCCACCCGCCCACCCCTGAGCTACACCAGCAGAGAATTCTCATCCTGAGCACCAGGGCTTCTGGCAAAATCAGCTGTGGAATCCGAAACAGCCTGAAACAGACCGCACAGGGACCCTGGAGTCGGGCATTGTTTGAATGTGTGACACTGCGCTGGCCCATAGTGTATTGCTCCCTTAAATAAGCAAATCCATATTTCTTCCTAACCCAGCAATTTTCAACCTTTTTCATCTCATGGCACACATAAACTAATTACTAACATTCTGCGGCACACTAAAAAATATTAATTTTTTTGCCAATCTGACAAGAAAATAGATATAATTTTGATTCATTCCCACTGGATGGCTATTGTTGTGCTGGCTGTTGTCACTTTTTATTATTTGACAATCTAAGGGAAAAGAGGTCAGTGCCCCAGACTACCTAGTCAGGTATTGTTTTAGAAAATCCTAGCAGCACATGTTTTAGAAATCCTAGCAGCGCATTGGTTGAAAATCGCTTCCTAAACTGACAGATCAGTGAACAAGGATTGAAGCAGGACTGTGCTCTGCTCAGGGCCTCTAAGACGGTAGCTTACAAATGGATGGATTGATGAGTAAATTAAAACATTACTGAGGAATGTGCCAAAGAAGTATTTTAAAGGATCTCACAGGTAATAGAAACTTAAAAAGTACCTTTACGTGATTATCTCATTTAAAACCTTCTATATGATTTAAAAAAGATAAGCCCTTAGAAGTAAATCTTCAAAATATAGTTATCACTGCTATCATCATCTATTGCTTTTATGATTTTTATGTTTTGATCTCTAGTCATTAGAACACAATTTGAGTGTGGAATCTCAGAGGGGAGGTGGGGGAGGCTGGGAGGGTGGGAGGTAATCAACCAAAGACCTTAAATGCATATATGGACACAGACAATAGGGTGCTGAAAGCCTGGGGCTGGGAGCAGGGGTGGGGTGAGGGGAGACAGGGGGCCAGCTGGAGGGGGCCAATGGGGGAAAAAGAGGGATATAGGTAATTCTTTCAACAATAAAGAATTATTAAAAAAAACAAACAAACAAACAAAATACAATTTGAGTCCTAAACTCTTGACCATAGTTACACTATCGATTCCTCATCTATTACAACCATTCAGGATTTCATCATTGCTTAATTTTTAGATTAAAACCTATTGTTTTCCACAGGGGGCAAATTATTGCCTTGTGTTATTCAAGCCACTAGAAAGAACCAAAATACACGAAGATCTCTAGTTCTCTGAGTTGTGTGAAATTTTTTGCTTTAGGTTGCCCTGATAGGTGATAATTTTAATATCCTTTAAAGTACTGTCTTTCATTATACTGTTGTACTGTTGGCTGGGAAAGCAGAATAAAACATCTAGAATGCCATTTCCAAGTTATTATTAAACTTTTCACTAAGTTATTATATAAACTTCTCTTCTACTGTGCTGGGAAATAATATCCGATTCTGTCAGCTCTAAGTTGGCGCATACTGGTATGCCTCATACTGCAGCAAGCAGCACATTTGCATGCAGAAGCATACTATCCAGGGACAATGTTTCATTTTGTTCAAAGTATAAAGTGTTTATGTTTAGAATTCCCGAGGTGCAAGGTCATATACACCAACCAACAGGAAACAGGAAAAACAAAACATTTTAATGAACAGAATCTAATCTATTGAATCTTTATCACAGGCATGTCAGACTCAAGCGCCAATGAAAGAGAGGTTATGGTATCTGTCCACTTTCTGACCTTAATTTTAGACAACTTTTTCTGCGTGGCTGATGAGTCTCCAGACGTGTCTGACCAGCGGTGAAGCTCCTCCTTGGCTGAGTGGAGCCAGTCTGTGAACTCCTGCACGGCATCCACATACAGGAGGTGGTCCTTCACAGTCTCCTCCGCGCTCCGCATTTTCTCCTAGGAAACAGAGCAGAGGCGACTCAGCGGCCATCACTACAGAGCATGTGAAATCAGACAACAGTCTGATATAGGTCTCTTAATGATCTCGGAAGACGTTGTTCTTATTCTTTTTAAATCCTCATCTGAGGATATTTTTCCATTGATTTTTAGAGAGAGTAGAAGGGATGGAGGAGGGTGGCGGGGGGGAGAGAGATTGAGATGAGAGAGAGAGAGAGAGAGAGAGAGAGAGAGAGTCCAATGTGAGAGAGACACATCGATTGGTTGCCTCCCACATGGGGCCAGAGATTGAGCCTGCAACCAAGGTATGTGCCCTTGACTGGGAATCAAACCAGCGACCTTTTGGTGCTCTAACCACTTAGAAAAACCGGCCAGGGCTTCATTCTTATTCTTGAATTTTCTCTGTGTTTAATATCTTAAAATGAAAATATCAAATCTCAATTAAACTAAAAGACTTTGAGGATAAAAACAATTTTCCTATAATTTTACTTACATCTAGCTTCGCATAAAAATCTATGCTTAATGAATGTTGACTAACATTCCCTCACTAATCATCCACTTAATAATAATTATTATCATAACTCTTCTTATTATTAAAGAAATTACTTGTGTTGGCTTTTTGTAAAGAACTTTTAAACACTGATATTTGAAGCTCAACAATTTTACAAAAAAAAGAAAATGGGTTGACTAACATTCTAAGTAGAGAAAAATCATAAAATTAAGAACAAAAAATAAGCCCAAGATTGCAGAAAGAAAAAGTGCATGGGCATCCATGGGTGAGAAATTACCTTTGTATAATATCTGTACAAATAGTTTTAGAGCAGCGAATTCCCCAATAATTCAACCCATAAGCTATTCTTTACCTGACCCCGAGTTGTTTTCTTCAATATAAAGCACTAACCTTGGCAACGGTCATTATATCATTAAACTGTGTTTTCAGCTCCTCTTGAGCCGTCTCCGTGAAAGACGCATCCTCAGTCTTCTGGTAGAGCTCCCGGGACCTGGCAGTGAGGCGGTGCAGGGCTGCGGTGTGATCCTCCCCCTCGGAGACGATGCACTGGAAGTGGTCCAGAAGGCAAAACTTCTCTTTCAGACCTGGCTGCGGCTTCAAGGGATGCTCCACTTTTTGGTCCACGGATTCCATCCACTGCTCCAACTGGCTTTTCCACTCCAGGTAGTCATTCCATTGGCTAATCACAGCCTCTAAAGTGCTGGGATTAATGTTATTAGAAAAATAAGTTATCTTGACAGCTCTACCGGAAACCAATTAGGAGGGCATTGCATCCATGTAAGCCGAGCATGTCAAACTCAAAGGCTAACACAGGCCAAGTAAACAAGGTATGTGGCCCGCCGGCTGCGAGTTTGACATGCTTGATGTAATCTGTCTTACTGAATGCTCCTATAAGTGGTAAGGGCGCTGCTTCTAAGAGCAGGGAGAAACACTACTTTTCTGACCCACTGTGTAGAGGGCCGCCTGGGAAGGCACATGGGCATTTCTTTACATTGTTGTCAGCTGAGCGAGGCGACTGGCAGAGCCCTGTCTCGGTTACGCCCTCCCCAAGAAGGTGGGGGGTGTTATCAGTACTGACTTTTTACCTTTGTCCAGGTGCAGGGAGCGGGCTTTGATATGTAAATCCAGGCAAGCACCAGGAATACTAGGGCCTACTCCAGAATGCAAATAAGCTCCTCTGATCCTAAGTTTTGGTGATACTTCCTGGTATTTGGGGGTATAAAATAAAAGTGCTGCGTGGGCTCCGGGGTCCCAGCCTCTCCATCAGAGAGGATGGCGTCCCACCTGGCTCCCAGCTTTGTTTCTATCTTTCTACCTGGTCTCTTCCTTTCTTTTATTTCTTAATCCCCAGCTCCTCCACTCAGAATCGGACCCGTTCCTTTTCCGTGCTGATGCGGAAAAGAGAGAACACCTCTACACACTGCACAGTTTCTTCAAACCAAAGTGAATCCATGTCAAAATGTAAGTAAGATGTTGTAGTGATATATGCATCTGGAGATTTGTCTTCCAAATGCTAATTGTCTTAATAAATAGGCAAATTTATGAGTTGTGTTGTTAAATATCAGCACTGGGGCATCAATTCAATTTTATTTTTATTTTACTGATTTCAGAGAGGAAGGGAGAAGGAGAGATAGAAACATCAATGATGAGAGAGAATCATTGATTGGCTGCCACCTGCACGCCCCCTACTGGGGATTGAGCCCACAACCTGGGCATGTGGCCTGACCAGGAGTTGAACCATGAACTCCTGGTTCATAGGTCAATGCTCAACCACTGAGCCATACTGGCTGAGCAAATTTTATTTAATATATATCAATTCTTACTTTTCTTGGACTCAGTTTATTTTATTAAAACCAGATGGCAATTATTTATTGATTGGAATTTAAAATTTAGGGTAATCTTCCCGGTTAAATAATATCATTAGATTGATTTTCTATAGATGCATAATGTTTAGTGTTGAATGGATGAAGGAATGAAGGCTAAATACATTTATAATATAAGAAATGTAATCACAAATGTAATAGTCAACCAAATAGCTCTTCAGATAGTCAAGTAAAAGGCTCTCCAGGCTGGCATTCTGAATTTTAAAGTATTCAGCTCTAAAACTATTCTAAACTCATCTTCAGTGACCTCTCCCAATCTCCCTTGCATAAAATCCTATAATCCTGGAGTCATATCTGTAGGAAATGTACTTGCAGCATTTGCTTAAACTGTTTCTTTCTTTAAAAAAAAAAAATGTTTTTATTGATTTTAGAGAGAGGAAGGGAAGGGAGAGAGAGGAGAAACATGGATTGGCTGCCTCCTGCACACCTCCTACTGGGGATTGAGCCTGCAACCTGGTCATGTGACCTGACTGGGAATAGAACCAGTGACCTTTCGGTGCATGGAATGACGCCCAACCAACTAAGCCACACCGACCAGGGCTCAAATTGTTTATTTTCCATCAGTAGGAACCGCATCACACATGCCACATTCTTTTCCTTTCCAATTGAGTTTCCAAATCAGTCTCACCTCCCCAGAAGCCACCCCGGGCCCTGCCTTCTTCTATAGTCTCACAACATCTTACAACACTATCTGAGTCAGAGTTTTCTGGAATGTTCCCTACCCTGGCCTCATAGCACTGAGAGGGTAAAAAGTACTTTGTTTTGTTTCATTGTTTCAGCACAGAAAAAAAATAACCACAAAACAAAATAAACTCCGTGATTACCCACTGTCATTTGAACGTTGCTATTGCTCAATATGTAGCTGTCAAATTTAATTTCTTCCTAAAAGAGAAGAATCAAGGATTTGAATCTACTTTTTGTATTTAACATTTTATTCTAACATCTGAAAAATATTCACCCATATTCCTGTTCACTTTTACAAAGTTAGCTAATTGGCAAGCATTGGGAAGTTTGATCTACTATATAAAAAATAGAATCATGGGCCAAAACCGGTTTGGCTCAGTGGATAGACCGTTGGCCTGTGGACTGAAGGGTCCCGGGTTCGATTCCGGTCAAGGGCATGTACCTTGGTTGCGGGCACATCCCCAGTGGGGGGTGTGTCGAGGCAGCTGATCGATGTTTCTCTCTCATCGATGTTTCAAGCTCTCTATCCCTCTCCCTTCCTCTCTGTGAAATATCAATAAAATATATTTAAAAAAAAATAGAATCATGGGATCTGAAGTTTTCTTCTTTGCTGACCAGTTTGAGCTATTAGCTAAGATTCAAAATTCTGCAGACTTTGGGAGTTACTACAAATGCTCCATATTAAAGAAAAAAAACAAACCAAAACAAACACAACCTCCCACATTTTCATTGAAACCACGGTCCACTTTTACATTGCAGGGGTGATTGCAAATATTTTTATTTTGTTTTGTGATGAATTTTAATCTTTTACTTGTCTATTTATTTTGATCACAGTGAACACACACTTCTTTGGTGATCTAATAGTATATATCACTGTCAGAATATGGCTCCTGGAATGTATTTTAATATAATTCTGACTGACAATCCTTTGTCCTACAAGCCAGCCAGATTACTTGTGAATACTCTGAGGGAAGGAGGAAGGCGAAAATCTTCCACTCATAAATATAAGAGCAACAACATCGCCTATTCTAACGACCAGCATCTTCTCTATTTTCCCAGCAGCCCCTGGCCAGTGCTTCTCAACGGAGCTCTGCAGGCATCCTGGGCGTATGGGCTGACTCTTGCTTGTGTGAGAATGTCCCATGCATTGGAGGGCACTAGCTCTCCTGGGCTCGGTCACTAAATGCCAGGGTTGCTTCATCCCTGTGACAATCAAACACCCTCCCCCCATATTTCCTCCACAGTTAAGCTCCACAGTTGCCAATGACTTAATTTCTCTTCTGTTTCTTTAAAAAGTGAAAAGATATTAAAGTTATTCAAGACTACACATTATTCTTGCTTTGATGAATTAAAAGGGTATATTTTACGGAGCTCAAGTTGTGTGCAAAATTCCATGACAAATTATAGGAGATGTAAATATTACACACACATACACACACACACACACACACACACACACACACACAGAGCAAGCAAACAAACAAAACCAGTCTTTGCCATTAGAGAAAATACAATTTAGGCAAAAGCAGGCAAGCATACAACTAGCTAAAATCACACTCGTGGTCACTCCCCTGCAGGAGCTGTAGAGCCGCTCCCTCATTTCACTGAGCTACTGGGCTTTGTTTAGGCCATTAAGCACTTGAACTGGACTCTGTACCTCTGAGCGTGTGCGGAGGAGTTCATGACGTTGGCCCACACGTCTGTAAGGGTCTGTAGCTGAGTCTGAATCACCTTCTGACCTTCTTTGTTGCTACTTCTCAAGGCCTGTTCCCCTTTGCCAATGGCCATATTCAGCTTAACCTCCCCTTCCCCTTTCATCAGGAGGATGTCCTAGGAAGAAGAGGGAATGCATGTCAGCAGAAACAGTCACGCCTTCTGACAGTTTCAAAAACAATTGTTTCCCTGAGAATCAAGGCAGGGAATACCTGACTCACCTTAAAAAGAAAAGGGGGCATATGTAATACTTCCAGCAGTAACGATTTAAAAACAAAGACGAGAAAGAAGCAGTGAACAAAATAAACTGATGGACAAAACAGGACCATAGGCGTGGATACCTCGAACAGACTGACCGATCTCAGAGGGGAAGGGGAGTGGGGGCGGGGGGGTGGGAGCTGGAAGAGATTAATTAAAAAACATATATTCTTACATGCATAACCCTAGGACACAGACAATGATGTGGTGAAGGCAGGGGGCGGGGGCTGGATGGAAGGGAGCAAAGGAGGGGAAAATGGGGGACATCTGTAATAGTGTTAACAATTAAAAAAAATGGAAACAACAACCAAGTCTGGACTCCACTGCAATATAAAACTTCAATTAAATATTAGCAACCCGAGAATCAGGGAGTAAAGATTAACTCCAATTTAAATTCTTGGAAAACTTTGGACTACCTGCCTACGCATTGTAACTTCACTGGGAAACTTAATTTCAGAGTAAACAAAAATTATCTTGAAAATGAAAACACGCTTGTTAAAAGCCCAACAGTCCCCTACCCTCAAAGCCTGGCTAATTTCTACCTTTCAAGGTCACTGTCACTGGCTGCAGGCGGGGCGGTGGTCTTCTCTGCGCGTTCCCCACCCCGCTGCCTTCAACCACGGCCCCACATACATGTTGCATGGCCAGTAACATTTGCAGTTGGTCCTCCCACTGACTTGAACTCCTGCAGGACTAATTTTATCTTCATATGCCCAGCAACTTGTAGTAAACTAGGTATTTATTTCATAATGTTTGCTGGATATTTACGAAACAAAATTAAAAAGATATTTTAGAGCTCTTAAAACAAACACATCCCTTTCCTTTACAACGGGGAAAAATAATCTCCTCCACATCCTTTCTGCCCAATTCCTCCATTTCGCTCACCTAATCCTCATTTAGAGAGAGGCTCACAGTGTGATTGGGACCTGATGCAACCATTTGTGAGCCTAATCGCATCCGTCCTGGGGCACAGGGGGGTCTGGCCGGGGCCGCCCGTACCTGTATCTGTAACAGCCGTTTCTCCAGGGTGGCCTTGCTTCCCACGGTGCTGTCTGCGCAGGCCAGCTTGTCTTGCACGCCCTTCAGCCAGGCCCACATGCTCTGCAGGGCCTCCTCCAGGGCCTCGTGCTCCTGCAGGGCCGCCTGGCAGCTGCGCAGCTTCTCCTTGGTCATCCTGACCAGGCCCTGGTAGCTGGTGAGCAGCTGGGAGCACAGGCGCCCTTCCTTCCCGGCGCCGTGGCCTTCCTCGCTGAGCAGCTGCCCGCGCTGCGAGAGCTTGTCCAGAGACTCTCTAAAGACAACAGAAAACAACATCCACTAGACTCTCCCAGCGCCGGGGAGTGACAAAGGATTGTTGATGTTGGAGCGCTCAACAGACAAGAGCTCACAGCTGACACGCCTTTAAATGAAGAGCCTTGTCAGGCTGACCTATGAGGGTGGGGAGGGTGGTTGAGTGTCAACCAATGAACCAGGAGGTCATGGTTTGATTCCCTGTCAGAGCCCGGGTGGTGGGCTTGATCCCCAGGAGGGGGTGTGCGGGAGGCAGCCGATCAATGATTCTCTCTCTTCATTGATGTTTCTCTCTCTCTCCCTTTCTCTTCCTCTCTGAAATCAATAAAAATATTTTTTAAAAAATAAAATAAAATGAAGAGTCTGGAGACTTTGCCCTGGCCACCTGCTTCTCCTATGGTTTCTCCAAAGCTAGTTCATCCACATCCGGGGACCTGATGGAACCCGTGCAGTACCTAGATCCAAACCCAGTATATACTGAGGAATTCACTTCACAAAAGGCCCGGCCTGCCCCTCCAGGCCACCCAGTATCTCTTCACTCCTACTGAATGCCCTAACCCTGAGCAGCTTGCTGAAACGCCCCCAACCCTCTGCTATACATACATGGAGGCTCCTCTGTGAGAACCCTTCTGCTCTCCTCTGCTCCTGGTCTAGCTGCCCTTTCACAGCTCAGGGCAGGCATCCCATCCCTGAGAAGCATCCTGACAACTGAGGACAGGGTGGGGAGGGTGGAGAGGGTGGGGAGGGTGGAGAGAGTGAAGAGGGTGGGGAGGGTGGAGAGGGTGGGGAGGGTGGAGAGAGTGAAGAAGGTGGAGAGGGTGAGGAGGGCAGGTCTCCTCCTCTGGGCACCTTCTGCAGCCTCCTACACCCTGTGTGTCTCAATCCACAGGCTTTCCTTCTAGAAGCCAGGGCTATTACAATCATCTCATGTCCCAGCACCAGTGCAATGTTTGGCAGAAATAAAATGCAAAAACAAAACAAACAAACAAAAAAAAACAACAAAAAACATGATTCTTTCAAAAAGCCATTTTATGAGTCCTTAAGGGTGTCGAATTCTTATATCTCAGGTGCCCTGCTCATCTCAGCTTGGCTCCAGGGAAAGTGTAACCGCAAGTGGCTGGGTTGGCTTCTTCCTGTTTGACAGGTTCTGAATTCAGATCAGCACTGTTCTCAGGAGATGCCTGGGAAACCAGGATGGAGGGAGCAGTTGTCTGAACACAAACTATTGCGAGTAGTAGAAAAGGGCTACATAACGTATCTCCTATGAGGCCTCTTTTGTTTTACTGAGCAGCTATTATGTAAATAGCAACCTATGGGTCTCTGTGAGATATATGTGACTTATACAATATTATATCTACTCTAAAGTACACATTTTTATTCTTGTAATCTGTTTGATGAGACAAGAAGGTAGTGTAAGCAATGATGTGAGTTAAATAATAATTCAAGTGAACAGATACCACTTGTTATTCCAAGAAGAATTGATAAATGGATGATAAAAATTCAATGAGTCTCAAGTCTGGGGTACTTTAAAAAAAATGCAGGGCATCCCCCCAAAATGTGTGTACTAGAAATATTATGATTAAAAACAACAACAACAGAGGACTGGGAGGAGCAAATGACAAGCAGGTGAGAGGAGTCAGGTGATCCAGCTGAGCACCTTCACCTGAGTGACCCTCACTGGGAGTGTACAGAGTAGCCAGTTAGAAGGAACCTGGGAGCCAACACAGTAAGGACTCTTAGCTCTGATGATGGAATATCAGAGAGTAACAGATCAAGAAGAATATGGAAGGAGGAGAGAAGTAGGTCATGTTATATTGTATCTAGACAGGAGTCAAGACGTTAAAGCACAAAAAGTGCACTGTAACTTGCAGAAAGTTATATATTTAAAGTGATGCTATTATTCTGTTAATTCAGCAATATATTCTACTAGAGGCCCGGTGCACGAAATTCGTGCATGGGGGCGGTGGTGGTGTCCCTCAGCCCAGCCTGCACCCTCTCCAATCTGGGACCCCTCAAGGGATGTCCGACTGCCCTACCGGGATCAGGCCTAAACGGGCAGTCGGACATCCCTCTAACAATCCAGGACTGCTGGCTCCCAACTGCTCACCTGCTTGCCTGCCTGATTGCCCCTAACCGCTTCTGCCTGCCATCCTGATCACCCCCGAACCACTCCCCTGCCAGCCTGATTGATGCCTAACTGCTCCCTGCCAGCCTGTTTTCCCCTAACTGCCCTCCCCTGCAGGCCTGGTCACCCCTGACTGCCCTCCCCTGCAGGCCTGGTCACCCCTAACTCCCTCCCCTGCAGGCCTGGGTCCCCCCCAACTGCCCTCCCCTGCTGGCCATCTTGTGGCAGCTATCTTGTGTCCACATGGGGGCAGCCATCTTTGACCACATGGGGGCAACCATCTTGTGTGTTGGAGTGACAGTCAATTTGCATATTACTCTTTTATTAGATAGGATTTTTCTGACATTATACTAGATGATGGCAATCTACAGATGATAAAGACCTGATGGTCCCTGGCCTTAAGGAACTCACTGTGGAGAACTGGAGTATACAGTGTCAATGATGTGTTTATCCCTTGGAAAGGGCTCAGAGCATCCCAGGGAAATGTTAGACTGGTTATCAAACCAGCACACCAACAGTAGTTGTTAGTATGGGTTCTGTTGTGCACTTGTTTGCATGTTTGTTTTTCAAGACTAGGAACACTCAGCATTTTGACCAAAAAGAGGACTCGGTGGAAACAGGGAATGGGTCTAATCTGAATCAGGCAGTTTTCACTTAGTCAATCACTGCTGCTAATTTGCCTGATGAAGCAGGCTGATAGCCTCTACTGCTTCACAGATGATTGTATCTACTCTTTAAGAGCATAGTTAAAGAGTTTTGGGTCAAATTGCACTACCCTTTCCAAAGGGAGAGTTTCCATGAAGCAACTGAAAATACCAGGAGTGAAGCATGAATTTAGAGTGCAACATCCTGAAAGTCAGGCCAGAGAACCTGGCCTGGGGAAGGAGCCAGAATCATTTGGTCAGTTGGAAAGCAATGAAGAGGCAAATACTGTAATGGAGAAGGGGAGCCTCCAAGACAGCCAGGCTTAATGACCACCCCTCTTGTTTTACAAAGAATTTTGTGAGAATGAGGTGAATTAGAAATGGGACAGGTGGCTGACGTGTATGAAGAATATATGGAAATTGGGATCTGTAGCATTATTTTTGTAAATGAAGAGTATCTTTTAATCACTTTATATCCTTACAATAATCTCTGAGAAGAAAGTGTTATCATCATCACCATCATCATCATCATCATCACAATGCTAAAGGCTAATATAAAAAAATACAGGAAGTGAGTGTCCTATCAACAGCAAAGGGAGGTGGAACAAAGATGTGGACCAGCCCCTGACCTCCATCCCTATGCTCTCTCCGGGGTACCACACTGCCGTAGAAAACACTGCACAATCATTTGTATTCTAGACATTCAGGGATGAAAACAAGCACAACCACAAACCAACCCATCAACCAACCCACTGCCAGCCACACCAAATAACCAAACAACCAAACACACAGTCCTTGGTGGGGAAAGGACCAGTTCCATTTCGGCACCATACCTGGCAGCCAGGAGCTCCCCCAGAAACATTTCAACCCTATGAACTTCGTTTTTCTTCTCAGGAATGTGCTGTTTACTCTCTCCCGAGTTTTCTGAGCTTAACCTCTCATTCATTTCATGGATCCATAAATTCAGTTTCCTGTGCTGATCCTCAAAGCTAAAAAAAAAGAAGAACACCATAGAGAAATTCTTATGTTATCATTATAATAAATACATTCTAATAGCTGAGGTCACAATGTTTACAACAATCACATTTTCATGAATCTTCAAGTAGAAGAAAACTCAACAATAAGAAAAAGGGGAAGTCCTCTCTGGGTCTTTGTATCTTATGGGATTTGAATATGGCACCAGAGCGCAAGGGCTCTAAGTTTTGAAAACAGTGTAAATTCTCTGAGAAACCGGGATAAGAGTCAGGCAAATTACTCCACTACCAGAAAGGCATTTTGATTTTACTGACATCATTTTCCCCCTACTAACAAGGTTTCCCCCTCTTTCTTATTCTATATTCACCCATGTTGACATAGCTTCCTGAATGGACTCTTGACTCACATAAATACAATAGGTGTTTCTGCCATGACTCCAATCCAGCAGAAGTAGACTCAATAAAAAGACTTGGGCTGTAACCGGTTTGGCTCAGTGGATAGAGTGTCAGCCTGCTGACTGAAGGGTCCCAGGTTCGATTCCGGTCAAGGGCATATACCTTGGTTGTGGGCATATCCCTAGTAGGGGATATGCAGGAGGCAGCTGATTGTTGTTTCACTCTCATCGATATTGCTAACTCTCTATCCCTCTCCCTTCCTCTCTGTAAAAAATCAATAAAATATATTTAAAAGAAAAAGACTTGGATAATATAAAACCTGGATGCCAAAGCTCTAATATCTTGAGTTAGTCAAATAGACCAAAAAATGTATGAATTCATGTCATTCACAGTTATTTTCTGTGTAGAAAAGCAAAACACATGATGCCATCATAGTTCGAGCCGTCAGTTATTGTCCTAGTATGAATCTGTAATTAAAGTCAAAGCTTTAAATTTAAACTCACAATTTCAAAGATTTATTTATTCACAATGGCTTTCCCCTCTAAGTCCCTGAAGACATTCTGTGTACGATGAAATCGCCCTGTATCAAAACAACCTACCTCCCAAGTTCCAGAGCGCAGTCTTGAAGAGCCTGCTTGTCTTTGAGGCATTGTCTCAGAAATGCTTGAAACTCCTCATTTGCCTTGGTAATCTGCTCCTGAATGCTACTGACCATTTGTTTAGGCAGATGTGCATACAACGTTTGTCCTTCCTGAGTCACAGCGTCAAGCTTGCGCTGCCCATCGCCGACTGAGTCCAGAATGGTCTGTTTCAGGAAATAGAAGTAGTCTAAAACATTTTCTATCGTTCAGAGACCCTGGTGCATGCGAGCACTAATTATCATTCCGAGCTGAGATAGTAGAGCGAGAGCAGAAAAACAAGGGCCGAAGGAAGACAGCCATTGACAAGGCTGGAGTAAGAATGATGTTTGCAGCTGGATATAATCGAGGCTCAGCACTGAGGACGGGCCAGCCAGGCACTGGAACCACTGAGAACCCACTGGGGACAATGCCGACCCGGGAAGGAGGATGTTCTTACCAAGGTCTTGTCCTCAGTCTCCCCTTTCTCACTGTCCCAACCTAGTGCAGGCTCCATCTCCCCATGGTTAGTTGGATGTCTTCCACCTGGTTACCTGCCTCTATCCCTCCTCCTCCTCTGATCCGCCCCGCACACACTATCCTGACTTGGGTTCCCTTCTTTGCTTGGTGTACACCTCTTCTTTGGAAGAACACCTGTACGGGCATTGGCCTCGGCAGAGCAAAAGAACCCAGAACTGCTGTGCTAGCTCTGCTCGTCCCTGAGTTCCAGACTTTTCTCTGTGGAGTTCCACTGTCCCTCAAGCCTTAAAGGGGACAATTCCACATCTGCAGTCAGCCTGCCTCCTGCAAAACCAGCTTCCTGTGTGATGACGCTCTTCCTATCCTGACAGCCAATGAGTTATCTGCATAATCGTCATCACCCATTAGGCCACAAAATCCTCATGTTTCCATTAACTTTCTAAAAATTATTTTTATAATACTTAACACAATGCTTCGCTCAGATTAGCCGCTTAAAAATCGTAGGCAAAACTCAGTATGAATCCAGTCTCGTGTCAATCATTTCTTAACTCCACTTCACAATGGCCTTCTCTTTCCTGAATTCATACATTTTTCCTAGTGAGTAAAACCTATACTATCTATAATACCTATTGCTTTGATTTGAATATATCTAAGTTCCAAATTTAGACCATAGGTTAAAAAGCACACGTGATGTCAGCAATGTCTTCTTTTTTAAAACTCCTCCATGATAGTAACGTGAAATAGATATCACTGTTTATCCTTTTACTGCTATAGAAATTAAAATTAGGTTTAGTTTAGAGTGAATTCCAAATAGTCAATAGCCTAAAAGAGAGGGGAAGGGGATCTAGAAATTCTACAGCTCTAACTTGATTTTTCAGCTTACTTTTCATATTGCTTATCTCCTTATCACTCAAGAAATCTAATTCTGATAAGGAAAAAGAAACATTTGAATAAGATTAAAAGATTTAGGGAGAGAGATGATTTAGTTCTGACTGGATCGCACTTGAGTGTAGTTTGGGGAAGAAGAAAAGGCAACACCAGTGTTCGTACCTGAAGGTCTCGAAGCTTCGCCTCTAGAACTTTGCTGTCACCAGTTCTGTCTAATGATTCTTTTGCTGCTGCTTTTATTCCAGAAAACCATTCTTGGAATTCCTTCATGGACTCTTTGGAAAAGAATAGGAATGAGAAATGCATCCCAAACATTGAATGAGCTACCATGAATTAATTCTGGCCTTCAGCCCATTGCATTGTACCTTATAAAACATTCCAGAAAGAAGATCATAATAATCTAGAATATGACATATACGACACAGCATGATCGACAGCCATGACTGTCCACAGTAGAATCAAGAAATTATCTCAGAGAAAAGACTGTAAAGAGATTTACTTCCCTTCAATGTTTAATTTCCCCTTATGTCTCTTTATTTTGATAAAGAAATAATTAATTGCCTGACTCTGGAAGAGTGCAAGTGGAGAAATACTTTAGGGGTGCTAAAGCCATTTTTGTGGCACAAGGAGAAACCTTCTCCTCTTTCCGCCACGCTGACTTGAGCATTGTCATTATGTGTCCACATCAGAGCACAGGCAGCCATGTGGGAAACCGAGTCAGGCACATCCATAGGATGGGCACTTTCCTGAATTACATGCTGCTGCTGTTTCATGCTCTCTCCTAATGCCCAGGTTGACTATTACCTCCTCATAGCAGTGGAAGTAATTTCCACACACATGAGCTCCATGTGGAAAATCTAGATGCAATTCCGAATCATCAAAACGGTAGACTCCTACCGCCCCGGGAGAAAGGGAGAATGTTGCTTAGGATGAGGGCACACGCATAACACTTCCACTGCCCAAATCTCAGTGCCCAAGTGAATTTAACTTGATATTCTTCTGGAAAGTTTTGCAAGCGTCTGCTGGCAGTTTCTATGCAGCATTTGGTCTGGATTCCTTCTTGTAAACAAACTATTCATGCAAAGGCCTGTGGGAGCTCACCATGGAAGTGTTTCTCCAGAGAATCCTGAAGGCTGGCCTGGGTCCTGGAGCACAGCTGGCTGGCAGCTTCGTGTTTCTTGGTCAGGCCCGTCATTGCCCCGCCCAGGCGCTCCAGCTCCGCCGAATGGTACTTGCGGCACAGGCTATTGAGGTTTTCCTGGGTGGAGCTGATGTTGCTTTGCTGACTTTGAAGCTCTTTCTGCATTTCCTAGAGAATAAAAGTGTGCCATGGAGGATGTTTATCAGATGCAAGAGAAATATTCCACCTACTCCATGATGGCACTTCGTTTGGGAACGGATGCTATCAAAATCCACTCAGTAATGTATACGTTTTTGTGGGATTGGTTTTTGAATATTTGTGATATCTCTGTGTTGATTCTTTGAGACTGTTGCCCAGTTCTCCTTGGGAACAACTGCAAACAGCTGTTGAGAGGTCGCTAGGATTTGAGTGAGAGTCTAGCATTTTAAGCAAATTGAATTGATCCTTGTGGATTCCAGCCATGAGCTTGGGTTTAATCAGTTGATTAGAAACTACAAATGCAATCCCCTCCTAAGTTCACATTCTTCAGTGGGTCACATGGCTCACAGGCCACAAGAAAGGCACAAGTAGTTAATTTAAAAAGTTACTTCCTTACTCTCAAGAACAGTAAAATATAATATGCTGAAAAAGAACATATAATTTTTTGTTGAAAACTCATCTCAACTCATAAGCTTGATTGAGAGTTGATCAGAAATGTCATCTATGAAAATGAACATCCTAATGAAAGAAAAATACCACATGATCTCACTCATTTAGGGATAATGAAAAACATTATAAACTGATGAACAAAAAGATAGTTACAGAGGCAGTAAAGCATCAAACAGACTGTCTAATTACAGCGGTAAGGTTAGGGAGAGGTGGGGGAAATAAGAGGATCAACTGAAGGACTTGTATGCATGCATATAAGAGTAACCAACGGATGCAAAACATTGGGGGGTGAGGGCATGTATGGGAGTGGGGTGGGGGGGGGCAATGGTAAGATATGTACACATATAATACCTTAATAAAAATTTGAAAAAAAAAAAAAAAAGAAAATGAACATCCTATATAATAAAAGGGTAATATGCAAATTGACCAAATGGCAGAACAACCGGTTGCTATGATGTGCACTGACCACCAGTGGGCAGACGCTCAACTTAGGAGCTACGCCCTGGTGGTCAGTGCACTCCTATAGAGGGAGTGCCACTCAGCCACAAGCTGGGTTGATGGGGAGCGAGCCTAAGCCCTCAGTTGGACATCCCCCAAAGGCTATAGGAACTCTAAAGGGTGCAGGCCAGGCTGAGGGACCCTCCCCCACAGAGTGCATGAATGTCGTGCACCAGGCCTCTAGTACTGACATAAAAGTGAGCTGTTTTCTCAATTAAAAAAATACATCTTTCTCTAGATAAAAGCAGCCATCCTAACCAATAAAAATAATAAGTGAGGAAAAACTATGTAGCATTCAAATTTGAAAATTCATGGACATTCAAACACTTCTATAGATGTCGCCCTTTTAATTAATTGATAATAATAATAATAATAATTGCCTGTGAGCAGGCCCTACAGCAATGCGTGCTTTCTGTTTTCAGCTTATTCATCTTGCTTTCAGTTCTTTACCCATTACTTATTTGCTAAGTCTTGTGTTAATGCGGGTGACTGAGAGCAGAGATTAAGGTTTGAGTCTAGCCACCACAAAGCAGGAGAACTACTATTCCCACTGAAGTGTAACCCGTTAATGAGCGTTGGTTACCTACCTTTACTTTCTTCAGCCCCTCACAAGTCTCAGTTTGGGCACAGTTCACCAAGGATTCTTCTAGTTTCGCCAGCCAGGTTGTTATGTCGTTAATAAATTTCTCCACTTGTGTGCTCTGAGCCCTGAAATCTTTCAACGTCCCTTTTGCGTCTTCGGTAATTTCTTTGGCGTGCTCTAGTTTCTGCCTTAGGTCTGCTTCTATAAACTAAACATCAAACATAAAGCAGGATTTCATCAAAATCTGTGAAAACCAGACCCTCTTTTACTGGGAATTCCATAGATGTATTGCTTAATCATAAAAACCAAACCAAACCACATAAGCGTAACCATGGATGTTCATCCAATTTTTCTAAGACGGAAAATCAGTGGGTGCAAGTTGCCAGACATTTTAAGTGATGGCAAATGGAAAGAGTAAGGCTTACAGTTAACATGAGACGCGAAAGGGGCAGTTTGTCTGAGGTCCCAGGGGATACACATGATCACATCTCAAAACAGCCAGACTCACGCAGGGTTACCAAGCAGGTGACCGAAAACCTGCCCCTCAACCTCCCTGGGAAACACTCACACATGTTGCCCTGATGTGACCACTGCTTTGGACAACCTCCCATAGGATTTCATCCTCAAGCACTTTCCTTCTGTCTCCCACTCTAAGCATTCAGGGAGGCTGCCTCTCTGCTCCTGGGTGGTTTATTTCAGGAGGGCCTTGATTTCTCTGGACCACAGATAAAAAAGGAACTTACGATAAACCGTAAACAGTTTCGATTCTACAACGAAAACATCCAGGACCATTTAATAATCAAGACTTTGAACTCAAATCGAACTTACGGTAAGGGCTTTTTCTTGCCCCAGCTCGATCTGCTGCCAACAGGAACCCTACAGTGGAGAAAGGGGCCAAGTGCCGCTTTCTGTCTCTTTTCACTTTATTTCTGTTCCGCATCTCACAGGCTGGGACAAGTAGGAGGTGGGGAGGGAACTGGCATCCACGCTTCCTAAGCCTGGTGACATTTCCCATTCTCTCCTCTCACAGGCCCTGATCTGTGGGTTTCTCTGAGACTCCCCTTGCTCTGTGACCGCCCAGGGAAGGGCCCTAGATGCAAGCAATGCACCTTTCTCTGGCTTTTCACATTCTCCCTCGGCACCCTGTGGGCATCTCGTTAACTTCTTGCCTCCGGAACCTGCCATTCCCCCAGAAAGCCTTCTTAGATGACCTGAGCTGTCACACAGGAATGCTCTTTTTCTCTTATGATTCACCTCTGGGCTGGAGGTCACACTCTGGCATTCACCCCAGATGACTTAAGAGTTGCAGGCCACTCAAAACAATCACAACATATGCACTTTAATATACAAATACTTAAAGAATAGAAATACTCTTTGAGAGAGAGAGTCTAGCAGGTAGCAGCTATTACAGAACTGAGTGCTTACCTGAAGGTCTGATGGTGTTTCCGGGTTTTTCGTTAATTCTTTTAGGTCATTCACTTTAGCATGAAGGTCTTCCAGTTTCAATGCGTTGTTTCTAACTTCAGACTGTCAAGTAAAAGACAAAGGGGAAAAGCGTGACGAATCCAAACATTCACATGTTATATTTGGCATTTAATAATTTCAAGAGTTAGCTGTCAAAATGCCCCAACGTTAAGCTAGGGTACAAAAAAAAATCTTTTTCATTTTTTGATCATTGTCATTATTTAGGAATATGAAAAAATGTCACCATGTACTTGCACTTGGGATGTGAGGGAGTATGTGGAACTTTCTTTCTTCCCACCCTCTTTTATTGGGAAAGAAAAATGCTCCTGGAAAAAAATTAAACACTAACCAAAAGTCTTGAGTCAGTGGGGATTTTTAACAACTAACTGGCATTTATTCATTAGCATTGATATGACTGGTTACCATGGCAACATTAAACTCTTGAGGAAGCACTGCAAAGCCAGTACACATTGGAAGTGCCTAATAACGGCTGGCTATCTGTAATACACAAGAAACCTTGCAAATAAACATTTAAACGATGCTAAAACAGAAATCAGGTTAATTAGGAGACTGACGTCTAATATTTTGCCTTATTGTTTGTTTTTTGTTGCCTTTTTTTTTTTTGCACCAACACTAACATAAAAAGGAAGAAAGAATAAATAACCAAAGAATTGTTACTGAACGAATTAGACACTTATAAACATCATTAGTCATCTGGGCCCACAAAGGGATAGTTAAATATTGTACTTTGGTGCTTTGTGGACACTAACAAACCTCCCAGTGCCTTGGATCTAGAAGGTAATTTACTTACCCAGGAAGATGTGATGAGCTATCTGCCAGCCCACTGGCCTTTCCCAGAAGCCGGCTGGACAATGAAGGCATCACACCCACACGCCTCCCTCATTTCCTGCTCTGCAGCAGCATGACGTTCTCAGGCCCTGGGCTGAGTGCAGCTCCCTGAGCTGGTGAGCTGCTGGGCCACAGTCAGCCGCAGAAAAGCCATCTCTGTGAGTGACTGCACTGGACACGAACATGGGGCTGATGCCCACTGGCTCCCTGAAGCCCGGAGGTCAGGGGTGGGAGTAGACTGTCTGTGGGTTTAACAACTGGCTCTCCAAGAAAAGGCCCTGATGTGCAGCCTCACCACCATGCAGGGGTCCTCAAACTTTTTAAACAGGGGCCCAGTTCACTGTCCCTCAGACCGTTGGAGGGCCGGACTATAGTTTAAAAAAAAAACTATGAACAAATTCCTATGTGCACTGCGGGCCCGGGACGAGTCGGTTGCTAAGCAGGACAGGCAGCGGCACCCGGCGGGCCGGATCCATGTCCTCGGCGGGCCGCATGTGGCCCGCGGGCCGTAGTTTGAGGACCCCTGATAGAGTTACAACATGAGTCACAGCACATGGTGCTGGAGGAGCTCCACAGCGGTGCACCGTTCTGCAGCATTTCCACCAGGAAGACAGAGCGAATGGCAGCGCCAGAGCCCAGGCAGCGGTCATAGGGGAATAATAACCAGGAAGGTTTAACTTTCGAGTGCTCATTACCTTCATTTAAAAATAGATTTAATTTAATGGTAATTTACTTACAATGAAATCTTTTAAAAATATATTTTTATTGATTTCGGAGAGGAAAGGAGAGGGAGAGATAGAAACATTAATGATGAGAGAGAATCATTGATCAGCTGCCTCCTGCACACCCCCTACTGCGGGCTGAGCCCGCAATGAGGTCATGTGCCCTGACTGGGAATGGAACCGAGACCTCCTGGTTCATAGGTTGATGCTCAACCACTGAGCCACCCTGGCCGGGCACAATTAAATTTTTAATAATGGTTGTGATTAACAGTGGCTCGCAAGATTTTTGAAAATATAATAATTGACTTTTGCAAGCATGTACAAGCCCTATTGCAGCACATGCCACATACAGTTTAAGGTGCAATGGTCATTTAACATCAAAGGTAACTAAAGGGACTGTGGTATCCTTCCCTGACTATACTTTTAGTCTGAATACTCTCCTCTACTTCCGTTTGCCCTTAGGAATAGGAATAATCTCTCAAATGTTCTTTGGGTCAAAAACAGCTGAATAACTTAGGTAGGTAATATAGATGATTTAACTACATATTTTGTCAGACTATAGTAATTTATTCACATATCTGTCATACTCCACATCTATACCAGGCACAGTGCTGGGCACCCAAGCATACAATGTCAACAGTCCCTCCCTCACCAAGACTACAGTCACTTGTGTGCTTTGGGAAACAAGTTATCTCTTGTCACTCTATTTCCCTTCCCTTGCTTCATTTCTCACCATAGCCCTATTACTGATTGCCATTTTGCATATAATATACACTGAGTGGCCAGATTATTATGATCTCTGAACGCATAATAATCTGGCCACTCAGTGTATATCCTATATAATAAAAGGCTAATATGCAAATTGTCCCCTTAACCAGGAGTTCAACCAGCAGTCAGGACGGCCAACTGCCCATGTCCCCTCCCACTGGCTAGGCTGGCCGGACCCCACCCATGCACGAATTCATTTACTGGGCCTCTAATATATATGTGTGTGTATATATATATATATGTATATATATGTATATATATGTATGTATATGTATATGTATATGTATATGTATATGTATATGTATATGTATATGTATATGTATACACACACACACATTGAGTAGCCAGATTATTATGTGTTCAGAGATCATAATAATCTGGCCACTCAGCGTATATTGTAATGTAAATAATGTAAATACCACGAGAGTAAAGACTTTGTGTGTTTCACTATTATATTTCAGGTCTAAAAACTGCCTGACACATTTTAGGTGCTCATTAAGAAGGCGATGAGTGAATGAATAAATGAATGTGAAAAATGGGAATAAAAGGAGGTTAAAATAAATTAGTGACTGGAACTTTAAAAAGGCCACTTTCTGTGGAAGCCTGTTACACTCCAATCTTCATTTCCTTACATTTCTGAAAAGGAAGTGGAGGAAACCAGCTCCTAGCGTAAGTGCTCAGTGTAGTGTAAGTACTCAGTAAACATTTCATTTGAATGGAGGAAAAATAGATACCAAATATTACTGAATTACAATCACATTCAATTTGGTTTTCCAGTAAGAAGATGCCATATTCTCAGATGAGTGGAAAAATTATAGGCTTACTTTCAAAAAATAGCAAAAGATAGTTAAAAATTTTTATTATTCTCCTGTGTGTCTCAAAGAGCAGCGTGGCTCAGAGGTTGAGCATCGACCTGTGAATCAGGAGGTCACGGTTTGATTCTGGTCGGGGCAGGTGTCCGGGTTGTAGGCTTGATCCCTGGTCGGGGCATGTGGGAGGTGGCCAATCAGTGATTCTCTCTAATCATTGATATTTCTATCTCTCTCTCCCTCTCCCTTCCTCTCTGAAATCAATAAAGATATATTTTTTAAATGAATTTTTAAAAAAGGACACCAATATTTTCGTATTCTGGCCAATGCTACACCACCAGCTCCCATATGAAGGTGTAGCTCACTTACCTCGAACTCCTTCAGGAACTCCTCTGTTCTGAGGCTGTTGTTCAGGTTGCCGATGCTCTCAGCCAGCTGAGGGACCGAACTGTTCGACCAGCCTTCGATCTCGTCCTTACTCGAGAGAATATCAGCCCAAAGGGACAGGCTTACCCTCAGCCGATCCATGTTTTCCTCGATTCTCTCTGACACCTGGAAGAGAAAATCAAATCATTAACAGTCTGAGGCTTTAAAAAATGCTCTTTGCCACACCAAAGTACTAAAAATGTCAGTGCTTCCTTAATCAAAAAATTGTAATCTGATCGGAAAGCCAAATTTTACAAAAATTATTGTAAGCTGACTAGTGCACTGAACTCAATTTATGTAAATGCTATTATATAAATTGTTTCTGTCACTGGGAGAGTTGGTTGAATTTCTAAAACATTTGACTTTTATTTGTAAATTGGAAAAGTAATCACAACAGGTCTACTGTAATATAACTCACTCTAAGGTTGAATGCTGTAAGACAGGGGTCCATATTGGGCAGTATTATACTTATTTTTAAAAATAACACAGTAAGCCCTTTTATTTGTAATGATGATACATAAAAATGGGCATAATTAGGCTTGAACATATTTATAGAATAAGTAAATATATAGAAGATTAACCAATTTTGCATGCTTATAGTATTATTGCTTAATATTCTTCCCATAATAATATCATTTTAAAAGTGGAAGAATATAAGGTCTTCTGAAGTCCCCAGATTATTTGATTATAGTACATAAATATCAATGTCTAAGTTAAGTGACTTAGTTTAAGTAAGGGAACCCAATATAGGTTTAAATTCTGAGCCTAGATATTGATAATAGGGGTCAACAGAATCACTGGATTTTTGGAGCTGGAAAACAGTGTAAAATATGCATGGATTGAGATATAGAGTTCCAGAGGGATCAAGTGACCTGTCCTTTGGTCACATAGCCAGTAAATGACAGAGCAGGAACTAAAACCCAAGGATATAAACTACAAGGCCAATGTTTTTCAACGCTAAAGAGTCTTCTTACTTTAAATTATTATACATTTTGGTTAATAGTCTGAAGGCTGTTTATACATTATCCTTTTATTTTTATTCATAATTCTAGAGTTTTGAGAAGACAGATTATAAATTTGTTATGATTGAAGCTGTCAAGTAAAATTCTAGAAAACTTGCCAGTAAGTTTTAACAAAATAAAGTAAATTTTGTTTACTATTTCTAAAATTTATGTGAACACTACTTTCCTTTAGAATATTATATTTGCATTTAGCATTAAAAGTTAAAAATCGAATTTGCATCTCTCAATAATTCTTTGCCCCAAAATAAGAGTCAGAAATGTGAATATTTAAACTATTCATGGAACCCAAGGTGACGAGCTTACATCCAGCCATCTGTCCATAGTGCTCTCCATGTCTGTTTTCACCAAGATGAAATCACTACTGTGAATTTTTTTCAGCTCAGATAACAACTGTTTTCCTTTACTGGTAAAGCCATCCAATTCTTTCTGCTCGTTACACATTTCGTTCCTGGCAGTTTCATGCTGTGAACATAAATGTTTCCTTAATTAATAAAATCATCAATGATAAGAGTTTAAAACCATTTGCCTCCAAGAAACTTAATTATTGGATGACCTGATGCAGAAACCAGGGATATTAATAAACTGTACAAATATATATACTAATTTTCTTGAATTGCTAGACTCCTAGGATATCAGAACTCTTTAAAAAAAGTTAAGCTTGTTAGCATGAATTATCTACATCTAACTGTACTGACAAGATTTGTGTAAAGAATACATTGTGAGTAAAAAAACAACAACAACAGGTTTAATAAAGTGTTCTACTAAAATAAATACATTTTGAATTACTACCTTGGATAAGGCCCATTTAAGATCCTCCTCATCCTTTATAGTAGTTCTGGTTGCAATCACATTGCTGGCATGTTCTAGAACTTTAGATACAGCTGACTTCAAGTTCTGATATTCTCTCATTAAGTCAATAAGCCCACAGCATTGGCCCTGGCTGCAATGGTCAAAGAAAAGACATCTTATTGTCAGGTATCAGGAAAGGGAAGAGTTCTCTATGGTTGGACCTGATGTATACACACATATCAATAGATGAAATAGAAACCCCTGTCTATACCTACCGAGGTCAAAAGAGTGCTGGTCGCTCTTACTTAACTCTAATGTCCAAAATATCCCCATGAATGAAGAATGCGCACAGCCATTCAAATAAAATCTGTGACTTGAATAAGCAAGGATGCAATATATGTTCTGGATAACTCAAACTTATGTAGATATATTATTTTTTAATGCATATAGGTACCCAATTGTTTCAGGACTATTCATTGAAAAGACTATTATTCTTTCTTCATCCAATTACCTTTTTTAAAAAATCAATTAAGTATATCTGAATATATTTAAAAGAGTGAATTTTACTTTATGTCAGTCATACCTCAGTTACAAACAACTATAACAAAACAGAATAAAAAGGAAATCAGGAGGTTAAGCCTCTCACGGTAGCACTTAGTAACTTGACAACTGTGTTTAAGCATTGAATTTCACGGGTAATTGTTATCTCAAAGCAGCCTCCTCAATCAAGTTCTGTAGGACTAAATTCTTATCGTTACTGAAAGACACAGAATACTAAAGATGGCAAAAGATATTCAATTCTTGAACACACCCATGCAAATCACCAGGCATGGCCCAATGTCACAATCTCACAAAATAGGGAGAAGTTAAAAAACAAAAACTGTGAAGTTTCTGACTTACTTTTCATGAATTAGCTTTTTGGTATCATCCCAGGTGACCTCTAAGCGATTTATCTCTGTATCAACTTTAGGTGCAAAGGCTACATCTTTCTGGGCAATTTGCTTAGCTTTGTCTTTCAACCAACATAGCTCATGCTCATGAGAATTCAGTTCATCTTCTAACTGATTGAAGACTCTCAACCTGTGAATTAAAGTGTTGTTTTACTAAAGGTAGCAAACCAATATTTCCTCCCGTAAAGCACACATACAGAGAGCTAGAAAACTAGTAATAGAGCAATCAAATGAACGGATGTCAACTGATAAAGATGCTTTTAGAGTTAACTTTGCATACTTTAGAGTGTACTTCAGAAAACATTTAAAGTCAGTCTCACTATTCACCTTCAAACTTCTATTAAGTTTGTATTCTCTTTCTATTACCCTTTGATGGTATAAGACTTTTAAAACTAGGGCTGATCTTGTAGGCGAAGGCGGTGAGTACTTATTGCAAGGTATTGATATAAAATTATTTTGTGCCATGAGGTCTAATTCATGTAAAATAATATTTAAGAATCATAGCTGTTTTGTAAAATAAAAATAGTTTTACCAAGCTGTACTCTACATATATACATTTAAGACCTGTCCTTCCCAAGTCTTATTCCCTTTTGTAAGTTTGTCATTTTATATATATATACTAGAAGCCCAGTGCATGAAATCTGTGCACTGGTGTGGGGGGGTGGTCCCTCAGCCCGGCCTGTGTTCTCTCACAGTCCAGGACCCCTTGGCAGACATCCTTCTCATAGTCCGGGACCCCTTGCTCCTTACTGCCTGCCTCCTCACTGCTCCTTAGTGCTGTAGCAGAGGCGGGAAAAGCTCCTGCCACCGCTGCTGCACTCGCCAGCCATGAGCCCTGATTCTGGCTGAGCAGCACTCCCCGCTGTGGGAGCTCACTGACCACCAGGGGGAAACTCCTGCATTGAGTGTCTGCCCCCTGGTGGTCAGAGCGCATCATAGTGACCAGTTGTTCTGGTCGTTCCACTGTAATCGTCACTTAGGCTTTAATTATATAGATTGTTTCATATATATATATTTATATTTATATTTATATTTATATTTATATTTATATTTATATTTATATTTATATTTATATTTATATTTATATTTATATATCAATTGTTATATATATATGTATAACCTAAATTACATGCTTTATTGAAGATTACTATAAGAAAATGTTCATTTTTTTAATATTTGAGTATTTGTGAAGAGTGGCCATGTAGAGGCAGCTATTGACTCTTTCATTCTTGCCTTTATATTGGCATTGTCTCATTTAATTCCCAAAACAAAGAGGCTAGGAGCAGACATTATCATTAACTCCATTTACAAGAAGGGAAGTATTTGCCCAAGGTCACACAATATAGCACATATAGGGCTGAAATTTAATAAATCAATCAATTGCACCACTCAGTATTCTCTGTGTGACACCAGTGAGTTCACTGTTGTGGGTATTAATATATCTCTTGAACTCAACCCGGGCCTTCTTCTCCAGCATATTTAGGACCTCCTATCTGCTGCCCCAAACAGGCCTGAGAGGCCAGGCCTCCTGGTGGCACCAAACCCACTGCTATTTCCTGGGTGAGTCATTGGCTCTTTGCCTGGATCATCCTGTCTTTGCTCTGGAGGCTATTTTGTCCTTCCCAAGTCTCATTTCCTTTTGTAAGTTTATTGTTAAACCAGTCAGATAGTTTATCACCCACAAGGCATGTAACTTCAGGAGCCATGAATCAATTGTTAATCAATGTTTGATTCTGATTAAGAGGAAACAAATTGGCAGGGTCAACATAATTCAGATCAATTAGGGATGCCTTGGTATGAATGCCTTTCAACTGTCTGTTTGCCCCCTGGAAAAAAAAAAATAGAAAAGAAAGTGACCCTGAGAACATGAGTGGGAGAAAGTTCTATCAAGAGGGAAAAACTAGATTGAAAAGAAGGCTACAGTATTAGCAATTTACACCTGGAAATCCCCCATCTTTGCCTAAACCCACTTCTACGCCTTCTTTATACCTCTAAGCAAACAGTTAATAGGAGTTGGGAGACCCTGGCCGGCATGGCTCAGTGGTTGAGCGTTGAGCTATGAATCAGGAAGTCATGGTTTGATTCCCTGTCAGGGCACATGCCCAGGTTATGAGCTAGATCCCTAGTGTGGGCCATGTAGGAGGCAGGCAGCCAATCAATGATTCTCTCTCATCATTGATGTTTCTCTCTCTCTCTCCCTCTCCCTTCCTCTCTGAAATCAATAAAAATATATTTTAAAAAATAGTGGTTGGGAGAACCACTCTGCCAAGCTGACTGGCTTCACTTTTAGTGAATAAATACAAATCTTAAATGGCAGCTCATCATCTTACCAAGCTCTGTAGGTATAATTTCACTTCCTCCTATAAGACCATGTCACACCCTTTTCTGTCCACATCTCCTGTCACTCAATCTCAACGAACAAGTTTGCTCCAGTCTTTCCTGAGGGCCAGCGGCCACCAGGGAGGAATTCCTTCAGATTTACCACCAGAACTACAAGTCTACTTGCATCCCTCCCTTCCTCCTCTGCTTCATTCTTGTTACAGAACATGAGTCCCTTCTATCAGTTAAAAATACACAGTATGCTCTACATACGCTATTGTAAATAAGATCTCAGAGTGGCTTACACAAGGCCCTTAGGAAAATCCTCAACGAACCCAAATAAATTTTAGGACCTTAAGTGTCAAATTAGTCATGAGTTTTATCCTGAAAATATAAAAAGAGACGTTGCTAAGTATGGTACTACGGAAGCTTTGCACAGCGTTAATCCTAGGACAAATGAAAAATAGCTGAGACCATGGCTTCAGCAGTCTCCCCCCACCTCTGTTGAAGCGCTTGGCGGGTGGGTTCTTTCAGACGCTCTTTGTCTGCCCTCTCTTCGATGTCCTCGATGCTTTTCAGCAGCTCCTCTTTCTGGTCGTGGAATGCTTTCTTCAATGCTGCCAGGGCATCTGCCTCACTCTGCTTGGTTCCCAGAAGGTTCTGGATCCTCTCTAACTCAAAGCAGAGGTGATCAGCGGAGGTTCTGCAGGAAGTCCTTTGCTCAGAACTCCCACATTTAAGATGGTACTGGGCTTTGGTAAGAAGGCCGTCCAGACCGATGGCAGTAGACTCTAACGTTTTCACGTCTTGAATAGCATCATGTAGGTCCTTTTCTAATAAGTCAGTCTGTTTCTTATTCATACTGTTGGTTGCTTCCACTGTCTGCCTCAGCCGGCGGAGCGCCTCTGACAGAGAGGTGTGGCTCTGTAGGAACCCGGCCAACTGGGCCAGGGCCAGCTGCCGCCTCTCCACCACCTGGCCGGCCTCCTCGAACAGCTGGAAGCAGTCCTCTGCTTTGCCCTGCAGGACGTGAAGGTCCTCGGCTCGACCCAGAGCGCCCAGCTTCGCGAGGTGCCCCTGCAGACTTTGCAATTCCCCCCTTTTGCTTTCGACTTCTGCTGCGTGGTCCTGGAAGGGAAGAGAGAGTCGCTGGTTCCTCAGAGACACTGTGGTTTTTGACACAGACATGTTACAGAGTCGGTGATGTCAAGATACACAGTGCAATATACAGATCTTGTAGCACAGAAACCCACAGCTGAAACCTACAGGTTCATGTTGACCAATGTCACCCCAATCAAGTTAATAAATAAAATTTTAAAAAATACATTGTAAATGCAAGGCATGGTATAGTATTTGAAGGTCACCCACAATGAAACTTTTAGAAAGATTCTTAAGATTTCTCTTGTTTTGCTCATCTGTGTATTTCATACAAAACACAACTCTGATTTGGAACTAATGTAGCCCATGAAAAAGAATCCCTTTGTGACTAGACATAGTTAACCTATATGCTCCTATTAACCAATGTCACCCCAATAAATTATTAAAAGTATATGTGCACATATATAAAATTTGCAAGATTTTAAAAGATATATGTATATACAGTTAAAAGGTATAGTTAGAGTATATACAGTTAAAAGAAACTGAAAATTTGTAAGGTTTTAAAAGATATGTTATATATACATATATACACACACACATACATATACATATACATATGCGTATGCATATGCATGTGCATATGCATATGCATATACATACAATCCAGCTAATTCTAAGGTAGTGAAGGAGTGTGGGAATAGACAGCCGTGAGCTTCTTTGCAGAGGTGTGAATAAAGCAGATGATACTGCACAAGTTTTAGCTGCCTTCTCTCAGGAAATGTAGATGAACTAAGACTAAAGCTAAGACTATTGTAGAGAAAATTTGACCAGCTCACAACATATCGTGGCTAAAACCCATCAGAGGTTTGCTAACATTCTCAGCATGGTTTCCACGAAAGAGAAATGATCACCTGTCTTAATCGTGAGGAGAATGGCCCTCATCGTTCCCTCAGCCCAACTACTAAGCTGTAGAGGGCTTCTTTGAGCATTTACTTTAGAAACTTACAAATTCATTCTCTGTCCCTTTGAGCTGTAAATCTCTTCAGAACCTCCTGGACAGTTTTACAACCGAAGACTATCTTTCTCAAACAGCTGGGAGTCAGCCCCCTGACCTGTGCTCATCGAGGAAGATGGCGCCCTAGCTCCTGTCTTTGAGGGTGGGAGCCTGATTTGGTGAGTGCCTTGCTCCAAATGGCAAAACCGCCTGCGGTCATGAAGAAAGGAGAACATGCTTTTCCTTGGGGTAAACCCAATTGGCAAGCCCAACATAGCGTGAACATTCAATAGACATTAAATGTATTATCAGTCAATATTGTTGTAAGCTTATCATGTAGCTTACCCCAACTATTCCAATACATGATGACCAATATCTGATTTAAAAAAAATTTTTTTAAATATCAGGACACATGTTATGCATAATTTAGAAATAAGAAAAAGAAATTTTAAATAACTTTCAAGCTAAATAGTAATTCGGAAAAACCATATTGTGAAAGCATTGGGATTCAGTATTCGTTTTTAGCATTGGACCAAAACTGGGAAGCTTACAAATGAACATTCTTATCACTTTATCCTAGAAATCATTCGCTTCATTGTGGAAAAAAAAAAATAAGTATTTTATCTGTGGATTTATCTGCTTAAGGTATCTGCATAACACATTGTGAGAACATTTATAGGGAAATACAATGTTAAATCGCTGGCGAGTGTTTTTTAAATTTGCTTCCCTTTAAAATTGAAGAGCTCTCTGTTATGAACAAATGTTCCTCCCCTCTTAAAAGAATGCACTTTACCTTGTGCCGCGTTAAAGCTGCTTGATGGTCCATTAAGCTGATCTCAGAAGTGGCTTGTAATTCACCGAGAAACTGCTTAATCCAGACGGAGAAGGAAAGCAGCAATTCATCAAACTGCTGGTGCTCGGCGACCACAGACTGCAGGAAGAGAAGCCTAGGCAGAGGACGGTGGTAAAAGGCAACGTGTCCTTAGGGGCGTATATCTTTGTGAATACATGTCTTTGAGTTTTTCAGGTTTATACTCAGGAGAGGGATTGCTGGGTCGGACGATAACTCTATTCTCTTATTAATCAATGTCACCGCAATAAAGTTAAAATGAATGAATGAATGAATGAATGAATGAATAAATAAATAAATAAATAAAGTTCAAATGTCTCGCAGTGGAACGGAAGAGTTGGTATGTTTTTGGAATCTGCTTAATCACTGGCAAAACTAATGTGGCCCAACAGGGGACAAACCAGAACTCTTAATGCTTTCTACTTCTCCAACCCTGTTTCTCTTACAATTCGCTGCGTCTCAGTTCCTGTTAGTGCTGCCCACCCTGATGGTCCTCCATTTCTTTACCTCCACCCCTGATCCGTGCATGTCTGGGCACCCATCATGCTCTCTCCACCTTCACACCCTGGTCTACATCGCCTCATCTTTTGCCTGGCCTCCAACAGCCTCCTACACTGGCCTCCTTCCTGCCACCAGGGGGCCTCACTATAATCCACTCTCTAGAGAGCAGCCAGGAATGATGTCCATGTCATCAGAACACCCTCTGCCAAGCCTAAACATGGGCACTCTCCTGGGGTGCACAGGAAGGTGAAATTCCACGGCTCCTTGCTGTGGTCCACAAGGGTCCCTCATCATCGACTTCTCTGGCCTCATCTGATCCAGGGCCGCCCACCTGCCTCTGCCTCTGCTTCCCCAACATCCCAGCTCATTGCTGCCCTAGGGCCCTTGCCCTTTCTGCTCCCTCTGCCCCTGTGATTTGCCCCGGAAGCACCCTGAGTCTGCTTCCTGCACAGCGTTCAGATCTGCATCAGACGTCAGGTACCTGGGGGGCTGTGCTGGTCCTACAGTCCCCGCCATGTTACCCCAGGTTGTTGTCTTCACATTACTTACCGACTGAAACAGCATCATTCACTCATTTGTTTAAGCATCATCACTTATATTGATCCTCCCCTCAGCCAGAGACAGGACTCTACCTGCCTTGCTTACTACTATATCCCCAGCACCCAGAAGGCGGCGTGGGATATGGTCAGGGAGCAACCATTGCTTGTGCAATAAATGAATCAGGTTGACTAATAATAGGTGACTGGATGCCTTTGTTTAGACATATCATGAGAAACAAAATTTTAATTACCATTTTCCTCCTGTACACAAACAGCTTAAGCAATAAGTAACATGAGCAAACCTACTCTCTTTACTATAGTTCAACTAGTTTGATCATTTGCCCTGATTGCGAGACTAAAATTTTGAATTGAGGTTTACCAGAAATGCCAATATTTGAGTACTTTGGTTTTTAAAATGGCAAACAAAGTGGTTTTCTATCCTTCTATAATGATCCTGTGAATAGTTGGGTTAAATAAAAGTAAACAAAACTATGCTTTCTTAGTTTATACACTCACCATTTTAAAAAATGGACTATATTAGAATGTTTTATAAAGCCCCAACCTTTTGCTAAGCATCTGTGGCAAAACTCTCCATCTCTCATCCAGCTGTTCCAAATGTAGTGTCATCATTTTCACATCATCTTTGGAGGCCACTGAGAACAGTGATTCCTTCAGTTGCAAAAGGTTGCTGTAGATGGAGGCCTGGGATACAACTTCACTTTGCAGTGCCTGCCGAACACAGAATGTGTTATACTAATTAGATCTCATTCCAACATGATTGACAAGGAAGGACCACATGACACAGGAGGTTGTTATCCAAAGGCTCAGCATTCTTGCAAAATGGAGGCTATTGGGGCTAAACTATAGAAAGTTTTATTCCTTCATCTAGAAATGAACCCATTTCATCTCTAAACCAACATTTAAAAGGCTACTAAAACTTGAATTAGTTTTCCAGGGTCTGAGTTACAGTGTTAGGCACATTTAGATGCTGTAGAATTTCTTTCAGGATGAAGAAACTGAGCAGGCAAAGAGAATCAAAGGAGAACTATTGCTAAAGAGAAAATTCATGCCTAACAATAACAGAGATGCAAATCTAGGTAACAGGGATGTGGTCTCCCTCTGTTTAGAGACAATATTGGGCCAAATTGGGAAGCTTAAGTGCTCTTCATTTTACTGTCATGCAGCCGAACCACTTGTTTTTTATATTTAATCAGGCAATAAATCTCTTAGGTCTGTGAGAGATGCATAAAGTTGTGGTTCCCACCTAATAACAGATAAACACACATATATGGTAGATAGCTAACAACATAGCATGGTGTTAGCTGGGATGATAGGTATACCATGGCACATGGTAGGTGCTTGTCAAAATGTTTTATCCTCCTCTCTATAATAACATCATCAAATCGGCCATCACCAAGTTCACCAACACTTTGTCTTTCAAGTGTGGGTGGTTCTTTGTGGGATCACAAAACCAAAGCAAGAAGTTAAGTTGGCTAGAGGGCTTGTGTTTGCTCTTGTTTTACAATGCAATCACGACACAGAGCGTGTCATTTCCCCCCACTTCCTGGAGCTTGCCTGCGTTAATTGAAGTTCACTCTCCACTTTGACCCTGTCTGCAGTGATGTCCATTTCTGGGGAACTGGCTATGTCTTCGCACCGCTCCAGCCAGGTCAGAAAGGTTGACAGTTCTTTCTCTAGCCTAAAGAAAGCAGAGATACAAAGCAAATGCATCCCAAATTAGCATATTAGAAAGCAAGGCCTTTCTGAAGTTGGAGGGTCCAACACTAAGCAATACAAATAATATAATGTTAGTTACCTTATTCCTAGACATGAAAGTAAAAATATCACTCCTCTCATGTTCACATATGTACTCACACATATGTCTAAATGTGTGTAATATGGAAAGATACATGTACCTGGTACATCCTGTTCACTCCCATGTTAAACACATGACTTGACATGTTTTACATCTGGGATGATTATTGCCCATCACTTAGAGAACAGTTGGCCTGGAATTTCCTATTTGAGTATGGCTATTGCCCAGCCAATGTGGCTCAGTGGTTGAGTGTCGTCCCATGCACCAAGAGGTTGCTGCTATGATTCCCCTTCAGAGCACATGCCTGAGTTGCAGGCTCAATCCCCAGTAAGGGGTATGCAAGAGGCAGCTGATGGATGATTTTCTCTCATCATTGATGTGTCTATCTCTCTCTCCCTCTCCTTTCCTCCCTCTCTAAAATGAATACAAACATATTTTTTATAAAGAGTGGCTATTAAAACCCAGGTGGCCAACTGGGGAAGGAAGGCTGCTCACCGCTGCCAGTGGGCCAGCAGGCTCTCCAGCGCCGTCTGTCTCTCCTTCGCCCGACTCAGCAGCCCCTGGTATCTCTGCTGCAGGACCCTGGCCTCCTGGACAGCATGGCCTCTGCTCACGACCTTCTGGGCACTGGCAGAGAGTGCGGCCACGGCACTGCTCAGGGACTCCAGGGCCTGGCAGAGATCCTGGGGAGGGGACGAGAGGAGGGCAATGAAAGCAGAGAAACGAGGCTGCCATTTTCCTCTGACACCCATTCCCACCAAAACTGTCCCTTCAGTCATAACACACAATAATGGCACTGAAGATTGTCTGACCATGATGTCCAGTGACACAGAGTGGGAGTGAGGAGAGAGTTATTTCATGAATACAGGAATGAAAATGAAAACGGAGAGACTATTGCCCCAATAAAACTATGCTGCTGTATATCAGAATAATGTCTACTTTTCCTTAACAAGTCAGACAATTTGTGAAAATTATTCATTTTATGTGAAATTTATTTAAAAACTCTATTCCAAATTTTCAAGAGCTGTATGTAACATGCAGTAATTTCTATAAAAATATACTGAGTGGCCAGATTATTATGATCTCTGAATGCATAATAATCTGGCCACTCAGTGTATATCCTATACAATAAAAGGCTAATATGCAAATTGTCCTTTTGACCAGGAGTTTGACCAGCAGGCAAGCCCTCCCCCTGGCCAGGCTGGCCAGACCCCACCCATGCATGAATTCATGCACTGGGCCTCTAATATATATACTGAGTGGCCAGAGTATTATTCGTTCAGAGATCATAATAATCTGGCCACTCAGTGTATATTGGAAAAGTCCAGCTGACATAGCTGTTATCTTTCATGCATATGGTTATCTATAATAATAAAAGTGTAATATGCTAATTAGACCAGATAGCCAAATGGCCATCCTGACATCATTCCAGATGTCCTTCTGGACAAAGCCTTGGCAGTGGGGCTGAGGCAGAGGTGGTTAGGGGCAATCAGGCAGGCAGACGAGCAGTTAGGGGTGATCAGGCAGGCAGGCAAGTGGTTAGGGGTGATCAGGCAGGCAGGCAGAGGCAGTTAGAGGCAATCAGACAGGCAGGCAAGCAGTTATGGGTGATAAGGCAGGCAGGCGAATGGTTAGGGGTGATTAGGCAGACAGGCAAGTGGTTAGGGGCAATCAGGTAGGCAGGCAGGCCAGTAGTTAGCAGCCATCAGTCCGGGATTGTGCAGGGATTGGGCCTAAACTGGCAGTCAGACATCCCCTGAGGGATCCCAGATTGCGAGAGGGTGCAGGCTGGACTGAAGGACCCCCCTCCCCATGCACGAATTTTGTGCACCAGGCCTAGTTATGATAATAACCATAAGGAGCCTCAGAATGTGGCAGGTACTGTGCTATGTACATTACATACACCAACTCCTTTAATGTCCATCAGACCCTTAAGAGTTATGTTCTTTCACTGGCCCCATTTTATAAATCAGAAAATCAAGACAGGCAAAAATCACTGGCTTCAGAAATCTAAATATTAAACAAAACAGATTTGACTTGGGATCCTTTTTCGTTTTTTGCCCAAACGATTTTCCTTTGGCTTGTTTTGACACCATGTGTGTTTTTAATGGGTGTCTTGCTGTTAGCATTACAAATGAAAGTTAATTTTCTAAAGTAAAAATTTTCTAGATGTAATTTACTTATAGGATATTTTTCCTTACATGATATTCTTCTACTATCCCTCCTTTTTTGATTTAAATATTAGGAGGCTTTTGGAAATTTTATAATGTAGTCTTAGGATCCCAAGTCAAATTTATAGAAAAGATTCCTTTATTAACTTTTGGTTGAGAATATGTTTGTATATTTTCAGAAAACAACTCCAAGACCATGTGGATTCCTGCAACAGAGAGGAATTGACAGGACTGCTCCAGCCATGAAGACAGAAGAGAAACAGTCCAGAGATGGAAGATGCTGACGACGCCTTGCCATCCTAGCAGTCAGCAGCTGTGCGTCACTGCAGGTTGCTCAGGACCAAACCAGAGAGGGTCGGACCTGCATTACCACAATTTGTCCACCATCCAGAACTGAAATATCATTGCTGAAATGTACACATAAGGAAGTGTTTGACATTGAAATTGGGACTCAAAAGAACTGTTGGCCCAGAAAGAAACTCACTACAGACTGATTCATTTGCCTCTCATCATAACCATTATTGCCTGTCTCATTTTCAGTTCTTATAAGTGTATTTCTATTATCACATGATCTCGTTCATCTAGGGGAAATAATGAACAACATAAACTGATGAACAAAAACAGACCCGGAGACAGGGAAGCATCGATCGACTGTCAAACCTCAGAGAGAAGGTAGGGGAGTGTGGGGGTAAGGGGGAGAGATCAACCAAAGGACTTGTATGCATGAATATAAGCCTAACCAGTGGTCACAGACAACAGGGGGGTTGGGGCATGCATGGGGAGGGGTTTGGGATGGGAATGGGGGGATGAGGACAAATATGTGATACCTTAATCAATAAAGAAATTTTTTAAAAATAAACAAAATAGAATGGTATCTTCTCTGGTAATAGACTTAGTTGTCTATTAAAATAATTCCATGAAATTCAATTAACTTAGTTTTCCTCATTTGGGGGGTATTTTAAAAAAATGACATCAGTAACACTTCAATAAAGTGCATTCTTATTATAACAATCCCAATGACGTCAGTTCCTCTCCTTTTTCCAGATGTGTCTTTGCCAGTTGTCTGCTTTCTGTCCCTGCAGCCCTTTTCTGCATGTATGTATGTGTGTGTACAAATGCACATGTAACAGGGATAACATATACTTTTTTTATTAATTAGCAGATGTTTCGTTTTACTATTTCTTTGTGCCTGATGTCCCTCCTTTGCTCCTTCCCCCGAATTCTGCCAGAAGCATCTGCTGTTCCTTTGCAAAACATCTCACAACGGTCACCAGTTCAGGGACCAGACCAGAAAAGCTAGTCACAGCAAAAAGGTGAGCGGGGACATAGTCTTGGCACATTTGAGTCCAGCGGGTTAAAATCTGAAATCTGCTCTGCACGTGTATTTTTTTCTGCACACTTAATTTTTATAATGCTGGTAAGAGGTAGCAGGATTTACTAAAGCTATAATATGAATAAGTTACATGTTCTAATTAAGAGAGAGAAAGACTTTTTTTCTGGAACAAAGTAGGTATTTTTTAAAATTTAATTTAATTTTTTCCATCATCTCTTATCCCCTCCCTGTCCTCCACCACCTGCACCCAACCTCTTTAACCCCCGCAATCACCACACTGTTGTCCATGTCCATGGAGAGAGAGAAATATATTTTAAATGGTTACTTCTTTATCATACATTTTAATGAAAACTTACTTGCATGCTTATATTTCTTGTGTCATATGAAGTAAATATGCTGGATCTATATCATTCCTCATATAACATAAACATTTAAAAATTTTATCTCTCATAAAAATGTTTACTATGTTTCCTTTTCAAGCAGGAATTACCAAGCTTCCGAGTTGATAAATAAGCAGAAATGTTGAAGCATACTCTTACCATATGTTCTTGGAGAGCTTTGTATGTTTCTGTAGCTGAAGAACATATTTTAATTGGATCAGCAAGTTTATCTTCAAATTCAGACACAGACTGCTGGACCTAAAACATTGGTGAAATAGCAAAATAATGGCGGGAAAAACGTACATCAAGACGAGAAAGGTTATTGGGGAAGCAGCATGCCTATCATTTTTGGATAACTTTCAATGTGTTGATAAAAAACATTAAAAAAATCTAAAATGAATGTGTCCTATTATTTCAAATAAATATAAATAAGTCTTAATGTTTATCTGAACACAAAGTATAATGACATTTTTTATTCCCTCAAAAATGTGCCATATAAATAGTTATAAACTTAAGCATCATGGAAAACTTGGTAAATAATTGGCAAATTGTGTCGTTTCTTTATTCCACTATTTCTGGACTCTATTGCATTGCCCTATAAATGCAATGTGAAACAGGTCACTGTAGCATGCATGGAGCAATTCTTACCTTTCTAAGATTCTCTTCAAACTTTTGCTGCTGAGAGACATGTCCCAGGATCGTTCCTTCCAGACCCTGTGCGTGCTCTCGAAGTTCTTCCCAGTATCTTCTTAGTTGTGTCAACTTGGCCTTGATGCGGGCTGATTCTCCAGTGGTAATAAACTGAGCAAAAGACTGCGCTTCTTCTTCCAGTCCTGTGATGCAGCCGATCTTACTTTCTATTTCCTGAATCGTGACCTAGTATTCAAAACGAGAAAAATGACAATGCAGGCTGAGCAAGCTTGCCTTCCTGAAGTGATACAAATATTGCAGAGAGAAAACGGACATTTCAATGCATTGGGGTCGTTAGAGAGCAGCTATGAACAAACCCCATGTGTTTGCTGACCTCATTTTTGGAGGATAGATATGCAGATTGTGTCTGAAATATACATGGGTGGCTGTGCTCGCTGGATGGAGAATGAAGAGAAATAGCTGCTCCTGCCTGCAGTGGTGTAAGCAGGGAGATGTCCCTGGAACTCTTACAGTATCTCTGAAGGTATCTGGAATTCCCTGCTTACCCTATGAATCAGGGTTTTAACCAACTGATCTGAGAAGGAGTGTGTTCTCATAGGCATGCTAATACTGACATTCGCTTAATTTTCCTAAAATGTAGTTGAGTATTTCATATTTGACCAAACTACAAGCTTATCTGATTCCACGGTGACCTAAACCCAGCCTTTTCACATTTATCATCTATCCTTTATGCCAATGTATTCCAAGTTTGGAATACATTAAGATCACTTGGCCCCCATCCTCAGGGACTCAGACTCAGTAGGGCTAATGTGGAGCCGAGTCTTTGCAATTCTAACAATTCCTCAGGTGATGTCTCTACTGCTGACCCTGGGCCCCCCTCTGTTGCCACTGCTTTACTCACTAGCTGTGGGCTCTACAGCATAGCACCTACTTGCTACAATTTCAGTTGGGGGCGTTTTATGTATTAGCCAACACCTGAAAAGTACGGAAAGCCATCAAGGATGTGTGTGCATATGTGACCGGAAGTGCCTATCTGTCTCTCATAAACGTAGAGGCTTATTTATGTAGAAGAAAATGAAAATTAGTTCTCTGAGAAAAAGAGCCAAATCGTTCAATCAAAATAAAGCAAAAAAATCCAGACAATCTGTTTCAAATCATTTAAATGAAAAATACTGTTACCCTAGAAAAAAAATAATGTGACTTATGCTTAAATGAGAAAACATAGAGATAATTTCTGTCTAGGTAAGGCAAGTCAGAAATAACTAGTGTGAGTATATTACTTATTTTACTTCCCATATGTATGACCGCAATGGCATACTTGATAGGTATATGTTGTTTGAGCATAAATACAATTCTTCCTTTGTTTTACTGTTTATAAATGATATTTTTTAAGAAAAATTACTCATAGATTTAACAAATATATATTGAGTGTTTCCTAGGTGTCAATAATTGTTGCAGGTGCTTGCAACACCTCAATGAAACGATTTTAGTTGTAATTTCTTAGTGTAATACAGATCATCAGCAAACTCATATAGGCAGACTATATAATCCAGAGTGAGAAGACAGAAGATGAACCCAATATATGTTCTTATCACCTGTAAATGATCAATTAGGAATAAGAAATCAGTCCATTTAGAATAGCATGTAATGAAAACCAAAAGTGGGCTTATAGATAAATATCTTCACAACTATGCAATGTAATGAATTAGTTTTATCCTGAGGTTGTTTTCAATGGAAAACATGACAAATATGGCCAGATTTTCACTATTTCCTGTCATTTAATTCTGTGGAAGTAGAACATGGACCTACTAGCCAGATTCTGCACTAAAGGGCATTTCACTCTGTCTTTGATTATTTCTAGCAAATGATTTTCTCGTTCTTCATATTCATTTAATACATTTTAAAATAGTTTCCAAAATGCCACATTGGAGTATTAAAAAGTGTTTCTAGGCTGATGGCATGAAAATCCACAATTGAATGTTTATATATTTAAAAATAAAATATATAATTGTTTTGTTTTCTAAAGAGTAACAATGTAATGATGTTTGGTAAGTGATACATTTCCCAAGTCCTGGAACTAAGGTTAAATAATAGTGAAAAGAGTGAATAGGAAGCGTAAGCAAATTAGAAAGTGTATGTTAACATTTTTGGAAAGAACAATTTGAGACAAAACTATTTAAGTGTGTTATTCTTTGTTTTCTCAGAATTTCGCAAAAATGATTAAATGACAACGTTGCAAAAATAGTTTTAAAGAGTAAACATATTCCATGAATATTCTTAATGGCTTAACATCTGTTTTTTTTCTTATATACCACCCAACATATAAGCATACGTGTACATACCAGGCTGCATGTAGCCTCGGTTGCATAAGAAGTGTGATAAACCAGGATGATCTGCACAGCGTGTAAGCCAAGTTAAGCAAGATCACACCCTCCCACTGTGCACATGGCGATGACTTGTTCTGAGTCATAATGTGAAATGTTCCCTCACCTTGGTATTTATTTCACTATATTTAATTGAATGAAATGTCAGAGGGTTTTCCCTTTCCAATAAAATGGGCTGAGATAGAAAAAGAAGTGGCTGAATTTTAAAAATGTGATGTGTAAAAATTGCACATAAAAAAGAGAAACGGACCCTCAGAGTTCATTACGTTCAGCCCATCTTTTTCTTAAACTATTTGTATGGCGTGAACAATGACAGTCTAATCACATGGTTAGTTTAGAGTTGGGGAGCTCAGATATCACAGAGTCTATCTAGTCCAGGCCCTGAAAGTCAGCATAAATGAAAGAATAGGAGTGATGGATCTGATTGCTTTGCATAAAGAAAGTAATTTCTCCTCCTTGTGGTCTGTGAGGGTAAATATTACTAACTCTTGAACTAGACATTTGGGATAATTCTTGTAAGCACAGTTGTAGACGATGAACACAGTTCATATGCTGTATAAATGAATCAACAGAGCACTCCAATGGGGTCAATTCAAAATCAAGGAAAAGCATAATGTAACCATAAAATCATTTTAATGGTGTTGCACACAATATTAACTTTGGATGCTTAAGTCAGACGACATTCATACATAATTCCATCTATAAACGGTTGCCCGGTATCAATCAAGACCTCTTAGCTCAGCAATCCGTGTGAATTTAATTTGAATAGTCACATAGCAATGAAAGATTTGTCCTGGGGCCAAAGAGCATTGGATAAAAGGCAAGAAAGGAGTTTTCAAAAGCTAGACATGGATTATAAATGCAAGGAACGTGTGAGCAGGTCACCTTGATTTGGTTGATTTGCATGTCCATGGCAGATGACGGAGTTTCCAAGGCATTGAGTTCTTTTTCTTTCTCAGTTATCCAGACGGACAGGGTCTCAAAATTATTGCCAAAATGATCCCACTTGTTTTTCACCATTTCCATGGTTTTAATACTAAAATTAACCAAATTAAGTAAATAAAATGCAGTGTTTTAATAAAGAACATCAATACATTTTCCTTTAGATTGCTATGTAAAAGGATAAGTTAAGACATTTTCGACCAATTCAACATTGACACTACTAGGACAGGGAAGAACTGCACATTTGATCCGACTAGTTGTCAGTTCTCGTCTTCCTATCTCCTCTGAGAATGAGCGTTTAACAAAATAGCTCCTACACCATGCTATGAATAGAACTGTGCTTCAAGCAAAATATTTCGGGGTTCAAGGGGGGTTGGACACAGGTGTAGTCTAGTTAAATGGCACGATAAATAGTTGCCAGGACTTATTTAAAGAAACTGCTCGCATACATAGTGCACACGGTTTGCAGCCGTCCTACTTTTGTGGGCACGGTCCTCCTGCTCTTGGAGGGGAGATACCACAGGGATGCTTTATGCTCCAGGATCCTTACAAAATGCATCTTCATGAATTAAGATGGAGCTTGTAACTTGAATTCCTTGTTCACAGGCAGGAACTGTTCTATCATTGGAGCTAAGTCTTCAATCTATAATAACTTCAGCTATTCTCAGGGGTCTCTACAGTCTTGATTCCAAAATACTTTTATAAACCTTTGTACATAAGCACCCTAAATGCTTTTAGACAATTGGGGCTTTATTTGTAATAAATCTAATGAACACAATTTAGCTATAGATTTGCAGTTTGTATTAGCTATGCATATGTATCCATGTGATTATGGCTTTCAATTTAGAAAAAGAGTAAGAAACTTATAGTCTATCATGGCACTGGTTAAGTCCTTTGCTTAAAAAAAAAAGTGAAAGAATTTTCCTGTTTACCGAAAGGCACTTGAAGACATCAAGAGAAAAATACAATGGCATCATTGATTGTCCAATTAAAGAATACTGCAGTCTCAAATCTATACCCTGGATGTGCCTAATGTTCTTATCAGTACAGAAAATGCAAGCTACGTTATATTGCACGTTTCTAAATGAAGATTGATTCCAATGGACATTCCTCATAAAAGTAGCTTCCTTCCTATTATACTCCAAGTTTGACTTTTTCCATACCTTGATGAATAGCATTCAATATTTAACATTTTCAAAGTTTAAAGTCATAATAATTTCCTCTAAATATATTATTTAACAACCTTTAAAGTTTAGGCAGTGTACAATCTTAATGTCAAGGTGTTAAGAGTATAAAAACAAATTTTACATTTCAAAATCCATCTTAGAAATTGTGTCCTCTACCTTAAGGATGTGTCAGTGATTTGCAACTAAATAACTTTTAAAATAGGAATGTTCAGCCATATTGTTTTGAGGAACATTGGCCATATTCTCCTGTTTATTTCCTCCAAAGCTTTTGTGTGTACATTTTGTACATAACAGGATACCATAGGCCAAACTATTCTTTCTTTCTTTTTATAAGTGAACATATATTAAATAGTTAAATGTAAAATAGACTTTTAAAATTAATGTTTGGAAATAGAATATCAATCAGTGGATTTTGAATACTGAGGCACCATTGACAAGCTCTGGGAGCTTGGAGATGAAGACATTGGACTATATCTTATGTATTTCGGCCCAGAACCTACACAACCAAAATATCTCCTCTTCCCTCTCACTGGTCCGCAGCATAATACAGTAAACATTTATTTTCAATATCGGTTCCTTTTTGAGATTCCCTCTCCAATGTATAAAGGCCACGGACTTGAACAGATATGGCTTTTTCACAAACAGAACCCGTTTACGAAGCAAACACCACATCCCTAATATTTTTCTGCTGTGTCAGAGATGCTGGCTTCTGTGTTGGTGGTACTGACTTTTGAATTGTGAGTTGCTTCCTCAAAACATGCTGAACCACACAGACACTTCAAGATTCATAAAGAATGTGAGGAATACAATATACAGGAAAGAGTGTATGGAATTTTATCTCAGAGACGAAAGTTTAGGGCGTGTCAAGCACATACTCTTCTTCGAGGGTGTCTTCTAACTTTTTGACTTGTTCTTTGATTGACTTGGCCTGCTGCTGGAGCAGCTGCTTATTCTTGGGCCCAAGTGGTATCTCTGAAGCTTCCTTCTCAAGGTTCTCAGCCTGGACTGCAATGCCTTCTGTCCGCTTAGAAAACTCCTAGAAAAATATATTAGAATTGTTAGGAAGTCGACTTCTTTTAAACTCTGCCCTCAAATAAACTGCATATATGTACTGCAGAGTCTCCCCCAGATTCGATGGATGGGTAGATTCATACATGCATGTGTATTAGCATATTATATGCTGAGCCATAAAACAGATGTATTTTCAACATGGCCAGAATAGACTTTGCTATTTTCATTTTATATACACAACTATATATATATATATATATATATATATATATATATATATATACACACACACACACACACACACAGGCACAGGCACAGGCACATGTGCACACACACACACACATACACACACATATACCTTCATAGTAATCCAACAATTCTCACAAAAATGTTTTTTTTCATTGTTTCCTGGTTTGGGTTTATTGTTTAGAATTCTGAGCTGCATTATAATAACTTATTCACAAATATGTTAGTTTATCACAGGCCATTTCAGAATAATGAGGACAATCAATAGTGATTTTTTCCAGTCATAGAGATAATAAATGTCCAGGGCAATAAATATAAATCTTTGTTTATTTAATTGAAGACTATCTCAGTCAATACAGAGTACCACTATTACCTATATACATAAAAGCCTAATATGCAAAGTGTCCCCTGGGGAGTTTGACCGGGAGTTTGATCACTCGCTATGATGTGTGCTGACCAGGGGAGAGCACAGAACAAAGGAAGGCCCCTGCCGGCAGCCGGAGGCCCCAATCAGCCCTGACTGCTGGCCAGGCCTAGGGACCCTACCCGTGCACGAATTTTGTGCACCGGGCCTCTAGTTTACTATAAAGAAGCATTTTGTTAACTAGTTCTCTGAAAAGAGATATAATCTAATGTTAACGGTGTTGACCTTATTTTCTATACATCCACATACCACATGGTGGAAAGAAGAGAAGTTTTGCAACTGTCACGCCTGGACCAGAATCTTGGCTTTGATCATTACTAGTTGTTGAACTTTGGTGAATTACTTTCCAGGTTCTGGCTCTTTTGTATGAAATGCCATGATGCTTTTCTTGTAGGTTATTGTCAGCATTTAATTAGCAACTTCATTTTTACTATCTCCAGTACCTGGAACTCTGGCAAGTACCTATTATAATTTTTTTATGTCCCTTGTGCAAAATTGAGGATAAAATAGTTTATAAAATTCACACAATGATTTTCAGTAACAGTGAACTACCTTAATTCAAAAAATTAATTTAATATATTTGAGGCACTGGTAAATTTTAGTGGTTACCTGAACTTTTTCAGGTAAAGGTACTGACTACTGAATTTAAAAATGTAAACCAAGGATAATCGTGAGTGAAAAAAATTAATCTCGCTTTTTTCATGAAAGAGAATCTCACAGGAGGTTTAAATTTTCATCACAAACAACTGTTTACTGAGTAGGTAATGTGAAAACCTAATGTCAATAATTTTTTAAAGTCAGATTTCCAATAGCCATCTTTTCCCACAGAGCATCTCCCAGAATTATTACATAAGGCCATATAAGATAGAGTTACTACATAATCCTATTATAACTTCACGTTTGAAAGGCTTAATGTCCTCATAGAAATATCAACATTATTTCAGAGAAGTACCCTGCATTTTAAGAGAATAAAAATGAGTAAGTAAAGCTTCCTTTTAGTAGATCTATGCATATAAAGAGTAATATGCTAATTGTCCATTATGGTGTCCCAGTAACAACCAATTTGCATGTTGACAGACCAACAGGAGGCTGCGCACGCAGTAGGGGGCAGGCAGCCAGAGCCAAGTTCCCAGGGGTCTGAGGAGAGTGTCTGACAGGAGCCCTGAGTGCAAAGAAGGAAAAGGAAGTGGCCACAGGGATCTCTTCAAATCCCCCTGCACGGACACCCTACCCCAGCCCCCACATCCCCGGGGGGACGGAGGGACACCCTACCCCAGCCCCCACATCCCCGGGGGGACGGAGGGACACCCTACCCCAGCCCCCACATCCCCGGGGGGACGGAGGGACACCCTACCCCAGCCCCCACATCCCTGGGGGGACGGACGGACACCCTACCCCAGCCCCGGCACCCCTAGGGGGACTGAGAGGCTGACTGGAAGGGGAAAAGACCCAGCCTCAGGGGCAGCTGCAGCCCGCACCTCTGACTCCCAATCTCTTCCCCCACCACCCGCACCAGGGGCGCCCACAACAATAGTGTGCCGGCGACCACTCCTCAGCACCCTGAGGCACCTGGGGCCCACGGCCTGCCGCTGCTGGGCCCCCTCTGCTGGGGCCAGGCATGCCTTTCCTACCTACAACTCCAGACCCGGGTGGAGGCAGACCTGAATGGCCCCTCAGGATCAGACCCTCACCCCGCCCCCCACAGCAGCAGTGACTTCTTCATGCTATGCTGAACCTCACTGGGGGCGTGGCTAAACCCACACTCCTGACCTGCCTGGCTCCACCCTAGCCCCACCCCCACCCCCCTCCAGGAGATTGAAGCCCCGCCCTGAACAGGTACAGCTGCAAAACAGCCACTTACAATTTAAAGAATGGTGCCAAGCAGGAAGGTTTGACAGTTACTCCCCCTCCGGCCTTGCCGCCCCCCCTAGCGCCCCCCTAATGCTCTGCCCCCCGCCAGCACCTCCAGGGATGACCACCGCTACAGGGCTGCTGGCCAGAGCCCTTCCCCGCCCCCAGGCCTGCAGAACCCTCTGCAAAGCTTCCATAGCTACAGTCTCAGGAAACAATCATGCCCTCCTCCCCTAATTAGCACCTGCTACCTGCGAGGGTACCCGTGAGCTTAAAAATAACAATCCCTTCCTGATTAGATAACACTTACTTAATGAAACATTTCTAGGTTTATTAGCTCAGAACTTCCTCATGACAACCCAGTGAGGTAGGCCAAGAAGAGATTACAATTCCCCTGGTATATGCATATGTATTCAGAAATGAAGCTCAGAGAGGAAAAGTGCCAAGCCCACTGGTTCCCAAAGTGCAGCACATGCCCCACAGGGGGGCAATTTGATTTTAAGTGGGGGCAATTTGAGAATGAGTGAACAGTGAATTTTTTGCATTTCTTATGGTTCTAGGGGGCCTCATCTACAGTGTATCCTACCTAATAAAAGGCTAATATGCAAATGACCGAATGGTGGAATGACCGGTCACTATGATGTGCACTGACCACCAGGGGGCAGACACTCAACGCAGGAGCTGCCCCCTGGTGGTCAGTGTGCTCCCACAGGGGGAGCGCCGCTCAGCCAGAAGCCAGGCTCATGGCTGGTGAGCGCAGCAGCAGTGGTGGGAGCCTCTCCTGCCTTCGTAGCAATGCTAAGGATGTCCAACTGATGGCTTAGTGGGCCTAAGCCTCAGTCAGACATCCCCCCAGGGCTCCCGGACTGCCAGAGGGCGCAGGCCAGGCTGAGGGACCGCCCCCCCCCCCCCGAAATGCACGAATTTTGTGCACCGGGCCACTAGTATATTTATAATATTGTAAAATACGGTATTTGCTAATGTCACAATTCTGAATTCTAAGCTTCTAACCACTCACTGCACTACTAATATATGTGAGCTTAGTTATTGCAGATTCAATTGTGAAGACTGACCTCCCAGCATAATCTTTCAGAATCCCATGAATAGAATCAGAAGTAAAAAAAATTGTATTTTTCCCCCTTAATGTTTCCCAGAACCAAGGGAAAACCATGGAGAAAGTAAAGTTATGTTTGACATTGTTTATCTGCATTTAGTCTCAGAGCCTGTTGTGAGAGGTATATGTATGGAGCAAGCTCCACACAAAGGAATCCAAAGAACAGAGTGGTGTTGACAGAGAGCAAATGAAACAAAAATAGAATAACATTGTCAGGCTTTATGTCCACATCTTAAGGAGACGGCGTGTGAGTGGCAGCAGGGTGAGGCAGGAAAGAAAGGACTCTGGCATCAGAAAGGCCTGGAGATGCAACCAGGCTCCGTCCTTCACCAGTCATGTGACCTTGAGCCACATAAGTCTCTGAATTTTCTGTAACTCACCAGCAATCCCTTGTTGTGAAGATTACACATGACATTCCATGAACACCCTCCCACATACTGGCAGACAGAAAGCACTCAAGTTCTTTAGCACAACCACTCCAGGGCTACAACCGGAATGAAGGCCGTATTAACAATATCGAGTGAGCAAGGAGAGAGAGAACAATTATTCTAGCTTAGAAGTGCTTGTGCAGTAGCATCTGTAAACAATTAGTCAAGTGTCCCAATTTTATAATGAAAAATATCACTGCCTTCAGAAAATTTTTATTGCATTTATTTATTAGGAAACTATTCCCCACTTTAATGAAAACTGTCTCTCAGTTCTTGATATTTAAATCTTATTTATGTTTTCATTCCTCAGAGAAACTTGACCAGGGTATTGAAGAGTGGATGATGAATAAACAATAAGTACTGATTAAATGCTTCATTATAATGATTGGTAGCAACAGGGAGTGGAAACACAGTTTCCCTTCCAAATAATGAGTACCAAGGGGCTCTATGTCTTACTCATGTACCTTTGTCTGTTCCAGCTCTGAAGACAAACTCTCCAAACTGCTAAAACTCAAGAAGCGCTCATGGCTGGAACCTGTTTGAAAAAGGTATCTGACCACTGTCTCTTTGTTGGTTTCAAATCGCTCCCATTTTCTTAATGTGACCTACATTTGAAAAAATAAACAACATGTAATGTTATGAATTATCAGCGTATGTCACAAAATATTGTTCACATTTCTATTCGTTGTCAGGCTGCCAGCTTCTCGTTGACTCTGTTCAAATTTCACACATTATACTCAATAAAGACAATCCTAATGGCTTCTACAAAGGACTTCCCTTCTGAGTCTTAGTTTATCTACAAAAAGAGTGTGTGTGGACGAGGACTCTGAATTTTCTCCCAGCTGTAACGTCCTGTGCATCTAAGGATATTACTTAAAATGTAGATAAAGGACAAAGGAAAGGAAAGCCTCCCAGATTCTATAAAGAAAGAAAAAAAGGAAGGAAGGAAGGAAGGAGGGAAGGAGGGAAGGAAGGAAGGAAGGAAGGAAGGAAGGAAGGAAGGAGGGAGGGAGGGAGGGAGGGAGGGAGGGAGGGAGGGAGGGAGGGAAGGAGGGAAGGAAGGAAGGAAGGAAGGAAGGAAGGAAGGAAGGAAGGAGGGAAGGAGGGAAGGAGGGAAGGAAGGAAGGAAGGAAGGAAGGAAGGAAGGAAGGAAGGAAGGAAGGAGGGAAGGAGGGAAGGAGGGAAGGAGGGAAGGAGGGAAGGAGGGAAGGAAGGAAGGAAGGAAGGAAGGAAGGAAGGAAGGAAGGAAGGAAGGAAGGAAGGAAGGGAAGAGAGAAGGGACAGAGGGAGTCTGCAGTAAGCAGGTGGCAAAATTCAAAAACTTTATTTCAGGTAATATGCCAAGATCACAATAAAGTATAACCTTGTGACTATTGGACTACAGAAATGGGAAATAATTCAGTGTCAATTTCTAGATTCAGACAAGTGTGAATTAAATTCCTGCCTTTATTGTGGATCACTGCTCTGTGACTTTGAGTCACTTGCTCAAACTCTTTCCTTTCTAAGCATCCACACTTGCAAAATGTGCTAATTATACTACCCATCTCATAAGGCTGGTGTGGTGCTTAAATAGGTCAATAGCTAACACCATGTGGGAGCATCAGGGGCGGAAACAAGCGTCTTCTCCCGACAACAGGAGCTGTGACCTGTGACCGGGAGTGGCCTGGACTCTGGTCTCCTACCTGGATGCGGCGCTCTTGCCTCTCCCTGCTGTGCTCCAGGCCGGCCAGGGTGCTCTCCAGCTTCCGCAGCTCCTCCTGCACCTGGCCGGACAGCCCGCCTTCTCCCTGCCCGGCCTGCGTCATCTGCTGCTGCACGTCCCTCTTCTTTGCAGAGATTCTCTTTGTCTTTTGCTGGAAGCATTTGTTCAAGGTGGACATACATGTTACTCTCTAAGTGACTAGGCAGGGCCATAGCGCCCAAGCTTTAGGGGAGATACAAAACGGTAGGACCTCACACGGCGTGGACCCAAACTCTATTTAAAAGTCAACATGAACGGTGAGAACGGCAATGAAGACTGTGCATTACTCAAAGATGGACGTTATTTATAAATATTTTGTGTTTTTAATGGTAAACAACATAATTTGATCTTGGTGTTTTGATTATGTGCAAAGTCAGACAACATTTAGCATTCTGTGCAATACTCCAGAAGGAATTTGGCAAAACTATTCCTTTGCCATGATTCTCCTAAAATAATTATTTTCTGCTTAAACACATGAAGTCCTAACTCCATTTTTAAAAATCATTTATGCTCTAAGAAATGCTAATATTAAGAAATGCAACTCCTGGGCACATTCAGAATGATTAATCTGCTGAGAAATCTGGGAAAGCCATGTTTTAAAATAAACTTTTTATTGAATTATAATGTACAAACAGAATGGTAGGCAAATCTCAAGTGTACGGCTCATGAGTTTTCACAAAATAAACACACACATAACCAAGCACCTGATCCAAGAAATGTGAAGTTTGAAAATATTAATGTAAATATTTACAATTTCATATTTCTCTGACTTAAATTGAAACCCAAACACAACTTTTACAATAATTGAGAACAATGTTACTACCCAGCATTAACTGTTCTGTACTCACAGTTTTTTATAATTATTAAATATATCCATAAAGCCTAAAAGCTGCCATTTTACATATACTTTTAGTTTAACTTTAATTTTTATACATTACATATATATAATTATCTAGCATTTGCCCTGCATTAAGTTAGCTAGAATTGGGCCATTAAATATTTTACTTGAATTATACTTCCACTTATATTGAGTTTGACAAGTGACATTGATTAAAATTGATGATTATCAATATATTAGAGGCCCGGTGCACAGAATCGTGTACCAATGGGGTTTCTCAGCCTGGCCTGCACCCTCTTGCAATCCGGGACTCCTTGGGGGATGTCAGAGCACTTGTGCACAGATTCAGCCTGATCCCCACAAGCCAGGCCGAGGGACCCCAGCAGTGCACGAATCCATGCACAGGGCCTCTAGCATGCATATAAGATCTTTGGTTAATCTCTTCCCGCCCTCCCCCTCTCCCCTTCCCTCTGAGATTCATCAGTCTGTTCCATGTTTCCATGCCTGTTTATTGAGCATCTGCCCCCTAGTGGTCAGTGCACATCATAGCTACCAGTTGAATGGTTGAACAGTCACATAGGCTTTTATATATATAAATGTACCAGGATGTCTTTATTTCAGTTCTAACCCTATAAAGCACACTCTCCTGAAAGGTCTGGTACTCCATGTAAGTCATAATTTCTCTAACTAAGATGTATTCAGAATTATACATTGAAAAGTGAGATTTTTATGTAATGACAAAAGAATGTTGATCTCAAATAGGAAACAATTATCTCCATGCTTCCCATCTCTGTTATGAAACAGACAATTCGCAAGTTGTATAAATGTTTTTATAGCAAAATCAACTTTCCCTTCACAACATGTTTTGAACTTTTTGATGTCATCAAATCACTCAGGCTGAGAATTTGTCTTGCTGAATCTTTGAAATATTTTATATTTAAGAGAGAGACCATAAGTGCTTCCTTTTAACCATTCAGCTGGGTTCCTTCGTGCACACCCCTCCCCATTCCTTTGCCCTGACCCTGGTTCTGTGCTACTCCTCTCTCTGGTATCAGTAATCAGCTATCAACATTGCACAAACGCACTGGGGAAAGGGCCATTCTACCTGGTGATGAAGAAGTAGCTGCTGTGCTTCAAACAGGTTTTCCGTGTCCAAGATCTTTTCTGCTTGCTCCTGGACTTCTTTAGAACCAGAAATTAACTCTTTGAGGGAACTCTTGACGATTTCTTTGTACTGGACACACTCCCCAAAATTGCTTAACATCTTTTCAACCTAGGTGTTCATGAAAATATTATAAATCATATGCTCAAGTAATCTTAATTTTTTAAAGAATATGTGTAAAGTCTTTCTCAACAACTTGAAATATATGCACAGATCCCTAATCTTTATTCTTGCAAATGTTTTAAAGCTTCTTTATTATTATTAACTGTGTATCTCTTATGGGAGTTGCAAGTATCATTTGATATGGTGCTGCGTAGCATATTAAAAACCTACTCAGCCTCAAAATCAAGGCAGGGTAATACAACTGCACATAGTGTATATATTGTCTCCTGGATCCTTTTAATTACAATCTTATAACTAAAATCAAATCATTAAAAAAAGTGTCGTAAGAAAGTTTAGTGTATTTTATTTAAAGTAAGGAAATTTTTGTATAGAGGAAAAAAAGAAATAAAAGGGTATTTGTTAAAAATGTACTTCCAATATTTTAGGCAAAGCATCAATATAATTTTTAATTTTTGTGGTTCCTTAGTGGATTCTTTTCCTTGTCATTTTCTTCAATTTTCAGCTTTGTCTTCTGCTAAGGAAGATGGGCCATCAAAGGTTTTGAATGGCTTATGTTCCAAAATTTGATTAATCCTATTGCTGTTTTCAATTTGTCAAAAAATCCTTAAGAACACTATATGTTACATATCAAAATGATCACATAAAACTCAAATCACAAGCAGTGCAGAGTATTTTTGATTTATGCAAATTCACTACTAGAGTCTTAAGCAGATCCACATGGATTAAAAATATAAAAGGTTAACTGGCCAACTGTCACATTAGAGACTGCTAGGGAAAAATTCCAGATCTTCAGAACCAAGGCACTTTGTCGTCATTCAGTTGACCATTATTTTGTGCAAGTTTATTAGTGGTTTTAAGAAAAATATTGATAACCATCTATTCTACTTTACATTCTTACATTACCTTCCATGCACAAACCCATTAGACTTGTACGACCACCAGGTCAGTAAAAATATTCTAGCAGAGGGTGGAAGTAGCCCTATCAGAAATGAAGCAGATGGGTTTGTATATTCTAATCTATAAAAGAATATAAACATTGAATGGTACACCAAGAAGTTTAAAATGAGTAGATTTTACCTAAAAGACCTTACTGGGCTGCAGACTAAACACTGAGTAGTTCATTACTGTCAGGCATCAGTTATGAGCATGTATTCTCATAACTGTATTAAGAAGCCCAGAAGCAGGGCGATGTATTAAGTGCCGTAGCTACAGCATTGCATTCGACTCTTGACATTACCTTTTGGCATACTTTTAGCCCTGTTTTTCAATTAAGAAAAGCAAGGTCTCAGAGATATTAAATGACAAGCTCAAGGTTACATATGTAATGTGGCACCAGAGTTAAACCCTGACTCTGAGTTTGCTTGACTCTCAAGCCTGAGTTCTTAACCTCCATGATGTTCCTTAAACTGACTATGAAATAATGTTTTTATTAAGAGTAAGAAATTATGGAACCGATAAGCTTTGTATTTCAGCTATACTAGTAGATTATTAATCTGAACTAATATTTGTCTGATAATATATCTGATAATGGCACAGACCATACCTCAAACATCCTACTCATCTTTTCCACCAATATTTATATAAATAAGAATCAATCATTCTATTTCAACTAAGATTTCTTTATAAACATGCTTGTTAAACTACAACCTAGGAGAAGAAGAACCTTCCAGATTCCTCACCCTGAACTGTGTAGAGTGTGAATAAATGATATACCTCTGACAATAAAGTTGTGAGAGTCTTGAAGGAACTAGATACTCTCGCCAGTTCATCGCCCTGCTTCTGGGCTTCTTTCTCAGAAGAAACTTCAATCAAAACTTGAAGCCTGGACTTCAGCCAGCCGAGAGTCTCGCCTTTTTGGGTAACACCATTTCTTATCTCCTGGAATGAAAGAACATTTTGATGAACAAAATACAATTGTGCATCAGAACTTTCCAGCAAGAAAGGGTTCTACCTACAAAGGTAATGTAAGGGGACAGTAGGAATGCCAGACATTCATTCCCCAATGGATTGCCTGCTCATTTCACTTTGTTCAGATCTTTCACAAAAAGCTACAAGTACGAGAAGGAACTGTTTCTCCAATGCCAATACCTCATGTGTAAAGTCAGTGCTCTCTAAACCAAAGTTTACCTTCATGATTACATGGTTCGATATTTACAGATTCCCTGGATCCCAACAACGACCCTTCTAAAAGTACTGTAGAAGAATATCTGATACCAAAATTGGGAATTACAATATATAATATACTTTGTCATCTGTAAGCTGATTACAATATATAATATACTTTGTCATTTGCTTTCTGTAATCTGGAAGGAACGTGGTATTTTTCGAAGAAAAGAATAAAAGAATCTTTATTTCAATTAGCAGATTCTTTTATTGAAGAGGTCACTTGCTGAATACTATTATAGATAACTTAATGATCTATTTTAACTGCATTAAGTCATATTTTATGCCTTGTTTTTGTTAGCTTTTAGAAGTCAATACCCTAGATAGTAAGATTCACAAACCGGATCACAACTCTATTCCAGGAAAGTAAGGTTTATTGGCCAAGACAAAGCCAGAAAGACTCGGGCTTCAGCCCTCAGAGGGCAGGGGACCCAGGTCAAGGGGTTCAGGCAGCCTCTCCCTCCTCCCCCCACTCCAGGCAGTGCGAGGGCAGAGTGGTTTCCAACCACATGTTTTGCTCCAGAGATCTTACAGGGCAAATGCACACCAGCCAGAAAATGGTTGGTTCCAGAAACAAGTGATCTTTTCATTCTACAATGAGAATTATTTTTGTACCAGAATGGCAACCAGTGGTAATACAAGGTGGGAAAAAAGTGGGTTAATAGTTGTGAGTACACAAAACACAGAGTTAATGACACTATTGTAATAGGCACCATCTGTGTGTCTCTACCCATAGAAACAACTGAAAACCTACTTTTACCCACCCCTGTAGATCCTTCTGTTGGTAGAGCATGACATTATTGAGCACCTCTAGAGTTTAAGGGGATTATAATCTATACTAATAAAGGCTAATATGTTAATTAGAGCGGATATCTTCTGTACATCCTTCCGGACAAAGCCGCAGCCACTGCCAGGGCTGGCCCGAGGATCAGGCAGGCTCCGGATGGTGGTTGCCGCTGTGAGGGCCCGAGGCTCAGGCAACGAGGGCCGTGCCAAGGCTCAGGCAGCCGTGGTGGCCGGCAGTGGCAGCAGCAGAGGTGTGATGGGAGTGTCGCCTTCCCCTGACAGGCCGGTTGCCTCCCGCAGAGGGAGGCCAGACTGTGGCTCAGGACATCCCCTGAGGGCTCCTGGATTGTGAGGGGGGCAGGCCAGGCTGAGAGACCACACCAGTTCACGAATTTTTGTGCACCGGGCCTCTAGTTTTAATATAAAAAATGAAGCTTAGAGAAAACAGAAAGAAAAAATATTCTCATTAATGGCAACTATGTGACTTGCAAGGGTTCAAACCACTAAAAGATAAAGAATATTCACAATAGCATGTGTCTGTAATATTTAGAGACAAGCTAAGAGGGAGACGGTTGCTGTGTGTCATACAGAGGATGCAAACTGGTTGAGACCTGAGGCTCTGTCATGGCTGGGTATGAGGCTGTCCCCAGGCTCACAGGGGCTGTTCCGATCCAGGCTGAATGTGACATAGAAAGAGTGCTTAGAGACCTTGCCCAAACCCCTCATTTCCTGTGACCTGGCTCTTGACTGGATTGTATAAAAAGCCGACAGTGTTCTTGTTCCCCATGGCGTTCTTTATCCTCTGCTGTGTTATACACCCACACATGCACTTTCCCCCCAGGACTCCCCATTAGCGAGAGATGCCTGAAAGGCACCACTGAGCATGACTAAATCTCCAAGCCAACAATGGTTCCAGAGAAAAACTCCCTATAGTTCTCACAGTAACACAAGGGCACTTATTTTTGAGTTAATTTTCAGGAATGTAATCTTTTGTAGAAAATAAAAAAGGCACCAGTTAGATTGTCTATCACTTTTTTTATTAGTGGAAATTTTCCAGTAACAAATAGTGTCCCAGGACTTACCTCGACTGCCTGCTTCACCTCTCCATGGTTGGCAGTATCAATGGCCTCCTCCTTAATCCCCTTCAGCTGTGTCTCCTTTGCAGCGATCCAAGATGAGAACTCGGAAATTCTGAAACGACACAGGCATTATCTCATTAACGGGAGAACACTTGAGGATGGTTAGAATTCGTTTTTTAAAAATATATAGTTTTTATTGATTTCATAGAGGAAGGCAGAGGGATAGAGAGAAAGAAACACCAATGATGAGAGAGAATCATTGATCGGCTGTCTCCTGCATATTCCACGCTGGGAATTGAGCCCACAACCGGACATGTGCCCTAACCGGGAATCGAACCCTGACCTCCTGGTTCATAGGTCGACAGTCAACCACTGAGCCACTACATTTTCTAGTTTGAATTCATTCATGAAAATTAGACACTCAAGTGATTAGCAAATTGATTAACAGATTTTTCTGGAAACTGTTCCTTAAAGAAACACGAAGCTCCGGGTAGGCGTGGCCACCTCTGTGCCCAGGCACTTGGGGGAAGAACAGGTGGAGCTCAGCTGAGGAAAGAGCTGTGTCTGCCCCAGCCTGGGCACCTGGGAGCGAGGACAGAACCTCACATGTCCCCAGCAGAGTGAGACACAACCCTAAAGAGTCAGAAGTCCCCCTTCGGGGACATGTGGCAAGCCCAGAGAAAGAGATGAACCAATGCTGCCTCAAGCAGATCACACCTGCCCGGCCAGCATGGCTCAGTGGTTGAGCATCGACCTGTGAACCAGGAGGTCAGGGTTCGATTCCCACTAGGGGCACATGCCTGGGTTGCGGGCTCAATCCCCAGTGGGGCGCGTGCAGGAGGCAGCTGATTTCTCTCTTATCATTGAGGTTTCTATCTCCCTCTCCTTCTCCCTTCCTCTCTGAAATCAGGAAAGAAAAAAAAGAGAGAGAGAGAGGAGAGAGAAAGATCACATCTAAGTCATTTGAAAATGAAGTGCTTCACCTTTTCTGAATGAAACCCGTTCTTTTTTTGAATGAATTCTTTTTATATAAGAACATGGGCAACGCCATACAATCTGATTTTCTTCATTGCATAGGATGGACCATATGTCACTTCCTGTTTTGTAAAAATCTATGAATTAACACAACTAAAAGAGACGATGTCCTTGTCTGGGAACACTGCCAAGGCTACCTGCTGGTGTAGTCCTTCCACTTGTCGGGGTCTGCCACCAGCTGCGTGTAGGTGCTCTCAATGGCGGCTCTGAGCTCCTTGAGCATCGCCTGACAGGTTCCCGGCGTGTCCCTGACTGGGTCCCGGCCTGGGAGCTTCAGACACAGCTCCTCAATGAGCTGCAGCCTTTTCTCACAGAGATGATGCGGCCCTTTGTCACTGAAGAAGATCTAATGAGCAAGAGACATTTACAGAATCCCCGTGAGAAGCCATCCAATAGGGTTATCTTTACACACGCACACACGCACACACACACGCACACACACACACACACACGCACAAAACACAAAGGAAGATTCCATTTAGACTATCAGTGTAAAGGAATTAAGCCATTCAGGGTTTCCAGACCCAACCCAAAGCATCAGTCATGTCCTTTAAGTGACCATGTGACTGCCTGACTGCACTCACTCGGGGGTGCGTGACGCACCCTGTGCTCTTTAATCATCTTTTCACTGCCTTCCTGGGGCACCAGCTTGGTCTCCCGGGCCAGCTCAGCTCTGCATTCTTCCACACAGGCCAAAAATTTATTCTCCTCCACCTTGATCTTCAGATGGAGCAAATGATACGGGGCTTCTCCTTGAAGATCCTGCATTGCACAGAAAGATTTGGGAAAATATGATACCGTCACTGACTCTGTACATTGCCAATTGCAGTGGTTAAAACCCTTTAGGGCCAGGCGACATCATCAGTACCCTCTGATGACAAATGGCTGTTACTAAAAGAGAGGAGTAACAAAATTCTATTATTTTCATCATGCTCCATTCTAGTTCATTTTTTTAAATAGGAAAAGTAGTTTCCTGAGTTTCGAAATTTCTCATCCAGTCGACCCTTAATGCCCTCCTGCTCTTTCCTCCATCCGTGATGCCACCAGGTCCGCACCCTGTCCCTGCTCACCTTCCACTGCTTGTGCAGCTTCCTAACCGCCTCCTGCAGGCCCGCCTGCTCCTGCTCAGGCAGGATGTCCGTGAGGTCGTCGCAGGCTTTCAGGAAGGCGTTGAGCACCCTCTGGTCCAGCTGACCATAGAACTCCTGCCATGGAGGAGGAGAGGGGGTTTGGGGGGCGGGGGCGTGGAATAAAGGGCCACATCAACCCCAGATAGAGAAGCACAGAGAAGCAGCCACCCCTCTGAGCAAGCCTCAAGCCAGCTGCTGCCCTCGCCAAACCTTCCCAGCAACTGCTCTTGTTTTTGTGTGTGTGTTTTTTTTTCAGGAATGAACTATAATCATCTAGAGTTATGACTCAGAAGCCACCCACATCCAACATTCAACCATGCTTTATAATTTTTAGAAAAAAATATTTTCAGCTTTCAGATTTGGTAGAATATTCCGGAAGGCCAGGGGGGAGATCCTGAGCCCCGATCGCACAGTGACGGGGAGGCACTCACGGTGTGTCTCCGCAGGAGCTCCTCCGGATCCCCCTTCTCCTCCAGGCCCTCCTGCGCCACCCGCAGCACCTTCTCCAGCTCCGCCCGCGACTCCTCGAACTTCTTCATCAGGCGGCTGTTGGTTTCCACATGTTTCCTCCAGTCTCCAGTTTTCTTGACCATGTTCTTGATTTAGAAAAATAATCTTAATGGGATGCTTTCTCGTTATTTAAAGTAGCACTTTGTTAGGGAATATGTTTCTTTAAAAACCACGTGGAAGGAATACACTTCATTGTAACAAGAATGATCAACCCCTTTTAATATGCATGAATGTTAATATTAGAGAAATCAGCGAAATGTTGGTTTCCAAACACCGGTGGGTGAGGCATTTAGCAAGAGTGAAAGCATGACCATGACCATGCTGGCTCTGTGTCCTTATTGCTTGCACTGTCTCCCCCCCCCCCCACCCCCCCACCCTCCCGTTCACATTGCTAACGGGGCGAGAACTCACCTGGAAGGCCACGTGGGCGTCGGCAGTCTTCCTCTGCAGCTTCGTCTGGTCAAAATGCTTCAGCACGTGGCTCAAGGTCACAAACTTCTGAACACTCTGACTGCCTTTCTCAATGTGTGCCATGGCTTTCTTGCAGCTTTCTTGGCAAGCTAGCAGCTCCTGGGAGGGAAGGAAACCCACAACAATCGAGTTTGAAAGGGCGTGAAAGAGAAGGAAAGAGAGTAATCATGACAAAATAATAAGAACAGCATGATACAGCTTCAGGCTTTTTCACAGCAATAAACACAATCAAAAGCACAGAGAGGTTATTATTTTTATTTTTTTCAGAATGTTGAGCAATCACTGAAGTCAGGGCTTTTTACGTTTTTTGAGACTTTCTTAAAAAAGTATTTCAAGCCCATCTTATTAACATTAGGAGAAAGGGAGAGCATCAAAAATTGTTATTTGCCTGACATCTGCATTTCTCCAACCAAATGATAGGCTTATGGTGTACTGAGCAAACAATAATGACATTAATCTACAGAGCAGGGTATAGTCTGACTAAATAAAGTGAGCACCGTGCACATTATACTGGACTGAGTCAGACGCAGATTATACATTATTTGTGTAAGTTGGGTAGACCCCCTTTTGAATTCTAAGGTTCACAAGCTAACCACCTTATTGATAAAATGCTGGACCCCAGATCCTAACCACAAACGGCTGCTGACCGGTGGCCGTGGAAGGACTCGCAACGGCCACACATGCGCAGGACGAGAAGGATGGGGTACAGGCCCTGCGCCTCTGACCCAGCCCTGGCGTCAGTGACTTCTGCAGCAGACAGCAGGGGATGGTCCAGGCCTGCCCAAGGCCCACAGTCATTTTTTGACTTGAATCCATTTGCATTTCAACATCCTCAACTGCTTTGGAAAAATATTTCAAATGGCTAATTTGCATACTAGCTTTGGTAATCTAGATTCAAATATTAAGAGCAGAATTTTGGTTTTGCTTTGGCAAAACAGAGTAAGGACAAATTTTTGGATTTTTGAAGAATTAGGAGGTAACATTTAGAGAGATATTACTAAATATCATTATTACTCAACATTAAGTATTTTAATTGTGGAAGGATTCTTTGATGCCTATTTATAGCAATTTGGGAATGTAAGAAGTGGCACTATGGCTCAAAATAGGAAATAATCTTTATCCAATAGGATGAGAACTCATGAGAATAGGGTTTGGCAGTATAATCATTGTCTCTCTATAATTAATAATAATAATAAATAATAATAATAATCGCTACCAGTTACAGAGTATGTATTATGTGCCAGCCTGGTTATAGAATATCTATAAATAAGCACTACCTCAATTTCACTACACATGCTTTAAAAATGACCGTGTCTCCGGAAAGGGACTTTTTCTTACCTGATGTTTTTGTTTAAAAAGAGCACTAGATTGTGCCTCGTGCTCAAGCACTGTTAGAATTTCACTGATTTTCCCAAGTGAGTCATAGAAGAGCGTCATCTGCTTTTCTAATTCCTCCAACAGAACTGACAGCTGCTGGGACTCATACAGGAGTGGGGAGTAACGTTCTTTGACCTTTAAAAGCACGAAGACAAAGATTCTATTAAAAGCCATTAAGCGCCACCAGCTGAGGGCACGGGTCGTGGCTCCGGAACATTTTCTTTAGGGATGTGGTCATTGTGTGCCTACAGATCGCCAAAGGCATTTGTTTCATGATAGTTCCTATGCGTTGTTCAATTTTTATACATAAGACAATATTACTGTACCAGCGACACATGTAAATGCCACAGAGTTTTCTCGTGAAAATGTCTCTCAATCGTCCAGGCAGTAAATAGCCTAAATACTCTAAATAAATGATCAAAAAAGGGGGCATTTTGGAATTCTTTCTCATTTAAATATCTGACCTCTTCCTTTTCTTCCTCCTCCCCTATTTCTCCCCCTTTTGTTTAATCATATTTCCTTGGTCCCCTGTCCCCCTGAAGAGGTATATCTTTCTATTAAAATACAGCTACCAGCTCTAACCGGTTTGGCTCAGTGGATAGAGCGTCGGCCTGCAGACTGAAAGGTCCCAGGTTCGATTCCGGTCAAGGGCATGTACCTGGGTTGTGGGCACATCCCCAGTAGGAGGTGTGCAAGAGGCAGCTGATCGATGTTTCTCTCTCATCGATGTTTCTAACTCTCTATCTCCCTTCCTCTCTATAAAAAAATCAATAAAATATATTAAAAAAAAATAAAATAAAATACAGCTACCAATGCTTCTAAGTCAACAGAGGTAAGAGCTGGTATCAGCCACAGAGTTTCATTTTTAAAACTCATGACAGAGTTACTAGATGACAAAGTTACTAAACCAAAACCACAATAAGAAATAAAAGCATGATTTGTTAACAAGTGAAGGATTTGCCCTCGGTGACAGAGGAGGGAGGGCGCGCAGGAGGCAGTGTTGGTCTCGAGGAGGGTAACTTGCATGAAATATTCCCCACCTTGGTCAGCTGCTCTTTGAGCCCAGTCATGGTCGCAAACATTTCCTTAGCTTCTTCTGGGGAGCTCTCTTTGGTCACGAGGTGTGCTGTCTTTGTGATGATCTTATATTGAGCATCCATCACAGGTATCCTCTGCTCGATGTCCTGCAGGAATCAGTGAACAGCTCAATGAGCACCCGCTACATTTCCTTTTAATTTCAGGATTCTGCAGAGGGCTGGGCAAAAGTCAGTATGTTCTAGAGAACTTCCTATATTTACACTCATAAACCTTTGGAGATTCCAGTTATTGCTTTCCTTCATTACTAATATATTACATGTTGGTAATATCATATAGCTAAGTAAAAGCTTTAAAAAAAACTAAGCAGAAATCTTTAGGTGACATATGCTGAAGTAATCTTCACACTTTCAGCATATGTGCTAATGTAGTATGTAAACATTGTATCAGGTAAAGGCATGTGAACACTTCGGGGCAATTCCTCTAAGTTTAGAAAATAAATTTATTTTCTTTAAAAACTAACACATTGTCATTGCAGAAAATGTATTAAATAGAGATAAATCAGGATAAAGGAAATTTAAGTTAAAGTCCCACATAGTGATCACCAGAGCCATCAACCCATCATTATGTCATTAATGCTGCTTCCTGTGTGTGTTTACACCCATTTTTAGTTTTTACAAAAAAAAAAAAGGATGGTGCTATTTTTTACTTTTCTCACTTAATAGTGAATTGGAAAAGTTTTTCATGTCATTCAATATCCTTCCATTACTTCATTTTGAGAGCTGTGGGGAATTCAAACAACTTAAACAGCACAATCCATTTTGTAAGCTGTTACTGCTGGAGGTTTTCATGCAAAGGAGTCATCTACAGACTCCTATTTTCCTCTAGTGCTTTATAATTTGGTTGAAGGAAAAATAATCTCCAACTTAAAAAATTATTTTGAAGTTACCTTATGGCCCAAATAGGCCTTTAAAAATTCAAGTAGTTTTTTTTTTAAAAAAAATACAATTTAAAAATATTTTTTGGAGGTACCAATGAAGATACACATATCAAAAGTGACATGGGAAAAGCTTTAAAATGATTTGAGCAACTTCACTGATCTTGATTTTCACAAGAGACTAGGTTTTTCACTTTATGGTCCAGAGAGCCCCCTCACCTCCAGGTCTTGAATTAATAACTTGACGTTAATGAAAGAGACTTCCAAGGGTTCAGAAAGCTTCCTGTGGGCTTCAGTTGCAAAGTCAGACAGGGCAGTGACGCAGTCTGTGTATTCCCTCTTCATCCTGTCCACCTCATCAGCTCGCGCATACTGTTAAGGAAAGGCAGGCGGACATCAGTGACAGTCATGAAACCGGGACGACATGCCCGTGACCTTCACTTCCATGTACTCTCTGCAATCCTTACATGGTAAGAACGACTCTCATTCCTGACTCTTATGTAGATACACTTGAAGCCCAATGACCAAGAAAGTTAAAAAAAAAAAAAAAAGAGCTAGCACAGAAGTGAAGACTTATAATTTGAAACATGAATCCATCGTTCCATATGCATAGGTCCCAGATGGCAGTATAATCATTACTCAAACTCTACATTTCTCTTATGTTCCTCTGTTATTCAGGGGAAAGAACAAAGGACCAAGTATAAATATAACGGATCTAGACACATCTGGACTCGGCTTTAATAAGCCGATGCTATTGGGGACTAACACAATAGTCTCTAAACAGACTGTTTATGGCAACATTTATAACACATGCATGGTTCAGGCATATATGGATTGGAAAGACATACTTGCTTGACTTCCATGAATAACTCCCTCCAGCGCCCATTTAGCAGTAATAACTGCTGTTTAAGGTCACGGGAAACCACCTCGTCACACGTTTCAATGAGAAAATTGCCAGCATCGTTCATGGCAGAGTGTTGCTGTATCCAATGAGGCAAATTTCGAAAAAAGTCCTAGACAGTAAACAAGGCATACTATTGTGAATCATACGCCAAATTTAATAAAGAATATGATAATGACCAAACTAAGAGAAATATCTTTGAAAATTTGTGCAAATTTTAAGGTAAATCTTAACTCTCAAAATGCAAAATTTTAATAGTTTCAAAAATATGATCTAGAAATGCTGAGTGTATTTCTATAAAAACATCTATGCCCTATCTTTTGCTGAAGACAAAACAAAATGTGACCATTTCTGTTATTCCTATTTTTCAGATGAAAAGTTGAATTTTTATGAGCATAAAGGACTTATACATTGTCTTCTGGTGAGTAAATGCCAGTGCCAGAGTCATATAAAAGAGATACTATTGCCCTAGCTGGTTTGGCTCAGTGGATAGAGCGTCGGACTTCGGACTGGAGGGTTCTGGGTTCGATTCCAGTCAAGGGCATGTACCTAGGTTGCAGGCTTGATCCCTGGCCCTGGTTGGGGCATGTGATAGGAGGCAACCAATTGATGTGTCTCTCTCATATAGATGTTTCTCTCTCTGTCTCTCCCCCTCCCTTCCATTCTCTCTAAAAATCAATGGAAAAAAATATCCTCGGGTGAGGACTAACAACAACAACAACAACAAAGAGATACTATTGTAGGAAAATATAGATTGGAAAGACATGCTTGCTTGACTTCCTCAAAAAAATTGTAAACAAACTTTCGACCTGTTACTTTTGGTTGTAATATCTGACTACAGTAGATCATTGAGATAATTACTAATCATGGAGCTAAACCGTCAAAGGAAAATTTAAAAATTAAATATCTGGGCCAGGAACACTAAATACAATAACATCCTCCCTCATCTGTTTAAGGTTACACAGTTGACAATGAAACAGTTTCCACCTGATTTCAAGTTAAGCGTGCGTGTGCCAGTGTATGTACACACACACACCACAGGGAAAGCAGGGATAACAAAGGATAATTCAACATCCATTTCATAAGCTCTGTGTGGGAGCTCTTCCTCCATAAATATACAAGAACAGTTCTGTTTCTGGCAGTTATGTTTCCTTGGATAAAATTAACACACACGACATCTACTCAGGCACTGCGGTCTAATCAGAAAAGCCAAAATCTGTATAGCTATCTAGTTTCTGTCACCATCAGCTACACAAGAATATGGAACCTAAATGAACTATGAAATGATAAGACATTTTAAAAATGATACTTCTACTTGTGTAACACACTGATAGATGAACCAATCTTGGATGGCAAGCAGTAATTCTAACACATGTACTATATTTCTTAAAGGAGTCTATGCAAATTCATTTCCCATGGGAAATGTCCGGCTCCTATAAAGTATATACAGGGGTGGGAAAAAGTGGGTTTACATTACCATCCATAATTACCTAAAAGATAAATCATAAGTAAGGATATGAAATAACAGCAACAATAAGAAGACACATACTACAAAGAAATAATATAATAATCAAAAAATAAAATACAAGAATGAACTCTGTTTCACATACTCACAAATATAAACTTACTGTTGCCCACCCCTGTATAGATAGAAATCAGTCCATTTCATGTTATTTTTATTTTTTATTTATTTTTTTAATCTTTTTTTTAATATATTTTATTGATATTTCACAGAGAGGAAGGGAGAGGGATAGAGAGCTAGAAACATCGATGAGAGAGAAACATCGATCAGCTGCCTCCTGCATACCTCCCACTGGAGATGTGCCCGCAACCAAGGTACATGCCCTTGACCGGAATCGAACCCAGGACCCTTCAGTCCGCAGGCCGACGCTCTATCCACTGAGCCAAACCGGTTTTGGCCATTTCATGTTATTTTTAAATGTAAGTGACATTAAAATAAAACAGTAACTTTTGCATATGCACATGCACACCTGTAAATGGAGGGGGGGAACCACGCCTGCTGAGAATGAGACCCTTGACGGAGGGTTAATAAAATAAAAAATTAAAAAAAAGAATAACCAAAGAGACAAAAAATGCAGCGACCCATCTGTTAACTGTGATGCCTTCCCACAGATCCAGTACTATGTTTTCATCTCTCATTGGGAAATCCACAGGGCATGCCCCTCAGGTACAGGTCTTGTGAGTACAGCGCCCCCTGCTGCCCGCTGGGCTTGCCTTTCCCCCATCAGTCACTGCTCTTCCGAATGCAAAAGCAAACACTGAGCTCCCAGACAGGGAACTGTTCTCACTTACCTTTCATAAAGCGGCGCCTTTCTTAGTATAAAATAATAAACTACCCTGAATGTGCAGCTTTTCAGGCAAAGTCGGGATTCCTGAGTAGCTGCAGAGCCCTCCCTAGAGCACTATGCTGTGAAAGTCCCTTATTTTTAAATTTGCGCGTGCTCATCTCCTCCTGCCAGAAGCAGCCTCACCTTTTTGGCAAGTTCGGATTGGCTGAGCATTTTTTCCGCATCCTCCAGCCAGGCCTGCAGCCCAGCCACGGTGTCGCCATAGCGATCCCAGTTGGCGAGGACCTCCTCCAGCATGCTCCGCACGCTCCGGACCTCCACCGAGAGGTTCCTCCACTGGGCCGTGGTTTCATTCATGAATTTCATCACATTCTCCGCTTCTTCCACTGACACAGATAAAACACGTTTATTTTATTTTATTATTACTTTTTAATCCTCACCTGAGGCTATTTTCCTATTGATTTTTAGAGAGAGTGGAAGAGAGAGAGAAAGAGCAAAATATTGATGTTTTGAGAGAAAGACATCGATGGGTTGCCTCCTGCATACGCCCCAACCAGGGCCGGGGCCAGGGAGGAGCCTGCAACCGAGGTCCGTGGCCTTGACTGGAATCGAACCCAGACCCTGCAGTCTGCAGGCTGACGCTCTATGCTCTAAGTCAAACCGGTAGGGCACAATCTTTATTTTATATTTTAAATCTTCCATATCTTTTTCTAGAGTCTATTACACTGGTATGCATTTATAATCCTCTAGAATTTCATTCAGTTACTGCTGAAAACATCTTATTCACAGATATTTATAAAGATTAAGGATGATAATATATTTAAAATTCCTAATAAATGGGATGCAATAAGTGACATATGTATTTGTTCACATTTTATATGCACTCAAATAGACACACATGTAGTATCCATCACAAATGCTATAGTTCATTTTCAGCAAATATGACAGATGTTTAAAAATTGGAACAAGAATATTTTACAAATTAGGTCTTTACACAAGTTACTTTATAAAATATTCAAGTTAGTCCATTTTTTTTTGCTATTAATCCTCAGAATTGAAAATAGGTTGAAAATTGCAATTTAGAAAATGAATGTTTATTTTGCTCTCCCTTAGAAGATCACACACAGAGATGCACACACACACACACACACACACACACACGCACGCATACACACACACACACACACAAGTATGCTGATACAGGTTAGGCATTTACAAAGTCATTGGGGCTGAATTCAATGTATGCTCTCCAGGCCAAGAGTATGATCACACAAAGATTCCACAAGAGGAAAACAATGATTTCAGATAGAAATCTGTAATCTTTCATTCAGAAATCTGTAGTTCCTAAATTGTCCTGTATTCAACACTGAAACAAAACCTGCCGCGAGTTTTACCTGAACCATCGGCTTTGACGTACATCTCCGCTGTCTGTTTCAAGATCTGGTATGTCACTTCATACTGTTCAAAGAACTTGCTATTTTCTATAAAAGTCTAGAAAAGGAGGAATAGTTAGAAGATAGCAAATACTGGCTTAGGTGGAAATGACAAACCCAATTTTCTTCAGTATGTGAATATGCTACCCAAATTTACCAACCTCCTTCTTCCCCAAAATGTCAAATTAATTCAACTGCCATAAATAACTTAATTATTCTGAGAATATAAAGTATTTCCACACTTTGAAGTCTAACTCACCCCTAGACTGAGAAAATGTTCTATTTCCTCTCTACCCAAGGGGTATTTTTTAGATGTTTCTGCAGGGAACCTGAGGCTAACATTTAGAAAGCACTAAATTTAGAAGAACATCATCAAGTGTCCCACTGGGGTGTAGCAGTGAAATTCTGTTGCTTTTTAAACAATAATTCTGGTGAATGATTGCTCCAAGGAACTTCAGATTATAAATAAATGGCACATTGCACACTTCCCTTATAATAAAAAATAAGTACAAAAATGTTCACAAGTAGAAAAAATGTTTAATAACCTCACATTCCACCCATGTTATCCATGATCTCCAATTTCTATTTCCTAGTATAAAATTTACAGATAAGGCATGCCCATATCAGTATGTAATGTACATATGTAATAGAGTTGCTATCAGCAAATTGATACTATAAAACTGAGAACACACAACAAATCCTTAGGTAAGTTTTATAACAGTTAACTCCAACAAATATGAAATAACTCCTGTTTCAAAGATTATTCCTACTTCTACAAAGTAGGAAGTTGATGTAATTATAGGTAACAACATATCACCAAAAGCTCTTTAAATTCTCTTAATAGCATAATTAGGTCTTATGATTGGAACTCACTGAAATACTTGATGTCATTATCATAAAATGCAAAATTAGCCTTCAAAAACCAACTCAAGTCAATAGCAGGCTGATGAATGCTTAATATGAAGATGCAAAACTACTCAGACAGCAATTGCATAGACATCCTTAGATTTTATTGATAAACATGTATCATATTTCATCGTAACATTTAAAAATTACCTGGATAATACGTTTCATATCATTTTATGTGTAAAAGCTTTTACTTACGTATTAACTGTTCTTCAGGGAAATGGTAAAGAGAGAAAGCTGTGAGTTGCTTGGAATGTGGGGTCCTATTACTTTATTCAATCATTTTAATAAGCTTCATTATTTTTGTGTGAGGATAAAGTAATTCCACAATAGTCTGATTGACTCATTATTTAGCCTGACGTGCTATTTCTTTAAGCTCTCCCTGCTCCCCAACTGGAAAAAAAGTAATGTACTGTAATTTACATTTTTAGTAACTTAACCAAGTAAGCAAGTCATGATTTGATTTTTTTAAAAAACGGAAAATTACACCTAATCTTCAAGACACTGTAAGAAATTGAAAAGGTAAATATCTCTGGAAAAGTTTTAAGAACAGTCTTTAGTTTGGGCAAAAATTTCAAGAAGTTAATGGGAAAATTGTTCCAAGTGCCAAAGAAATGGGAAATCATGCCTCTCCTGGACAGAAAGACTTAATTGGGCTTTTGCTGGAGTAGTTTACAAACAAATTGAAGAAGAGAGAAAAATTTTTTTCTATTTTTAATTCTGGTCAAAGTCGGGGGGAGGGAGAAAAGGGAATATTTTAAGAATATTATAAATACTGTAGAGTTTTTTGTTGTTGTTTTGTTTTTTAATGTATTTTATTGATTTTTTACAGAGAGGAAGGGAGAGGGATAGAGGGTTAGAAACATCGATGAGAGAGAAACATCGATCAGCTGCCTCCTGCACACCCCCTACTGGGGATGTGCCCGCAACCACAAGGTACATGCCCTTGACTGGAATCGAACCTGGGACCCTTCAGTCCACAGGCTGATGCTCTATCCACCGAGCCAAACCAGTTAGGGCTGTAGAATTTTATTAAAGTTTCTTTCAGCTTTCCTGTAAGGAAAACTAAATAATTTTTAGAGGACGATGCTTTCTTTGTTATTTTACTTTTTAATTATTTCATTTATCTTGGTTCTTTTTTCTGGACATTGAGTAAATCCAGTTAGTAATATGAATTGTTTTGTCTGTTAGAATTACTTCAGCAGGAAGACTACCTAACCTCCTTTTTACTGTGAGCTATCTAGAGACAATCTCTCAGATTTTGCAAAAGTAAACACAAATGTGTGTTTAAAATAAGTGATAGGATTCGTTTATTTCTTTCAAAATAAGGTTTACATTTGGATGTCAAGTTGAACAAATAAGCCGTGTTAGTCAGTAGACATTTAAAGAAGAATAAGATACCTCTTTGTGCCACTAAATTCAAAGTCTTAGTGGAAAGACTGTATTTCTACTCTCACAAGATAAATATAGGTATAAGAAATAAAAAGCTCATCAATTTCACTCAAAGGAAGCTAAGCCAGCTAATTTAAGATTTTAAAAATCAATTCTGAGGAGTGGTTTCATCAGAATTGTCTATGTACATTAATAAAATAATCATAAACAATAAAATAAATGTTCATATTATTTATGTTGCATTCACATAGTCCAGAGTTCCAAGAGCTCTTCTTTTATTTTATGTGAAAAAACCAAAATGTTAGCCTATTTCTTCCATAGTAACATTGAAGCATGTGTCAACCCACAGGGTCATATTATGAACAATTCTGAGAGCGAGAACCAGACCAGTCATCTTCTGATTTTCATTATGGTTTGTAATCTCTTATCAGGAGCGTGCAGCCTAAATTAATCAGCAAGCATTTGTGAAGTATTTTCCAGAAATATATTAAGTACTTACCAGCTGCATGCCATGTACCTTGTACAAGAAGTAATAGAAAGCACATTCTCTAACGTTGTAACCCTTAACCAAGGTATCTTTTTTTTCAGATGAGTAAGATTGAATTGAGTCTGTTTCTGTTGTTTGTTGGTGGAAATGACAAACCCAATTTTCTTCAGTATGTGAATATGCTACCCAAATTTGCCAACCTCCTTCTTCCCCAAAATGTCAAATTAATTCAACTGCCATAAATAACTTAATTATTCCGAGAATATAAAGTATTTCCACACTTTGAATTCTAACTCACCGTTAGACTGAGAAAATGTTCTATTTCCTCTCTACCCAAGGGGTATTTTTTAGATGTTTCTGCAGGGAACCTGAGGCTAACATTTAGAAAGCACTAAATTTAGAAGAACATCATTAAGTGTCCCACTGGGGTATAGGACACTTTTATTCTGTTCTTTAGATTCTGCATATAAGGAAATCATATGGTATTTGTCTTTCTCTGTCTGACTTATATTACTTAGCATAATACTCGCTAAATCCACCCATGCTGTTGCAAATGGTAAGAGTTCATTCTTTTTTATGGCCATGTGATATTCCATTGTGTATATGCACCACGACTTTTTATTCACTTATCTATTGTTGGGCACTTGGGTTGCTTCCATATCTTGGTTATTGTAAATATATGCAGAATCTAAAGAACAAAATATATATCAACAAAAACAAACAAACAAAAAAACAGACTCAATAGAAAGTGATGGCTGCCAGAGAGCAAGGTGGTTGGGAGACTGGGTGAAAAAAGTGAAGGGATTAAGAAGTACAAATTGGGCCCAGCCAGCATGGCTCAGAAGTTGAACATTGACCTATGAACCAGGAGGTCACGGTTCAATTCCTAGTCAGGGCACATGCCTGGGTTGCGGGCTCAATCCCCAGTGTGGGGCGTGCCCAATTTAATTAAAAAAAAATTTTTTTAAAGATTTAATTGAGAATTCAGACTAAGGCAAAGATAATTATAGAAAATTTACATCCTAAATATTATTTTGGTTATTAGGTGATGTAACGGCATATGGTTCACTATAGTACATTTTTTTTAGAAAACAAGGAAAGGATCATATTTAAGAACCTGATTTATACTTTTACTTCAAAGTCTTTCTACTCTTTGAAATAGTCTGTTTTAAAGAGAGTGATTTTCCTCCAAACTCCAAAAGGATAAGAGAGTGTCTGTGGGGTGTGAGGTTGAAGTAAAACAGTATGTGTCAGTCTTTGTTCCTTAGAAAATTCCTATTATTATTATTATTATTATTATTATTATTAAACTAGAGGCCCGGTGCATGGATTTGTGCACAGTTGGGTCCCTCGGCCTGGCATGTGCCCTCTTGCAATCTGGGATCCCTCGGGGGATGTCAGACTGCCGGGTTTGGCCTGATCCCCAGAGGCCAGGCCGAGGGACCCCACCGGTACACAAATCTGTGCATCGGATCTCTAGTATGCATATAAGATCTTTGGTTAATCTCTCCCACCCCTCCCACCTCCCCACTTCCCTCTGAGATTCATTAGTCTGTTCCATGTTGAGCGTCTGCCCCCTGTTGGTCAGTGCATGTCATAGCTACCGGTCGAATGGTCCCTTAGGCTTTTGTATATATAGATTTGGGGAAAAGTGAGTCTTCTAGAATCAAGCTATTTATAAAGTGACATGGGTAGTAAGGAGCTGAGCCATGATTCAACACCTTTCTGCGTGACTAGTGGCTAAGCATCCATAAGGTCCCCCATCTGACCTCGCCCTGCCCTAAATCCATGCTGCCTGTAACAGAAATAGTAGGAACTATCAGGCTACAGTATGAAAGTGGGAAACATCGTCAATATGGACCAATATTAAATGGAACTGATATTTATGTGAGTTCAATTCTTTAGTTCTTTCAGCTATAAGAGATCATTTTAATGATTTGGTCTATTAAAGTTAAAAATCCTTTTTCACAGCCAATTTTGTTAGTTAGTAAAGTTTCCTGTTTAAGCACAAGGGTTTTTGAGTCGGAAAGAGGTGGATTCAAATCCTGACTCCACTCCTTACCAACTGTGCCATCGGAGCATGTGACTTAAGCATTCCCTCTTTGTTTCCTCAGTGAAACAATATGAAAACCCTTGACATATGACACATATTCAATTTTCCAAAGTTATTCAAACTGTTAAAAAAAATACCTAAAACCCTTTTTTTGAAAATAAGTATGAGTGATAAATAGGTCTTTTTCACAGGGCATAAGAATATTAGGACATGTTCATTGAAACCTGCTGTTTGTAGAGTAACTAGCAATTTTACAAATGACTTTGACTTAGGAAGCAGTTTAAAATGAGCTGTATGGTGAACTTCATGGACTGGCAGAAAATACTGCTTTTTTTTTCCATCATTGGTAACAACTCTCCACTCACAAACCTTTTACTTGAGGAAGTCAAAGAGAATTACTAACATCATTGTGTTGAACATTAACCAGGTGCAACACTCCTATTAGGCATTTCAATCTGACTGGTCGTCCTTAAATAGCTGGAAAAAGATGAATCCTGAATAATTACCTACCGAGTTCAGAGTGTATCATTTATATGACTAAACCTGAATACATAAATGCATATCTGTATTTAACATTTAAGAATCTGATAAATGTACTTGAAGTTAAAAAATATAGATTTTTTATTGCTTTTCAAAATAATTAAAAATGAATAAGGAAACATACAACAGAGTTCACATTTTTTGACAATTATTTCTGAGAAAATAAATTAAATCAAAAGAAATATTTTACTACAAACCTGTTAAACCTTTTACCCACTAAATGCATGCTGTTCCTTTATCACTTAGAAAATGAAATTAAAATGTAGCAAAATATTTTCTGGTTCTAGGATGCTTCTTCAATAAAGACATGGTTTCAACAATTATCAATCATACCAGTTACAGAGTTATCTGTGACTGTCAGGTAAAATATGGGCCTATTTATGGATTTATTGATTTATTATTTAGAATTTGTAATTAAACATCAATTGAACAAGACAGAACTGAGATGTCCTACTAACACTCATTTTGTGAGAAAATTTGTATTTTTAATAAATTTGGGGGGTGGGTGTTTAACTAAGAGAAATAAGCTGCCTTTGATAATTATAATTCTCTCATTACATGAAAATGGAAACTCCTAGTTATAGAACAACCTAATTCCTTCATTAATGCAATTCTATATAAATAAACTAAAATATGAGATAATCTTTGCTGATAATCCAAAATATGAGATAATCTTTAAAAATTATATTGGTACGGAGATTTACAAATTTTTACTTTTCCTGGGTGCATACAGAAGCAAATGCTCAGGGAATAACCATAAAAAAGAGATGCTCTCCTAATCTAAAAAAAAAAAAAAATAGTTTACAACAATTGAGAATTGTTCTCCAAGATTGGGTTTTAGAAGACAAGAAGATAACCTTTAAGTATTTTCACTCTGTTTCAATGGTGAGCTCACAGTCAAATCCATGGGTATACAAGGCAAAAACTTTTCTTTTTTAAGCAATAAAGTCAGTCACAATGGTTCAATGTGGTTAATGCAGCAAAATCTTTTATATTTCCCAAGAAGATAGGTGTATATTTCAGTTTGCAATGAATAACTCACAAACTTCTATGGAGCCCCTTTAACACACTGGAACCCTTCACATTTCAATCCAAGATTAAGTTATCAGATACACTGGCAGGTATTCAATGCTACATCCCTGGTCCTCTGATTCCTCTCTCCAAGCCCCAGGGATACTTACGATGTAGTTCTGCAGCAGCAGCTCCACGGAGTCTCTCCTCCCATATTTGATGATCCAAGACTTCAGCTTCGACTCTGCAAGAACCAGCAGTGAGAGCAGACGGTACTTTAATTCTAGAAATTCCATTTTCATTAAGTGCAGTTCTGATGTGGAGGAAACAAAATGAAACCTAGAAATAAAACAAGGAGAATTCACAGAATGTAACTAAGTAACAGAGCGGGGCTTACTTAACCTGTCACAGTCCCTGTGGAATCTAAAGCAGGCACCGAGTCTTCTAAACTCTGGCTGATCGATCACTATCTGGAGATCAGATTCCTTTTCTGGCTCTGGGTTTAAAGACGAATCGGGATTGAGTGAAGTCTTTGATATAGCTCTTTCCCCTGCCAACATCTCTCATCTGTTTCTTTTATACACTGTTCTTGCAATATTACATAATGTTCCTCACAGCCCGGAATAAAAATACAGCCTCTGAAGAAACCAGTTCTGTGATTTCCAGGCTCTGCACACAAGCAGGTTAACTCTTTAATTAATAATGTGTTAGCATGCTGGCATTCTTAAGCATATATTACGGGAGCCCAATTTTACTCTACCAAATCTAAGCATTTCTGTAAAAGAAAATACAAATGCATAAAAAAAGAAAAGCAATGGAAAAAGGATTCAGCGAGCATTTGGAAAAGAGGCTTCATCTAAGACATCTTACCTCTCGGCCATGTCCTCTAACTGGTCAGGTGGCACTGGGATTCCATTGACCGACCTGGTCCGGTAGATTTCATGGAAGGCTCTTTTGTGGGCATCTGTGTTTTGAAGCAGATCCTAAGATGCGATTTTTTAAAAAAATAATAAAAAAATGAGGCAACATGTTCACAGGAGGCTAAGAAGCATCATTTGCAGCCTGCACCGATGAGTCAATGTGTTCGACAATTTGATGCTGTTGCCACATCCACATGCGGCTCGGCGCCTGTCATGGGCTTTTCCCTCGCACAGGAGCCCCGGCGAGAGCTGCATCTAACGATCATGGCATCTTTTAAACACACATGCCACTCGCACAGCAATGCATTCACACGTTTTAAAGGTACATGATCCAAAGGAAAATGGCATGATTGCCACACACAGTGATTTGGTGGTATTTTTCTCCTCCCTGGAATTTTAGATATGCTGGTTTTTAAAAGCTTAGAACTAAGCACAACTAATTTAACCCTTTAATGGCCAAAAAGATTAGACTCCATAGTTTTTCTTCTTATTTTGAATGCATGCAAGCTGTCATAAAGTGATATTTGCCTGCCATCTAAAATAAGTCGACTATATTACAATATTTTATGAAAATACCCTTATGGTTGGAAGATTTCAAATAAGCACAGGGAATTTCTCGTAGATATCCCATGTTAAGTTTATAAGTATTCCTTGAAGACTGTATAGAACTCCATAATTTGAATAATTTATTTAGATTAATTTGAATCTCCCTTGATTTGTTTTCTGAGGTTTTCACTGTCAACAGACTTATTCATATAAAGGTTTACCTGAATTTCACAATTCCTAGCCAATTGCAAAGAAAGACAGAGGTGAACAACTTCATGCCATATTTTGTTTATGCCATAGTTCATTTCTCAATAGCAGACTAAATACTCAACAGCTTGTCACTCACTGAAAAGTAAGGCACATTAGTCCACCAGAGTGATATGTTTAAGTGAATACTGTTTCTCCCACACGAGGGTTTAGTGGATTAACTGGAGAAAATAGAAGCAAATAAGAGCCTCAAACTATATGAGAAACATTTGATGGGAGGGGAAAATGGAAGGCTCTCATGCTCTAAATTAAAATGTTTGAAGTCATATGTGTTTGTTGACCTAGGTGACATTAATTTGGGGACAGGATATTAATTTTTACATTGTAGAAAAAGCCCGGGGCAAACTATTCTCTCCTGACATATGTGGCTGTATCTATGTTTTAACCTGCTTTGAGTCTGCAGGTGACTGCACAGATACTCACAAATCTCTCTTGCCCAGAAAGAGGGCAGTTCGTGCAGCCACGCTGGTCCAGAGGACAGAGAACTGTCCTAGAGCAGCTGTTGCTGTATTTCAGTCACTCTTCACCTCCTATCTATGATCCAGACACATTTCTACGTCAAGTCTGTTTTATCATTTCTCCATCTTCATTGATGGGAATTCCGTTTTCCAGTTACTCAGTCCCCAAACCAGTGTCATGCCTGACTCTCTTCCTTCATAATCAATATCCAATGCTGAAAATTTTCTTTGCTCTGACCTAAAATTTTATGCAGAATCTGACCTTTTCTCACCATCTCTACAACGACCATCCTGGTTCTGGTGACTCTATTTGGATTATTGAAACTGGTTCATTGGCTCCTACCCTTTCTCCCTAACCCCATCGATTCTCACACAGCAGCCAGGGTGATACCTTTAAAAAAATGATAATAATTGCCCTGGCTGGTGTGGCTCAGTTGGTTGGGCATCACCCTGTGTACCATGAGCTTGCTGGTTCAAAGGCTAATTGATGTTACGCTCTCACATAGATGTTTCTCTCTCTCTCCATTTCCCTTCCTCTCTTTCTAAAAATAAATAAACTATTAAAATATTTTTTAAAAAGTGATAATATTCCTCTGGTAAGAAAGTGGATGGGTAAAGATGGTTATGATATGACAGACAAAACCAACAATGCCAAAAGTGCAATTAAGGAGAGCGAGAAGGTGCACAGAAACAATATGGAGCTTAACTGTAGGCACAGAAAAGATTACCAAAAAAGAGAAGAGAAAATTTTGAACAATTTTCTGATAATAATTTTGAAAACTTAGGCAAATGGCACAAATTCTTAGAAAACACGAATGAGCAATATTGACCCAATTAAAAATTTGGAAACCTGGATATTTCTAAAACCATTTTTAGAAGCTGGGAATACAAGAGAGAAAAAAAACAAGCAATGAAGTTGCCCTTATGGAGCTGAGATAACAGTGTAGGAAGTCAGGCAATAAATGAGGTAAATGATTAAAATGGTAGTTAAAGGGAAGGGGGAAAGAAAGTTATAATTTCAAAGAGGTGGCCAAGCAAGTGTGGACTCTGAGGTAACCTTTCTATAAAGACCCAAAGGAGACAAAGAGGCACATCATGGGAATATCAGTGGGAGAATGTTTCAAGTCAAGGGGGAGAACATTCCAGAGTGATGGCAAGGGCAAAGGCCTTGAGGTGGGAATGTGCTTGCCTGTGTGATGTCATCTTTTCAGTGAGCTTTCCCTGACTACCCTACTTAAAAATGCAACTCCACTTAATACTTCCTTTTAGCTTCTTTTGAACATTTATTTATTATGTTTATCATTGCTGATCTTTCTTCTCCCACTAGAGGTAAGTTACATAAGGGTAGGGCTTCTTGCCTATTTTGTTTATGGGTGTATCACAAACACTTAGAACACTGCTTTGCACATAATAAATATTGTGGAAAGACTAGAAAGGCAGAGCCACAGGAGGAGAAAGAAAACTAGGAAACGAAATGAAGAAAGTGTGTCGAGGATAAAGGGGTAACTGTGTAAAATGATTCTGATAGTGATACCATCAGAATTAGCTAATTATTAATAACTAGAGGCCCGGTGCACAAAGATTCGTACAAGAATGGGCCTTCCTTCCCCTGGCTGCCGGCACTGCCTTCGCTCCGGCCGGAGCCGCCTTTTTGCCTTCTTACACTGCCCAGAGGCCTGGAGCGGCTGGGGCAGTGTGGAACGCCCCTGGCCGCTTGGCACCTGCATATGCAAATTAACCCACCATCTTTGTTGGGTTCATTTGCATACTCACTCTTGATTGCCTGGTGGGCATTGCGAAGGTACGGTCAATTTACAACTTACTCTTTTATTAGTGTAGACAGGAAAGAAGCAAAAGGAAGGCCAGATATTATAGGCATGTCATTTGGGCAGCTTCACTGGGAAGTTGCAATTTCAACCCCCCCCCCCCCCCCCGCCCCGGGATACTGGCCTAGTCCCTGCAAAACACTAGGGGAAGAAATCCAACAAAGAGAAGACAGAAACACATGCCCAGTAAAGTTGGGGTGACATAGAAAATGTATTTGCCTGTCAATCACATCTGGGGACAGAGATGGTTGACCAGAATGGGTGTGGCCACTACAAGTTTGTCAACATTTGGAGATATATATATATATATTTTTTAAAGGAATTCTATCTCTTGTTGCTTTTGTTGCTTGGGATACACTCCTTTGATTCTCCTGTATTTGCCCCTATGGTCTACAGCTATTTATTTGAACCCCACACACAATGGATTTTCAGACTTCAGTGGGGAAACCAGGTAAACTAGCCTGATGCTAGACTGGACCCTGCACCAACATTGAAAGGAAGTTCTGAACACTGACTCTGATTTTAGCTCTACTAAAGCCCTAACTACTAAAGTCCAGTCTCTTCTATGACTGGACTAAGGGAAATGGAAACTTGAAAGCTCAGAGGTGTAATTCCACAGAAATAAAGCTTCCTATAATATCTCATCTTCCCCGGGGGAACTCTGGAAATGCTTATCCTAGCGGAACCAAGAACTCCACCACCACGAGCAACTGGGGGAGATGAGCCCCTCTCCTATTCTGTAACAATAGGGGAGGTAATATGAGGCCTGAGAATTGGCCACTGAGTGAGGATCAAGGAGATCCCTGTTTGGGATGGATAGCATTGCTCAGGATAATTTGGTTGGAATGGGTTCTGGGAAGAATGGGGGAAGAGTGTTTTGGAGCCAAAATGGAAAACTCTTTCCAAGAGCTCTGCTGCTGTAAAAGGAAAGAGGAAAAATGGGCAGTAGCTGGATGGGAAAGTATAGTTAGGAAAGAGACATTTTTTCTTTATTTTATTGTTTTAAAGAAAAAGAATTTTTAAGATGAGAGAAATAGCAACCTACTTTACGTGGGTAGGAAATATCCAGCAAAGAGAGAGAAAAGCCATAGAGAAGGGGAGACCTAGGGGAACTGTCCTCTGGAGAGGAGCAGGGAAGATGGGGCGGGTGGGCCTTCACTCGGAACACAGATGGTCCATCCATAGTAACAGAAGTGAGGACGGAGATCCAAGCACAGATGCACGTAGGTGGGATGCTGTGGTGGCGGGAGCTTGCGGAAATTCTTTTTTGATTGCTTCTATTTTCCCAGAGAAATGGGAAGCCCTGTTAGCAGCTAAGAGTAAGGATGTGGGAGGAGGTGTGGAAGGTTTGAGGAGACAAGGTATGAAATAGTTGTTCCAGGAATGGAGAGGGAATGGAGTCTGGAAATGCCTTTGGAGTGCCAGGCAGCGTGAAGGGCCTACCTGGGTTAGTCATCACGTCGTGGGGGTTGGGGGGGGGGTGATTTTCTCAGCCACAGTCAGCTGCATCTGTGTGGGCAGGAACTAGGCAGAGCGTGGGCCTTCACCAGGGCTGTGCTTTAACCAGGAGAGGAGGACAAGGTGAGACCTGGATGAGGTGGGCAGCGTGTGTACAAGGGGTGATTTCAATGACTGAGAACGGAAATTAAGCAGAGTACCAAGGGACCTAATTGATGGCATGGGGAGGATGCGGACAGTAAGATGGCAGTAGGATAGGGCACAGAGGAAATGAAGACTTGGGATTGGGGTGACTTTGCATGCACAGTGAGATGCCTGAGAAAGAGATTGTGAAGGGGTTTCAGTTACTGGTGATGACAAGGTCTGGACTGTGCCTATGCAGGGAGTGGCTAGGTTCGGGTGCAGGATGGGATTGCTCAGAGAGAGGAGAGGCAAGGATATTGGAAGATCACCTACAGGTTACTGAAGTTACTAAAAATAATGGCTTGTGTTGTCATCCAGGGAATAAAATCTTCTAGAAAGAAAGGAAAGTGATCTAGGTAGGGTCAGTAACTAGTGAGGATGGTTAGAATCTGATGACTAGTTTCATGATTCCTTCAGATTGAAAGCCTTACTTTGTCAAAGCAACGCTACTAATCAAAACTAATTAGGTTCAATCACTCTACATGTATTATAACATGCAATAGTTTTGTGGGCACATTTTGAGCTTAGTACTTAAAAAACCTGGATTATCAGCTATGTGACCTTAGACAAGGCACATAACCTTTCTCTGCCTAAAGTTTATTTACCTGCAAAATGAGAATAGTAATACCTATTTCATATCCCCAATGTCAAGTGCTTAGCAAAATTAAGTACTTAGAACTGAAAGATGGCTAAATTCTCAAGGGTAATTAGCTATGATTATTATTGTTAGCCTTCTAGATAACTGAGCATTAGGGCACCTGAAAAACAGAAAATATTATAGAGGTGTACCTTGTTTTCCAGAATAAGCATGTTTCTATATACATATAAGTTAATTTAAAAAAGTAATAATAAAATTGGTCAAAACATAAAATGAACTCTTGAAAAAATATATTTATCTGAATTCAATTTTCAAAGACTGCCTACATATTAAGTAATGAAAGACTGTCATGTGTTATATTAAAAAATGTGATGAATGCATAAAATCAAGAATTCTAGATCTTGAGGACATATTTAAGTTTTTATGGTATGAGCCATAATTACTTTGGGACTTGGATGCAAAGATAATATTCTCAAACATTCTTGATGACATATTGATGAGTCCTGTATTGTGCTTTTCTCAATTTACTGCATTTTCAAGTGAGCCCAATATAGCAGAGCAGAGTACTGATACCAAATTGATGAGCTGATTTTTCTGCTTTTGAGAAAAGTCTATAAATTTAGTTATCCTAACCATGATTCACATTTCTCACATCACCAAAGCTTAGCTTATTATAGGCACCTAATAAATATATTTTAAATGAATGAAAATTTACCTTATAATTGACAATCACATTGCTTTATGACTCAAATACTCTATGACTTCAAATACCTATGCCCAGATCTAGTACGAGTTCTTACCTCAGTAGAAAGATCATTCTGGAAACTTGCCTTGAACTTCATCTTAGCACCTACCTGCCTCTGCTTGCTTCCTATTGTCTTCTCATCCCATTTCCTATCTTGCAGTCTAGTCCTGTCTGGTTTTCAGCCTCAGATAATCGTCATCTCTGGTTCCTACCCTTCCCCTCCTCCCCACTCCAGTTCACTTCTGGTTTTCATGGTTGTTTCCTACTCTTTGGCAGAGAGATGCTTCCGGCTGCACACTTAGTGGTTGGCACAGGGTCTCTCTCTCTCTCTGCAGGGAGCCAGAAGAGTCAGGAAGAACCTCAGATCGTATAATCACTGAGAAGACTAACAGCATGCATCCAATTGAAATCCATACCCCATCAGGGGCAGATGCTGCCTGGAGTATACCCTGAAATAAGATTTCTGCTAAATCTCTCATGTTAGTAAACAGCGTAGTTAATATTGTAGGGCATTTTCTCTTTGGTGGAGCATTTCAATTAGATGTAAGTCTTTAATGAACCACAAACACATGCTGTTTCTCAAACCTCTGGTTTGGAGGCACCTTCACCAGTCTCCCTGGTGCATATTGGCTGAACTGACACATTAACCCGCAATCTATATGCGTTCTACACTTACTGGTAAAACCCTATGTGACTCCTTTTGTATGAAATATTCACATTGGTTAAGCATTGTTTTCACTGTTACAGGATTTACATGAAACCAATTGTATTTAGGGTGAACTGCTAATTGGTTCAAGTGGTGCTATTAGTGTAACACAGCTTTAGCATTTCCCCCCATTTTTAATATACTGAGAATCTCAACATGGACAAGGCCCAGGCTTTTCTGGAAGCCAAAATCCACTGGATAACTAACGAGGTGGGGAAACAACCACAAGCCTGCCTCCACCTGAATGCAATAGTGTGGAACTAGGCAGGTCACAGTAGGGACTGATCCCATCAATGGGCGCACTCCAAATATGCATGGCGCAATCCTTTATTCAATTCAGCTTGTTCTACAGTAAGTTTCCGTTTGGCACTAACGGCATTTTTGGTGGATTTTTTTGTTGTTATGTGACATCTACAAAATCATAACTTCTATAAAAACGATAACGAAATATTTGTGTTCCGGGTTATTTATAAGACTCTGAATTCTAGAAAAGTCACCAAGCCTCAGATCTGTATACACAGTGCGACATCTCTAAACCAGTCGGAATGGATGCCCGGGAAGCCCGGTCAGTGTGAGTTCTAAATAGGCCGCATCTCCACACCACATTATGCCAGAAGGTCTCCTGAGCAGAGTTTTTACCTTGTGCTGCTCACGCTTCCGCTGTATTGTGTTGGCGGTTTCCTCGTGGACCTGCTGAATGGTTATTTCCTCCCGTAGGGCCACCTCTGCCCTGTATAACCAGGCACCTATAGTGCCCAGAGGTGCAGGGAGAGATTTATCCAGCTGTATATGCCAATCAAAGAGCTGAAATGCAAAAGAAGAAAGACCGAATTATCTCTAATATAGAGGCAATTCCTAAAATTCCCCCAAATGATTTTAAAGCCTCCATAAAGCTTTACGTTAATCATTTCAGGTTAATTTAATAAATATCGGGTAAGAAATGATCTGTGTTCAATCTGATGCTTTGAGAATGGGGAGGAAATTGCAGAACAAGAACTGGGATGCGGACGTGCTCAGGGATGCAGGAGTTTATGCACCAGCTCATGTGGATCACCCTACATGCCAGGAATCAGAAAAACCAGGATCATCTAGACATCTCTGGAGGCAGACAAATGTTCAGGATTCTTTTTATAGTTACATAATTCTTAACCATGTCTGCATGTCTTCCACTTTATTCAGTTCTCAAACACCATTTTCCAGCTTAATGGAATGCCAGGTAGAATGGGGTAAGGTACTTAGAAACTAAGCCAGTATTTGATGAAATTTATAGGGAAAAATAGATTATAGAAATAAAGAAAATAGGGAAGTTCAAGGCAAATAGCCCCATTAGTGACAGAAATGTCACAGGTTTTGAAATCTTGGTCTTTAAGTTTGCAAAGTATTAATATTAAAGTTACTGAGCAATTTTCCTTTGGGTTCATGAAAGACCAGATAAGAAGATATGTTAAATTAAAGAATATAAAAATGAATGTGAATATGGGGAGAATATTAACTATTGATGAAACATGATTATGGGAATGGAGAAGTTGTGAAGGCTCCAGTGTTAAACAACCCCGAGTTAATTTGTATAAAGTGAGAAGTAACCCACATGGTCTTCCAGGATTTCAGTCTGTCATGTGGTCAGTGGTGACAGCCCATTGTAGGGCAGGCGAGGCAGGAAAGGTGTTATATTAGCACTTCCAAAAACTTAAAGGACAAAGATTCTCCCACAGTAAAGCCTTTCCTACCTCAGGCAGAGGCAGGGGACCTGGTACAACATCACAGCGTAGAAAAGGATGATGGAAAATGTTCTTGACTAAAATACACGAGCTCCATGAAGTTAATCGTGGGGGGACTTACCCTGGAGGACACTCTGTCCCAGGACTGTTTCACCAATGCTTGGTCAAGTGACAATTTACCATCTCTCTGTAATGGTTGTATTAAATGTTCAACCTGTTTCCTTTTCATTTCATATTGGACTCTGAAGTGCTTGAATGACTAGAAGAGGAAAAACAGCAACAACATGGCAATGAGTCAAAAAAAGCAAAGGAAACTACACTTCCTAAATAACAGTCTTTTATATTTGGATAACACTCAATATATGTTGTTGATAATAACAATAACAGACATGATAAGAATAGCAGCTACCATTCATCATGCCCTGACCATGAGCCAGGCCCCAGGCTAAGTATTTTCTACACATTTTATAGTAAGTTAACACATCCTAAAAGGTGACTCCGTGTTCACATGTGAATTGAAAATACCACTAACATGTGCAGTTATGTTAAAGAACATGAGGCTATCCCTACAGAGTTTAACAGATAACAAACACATCTAAAAGAATGTCTAAATCTCAGAGTGAACACACATGTAAATCTACATAAAGAACACTGGGGGGAGATGGTGAATCAATATTTTACCACAGGTATCTCCTATTCCTCTAACGTAATGTAATAAAAAGTTACCAAAACATAAAATCGATCTTCAATTTTATTCCACAAAACTCTATGCATGGAAAAACTGGAAAATACACTATTGTTTGAAAGCGGAAACAGATAGAAAATGTTGATGACACATAAACCCACAAACAATAAGAAATGTTCCCTCTGTTCAGATTTCAGATGATCTCTAACCCAGTTTCACAAAACCGGTGATCAGATTTGGCCCAGAGGAGTGTTTCTGTTTTGTGCTTTTCTAATCCTTTGGTTCCGATTTATAAAATAGCACTTGGTGCAACAGGTACTTTCAGAACTTGAATTAGTTTATGACAATTTATGCTAAAACTAAAACTCACTAATGGACTAAATAAGTACATTCACTCCATCCTTGCATTTCTATTCTCAATTTACTGGTTTAATCATTTTTTTAAAGGGAGCTCGTCCCAGAAAATTTTGTGTTTCTGGGGAAAAGATTACGTTGAATTTCAAAGCAAAAAAAGCATATCCTACACATTGTCCACTTTGCCCAGTATCAATGGCATCATCCATCTAAATTCAGGCACACTTTGTAGATATGGTTATATGAAATCACACACTAATCCAATAGCTAAATCTTTTATTGTTTGCCATGTTGACTCTCTCACATCATGATACCTTTTTTGTAGTGCAAATGATTTAAATATAATGTACACTAGACTATAGCATAGCTTTGCTACTAAAATGCAATACTATCTTAAATAGGAGGAAAATGTCAGCGCTGCATAGAGTAAGTCACAATTTCCTTGGGAAACCTGTCATATGATTTTGTATCTTGGAAGTAGAAATTGGAAGCCAAATTCAGTTCAAAACAGTGTAACGAGACTGGGGGAAACAACCACCATCCTGGCCTCCCCGGAATGCAATGGTGTGGAACTAGGCAGGTGGCTGTAGAGCCTGATCCCATTAATGGGCCCACTCCAAATAAGCATGGCGCAATCCTTTATTCAATCCCGCTTATTCTACAGTATTTTTTAATTTGGTACTGAAATCAGTTTTTGGTGGATTTCTTTTGTTGTTATGTGACATCTGCAAAATCATGACTTCTATAAAAACAACTAGATATTTGTGTTCCGGGTTATTTATAAGATTCTGAGTTCTGGAAAAGTCACAAAGCCTCAGAGCTGTATATACAGTGTGGACCCACACAATTCAAACCGCTTATTTATGTTGAAACACAATTATTAAATCACATGCAAACAAGATAATGCACATGATTTCTTTACAGCCTTTTTTCACTCATATCACTTGAAATATTAAACATAGATTAAATGACGTATATGAATCTTACGCATGCAACGCTTATAAAAACTGAAGTTTCTTTTTCATACATTACCTGATATTTATCCTGCAAGTTTGATTCCGTCATCTGTGCTCTTGTCAAATCTCTTTCGAATTGCTCTATCCAAACTTTTGTTTCCTTCAGAATTAGCCTGTCTTCTCTCTAGGAACCGGCAGATGTTACAATTTTATTAGTAACTGTGCATTTGTTTAATTGCTGATTAATGCCAGGCTGACCCTAGAGTAGACGTAATATTCAGTCATTCAACTGCCTCTGAAAACGTTTCTCTCTCCCCACCATCACGCCTTATTGGAAAGTAAAAAACAAGAGTGAATTCTGTAAAAGTATATTAATTTTATTTGAATACTGAAATTATCTATCTCTATTTTTTCTCTCAAAAAAACCACTAATTTAATTAAGAGCATGTTTATAAGAAGGGAATATTCTAAAGGGAATGGTTGAAGTAGAAAAGTATATTGTGTATATTCCCAGCAAGAAAATTTTACTAAACCGTGTGAACTTTATTAAACCATGTGACCAAATATTGGGCAGAAGAGATGCGATTCAGTCAGAATTATAAATTAACTGAATACTTACCTATTTCAATTAATGACTTCCTTCTTATTTAATTAAAATATAAAAATGTCTTTAATTTTATTTTATTTTCCATTTCAAATATAATAAAAACAAATATTGTCACTGTAAGGTTTCCCTTTTATTAGTGCTATTAAGTGTTATTAAAGAGGAATTAATTGATGTCATTATATATTTAAAGATTAGTAGAAAAGTCCATGGGAGTGGCTTAGATTGTAATTAACATTCTATAACAATTACATGTGTTATTTGTTCTAGTAGAAAGGAAAAGAAAATAACAGAATTAAGGTATTAAAAGAAATGTGTATATAAAGGCTAATACATGCAAAAGAATGGCTAACTAACTATGGAATGGAGGATGCTTGAAAGAAGTTACTATTCAAGATTACTTAAATCTTACCTTAAGATTTTGGATAGAATTTGCAAAAAGTAGGAAATCTGGAAATATTTCCTAACAATATGAAAAGATAATATGTAGGAAAATAATATAAATCAGGGACAAAATTATATAGGAAACAAGAAAAGAACAATGTGGAAGCATTCATTTCTAAATAAATAGTTACTAATTTTAAGGGTATAGTTACTTTAAGATGTTTTTCTTAAGTTTTTTTGCATGTGTTTTTGTTTTGTTTTCATAACTTTTGAAGCATTGCATGTTTGAATCCAATAAGGCAATGTAGTATTCTGGCATTTGATGTTTTCCTTTTAATTGGTAATAATCATATGTGGCAATATATGCATTTTATAAATGTCTTGAAATTTTAAACTTTTTAAAAGAACATTGTAGCCTGGCCGGCGTGGCTCAGTGGTTGAGCGTCAACCTATGAACCTGGAGGTCACGGTTTGATTCCGGGTCAGGGCACATGCCGGGTTGTAGGCTTCATCCTCAGTGTGGGGCATGCAGGAGGCAGCCAATCAATGATTCTCATCATTGATGTTTCTGTCTCTCTCTCCCTTCCTCTCTGAAATCAATAAAAAAATAATAATAAATAAAAAATAATAATGTCAAGAAAAGGTATGTGGATTCATTTATTTTTTCTCTAAAAATATGATCAGAGTATGCATTTCTCTGCCTCTTTATCAACAATTAAGGCTATGATGTGCCTCTGAAAGCAGCCAGTAACATTTATTGCAATGAGAGAAGGAATAAGTGATAAACAACTGAACATTTAATTGGTGAGACACATGAATCAATAGGCCTATTTTTTTTTTTTTAATTTACCATTGAGTACTGATTATCCAAGGAATACCTTTAGGTAAAAGTTTCTTTATCAGTTTTGTTGGTTGAAGTAGAAAAATATATTGTGTATATTCCCAGAAAGAAAATTTTATTTAAGATGGTATCTAATATAAATAAAATAATTCAAATAAATTCATAAAGAGGACATAGAAATCAATTACACCAAAAATGGAAGCCTGGTAGATATATTGATGCCAATATTTAAAAAACTGATTAAAAATAAACTATTTACTAAGGCTTGCATAGACAAGTACTGGGTGTTTGAAGTGATGGCATCAATAGCCCCCAGAGGGATAGTCTATAAAAATCTTCATGGTTCATGAGGCAGAAGTAGGAGGTCATTTAGCTTCATTAAGTGACCTTACATCATGAAAATATACATTTTTCTGCTTAAAATAGTCATTTTAGGTGGTTATGCCCAACTTTACAAATGCCACATTAAAAAAGGGCAAAGTTTAAAATACATTTTTCTCAACATTCATTTTTGAAATAATCCTGAAGAAATCATTCGCATCCACTTTTTAGGGAAGGGACAGGGGGAATTTTTAAAAGAACAATCAGAACTTATTTTTTAGATAATGAGAATGATCTCAGGGAAATAAAGCCTCTTTAGTAAAGTTCATTAACAAGCTTATGCCAGGAGTGTGTGTGTGTGTGTGTGTGCGTGTTTCAAGTCTCTAAGAGTTTTTGTTTTAAATTCCTGTTTGTGAGCATTAGGAAAGCACCCCCTTTTGGTTCTCAGACTTTCCCAGCCACAAAATGTACTCCAGAGGGATGATTAATGTCAGAAATTAAAATACTACAAACTCTAAAACCAGATCCGAAATAAATTCAGTTGGGTAACATAAAGACGTTAGATTTGAAAATCGGAGGGGAAGCTGATTTTCTCGATGCTGTGTTGTCTAATGTGCTTTCTTTAGAGTTTCTCATTTACACAGCAGCATCCCTGCCCGATTATATTCTCAAAAACCCAGAGATCTCCCAATGGCTCTAAGCACGTGACTGGGATCTACGCTGGGATTTGCACAGAGTCTGAGCTCTGGCCTCCCGGGATGCTCTTTAGGGACATTTACTCTGCTAGCCATAAGTTAGTTACTCAGGAGGCCCATGCTTCCTCAGAAAGGATCAAAAAATGTTTCCTGAATCTGTAGTTTTTAACAAACTACTCCAGCTCTATCAAATGCTGGATTAACTTCATCCAAGCAACCAGTGACAGTGGTTCTGCTCAATTCTTGTACGAAGTCGCTGATTTCTATTAGTGCAAAGCATTTCCCTATTCAAAAAGTTTGGGCTATGTTCCCCTGGCCTTTTTCCTCCTCAAACCTGTTTCTAAGTTTATTTAGAAAACCGATTTTATTTTGTTCTTTCGTTTTTGCTGTTGCTCTTCATTTTGCTCTCAAACTGCTTTGAAAACTCTAGATGAGAGTTAAGCAATAAAGACAGAGGGATTGTTTTTAACACATTTTGGAAATTCCATTTGTTACTTTCCCTGGTGTCGTTTTGCCTTATAAGAAATTATCCATAATAAAAAAATACTACTTTTAACAAATTAGGAAAACAGCAATATCCATTGTTGTTAAAGCCTGAGAAAATAGGCTTTCTGGTGAGCTAGCTGAAGTATAAAATGGGATAAACTTTCCTACAAGGGATTTGAAAAGAAAAAAGTTTCAAAAAGCATTAAAAATCTGTTAGTCTTTAGCCTAGGAAGTACATTTCTAAGAAAGAACTGTAAAACAATGCTTTATTGAAAATTTGTTCAATTTTCAATAAAGCATTGTTAATATCAGCAAAACATCAGAAATTTCCAAAAATTAAAACTGAATAAGTAAATTACTCTACATATATAAGATGACCTAGAGAGAATGACATTGAAAAGTTTTGTACAATGAAAAGGAAATTTAAAATTGTATGTATACTGTGATTCTATTTTTGTTAAAATATTATATGTGCCTATAAATACATAGAAAAATGTTTGGATCTCACACCAACACATTAAATGTTTTTCTAGAATACATTCTCTGTAGAAGGTCGAACAGAAATAATTTCTTCTTTTCAAATTTTGTTTTTATTTATTACAGTAGGCATATGTCATTTGAGCAGTATGAAAATATGTAAATATTATTTAAACTATTGAAAGGCTAAAAAATCTAACCACGGTGAATAATTAGAACTTTTACAGATTTGCCCTGTGTGATGTGAACAGCAATTTATATAACAAAGTCTAAAAGTCAAAATTAGTTTTCATCAGATTGAATAGAACAGTGGGACTCAAGATCTAGATGCACAAATGATGAGATAGATACAAAATGTGTTCCATCCTTAAATTACTAAAACAATGTTTCCCAACACCAATATCTTTCCTCAATTTTAACTCATCAGTGTTACACATTTCCAGCACTTAATATTGCCTTTTCTGTCATAGTCAACATATAAATCAGAGAAGTCTTTCCCTCTGATTACCTCCAAAATTAGTGATATCTATTCTTTACTCAGTTGCTCTGTATAAAAATGCATTACAATTAAACTTTTTGGAAACAGCATGCTTATGTAAACATCTGAGTTACTGTCCTTGAGTGCATATCAATACTTAAAGAAAAGCCAAGACTTACATCATTCTCTAGCCCATCAGTGCCTGAATTGTGGATATCAGGATAATGTTTCAGAAACTGGGCTACATAGGTCATAATAGACTTCTCATCTGGTTTATCCACATCAACATCTGGAAAAACCAAAACCCAATTAATTTATGTTAATTAGATTATAATAATACAAGCTTTGAAATCTAGCCAATCTACCAAAGACACTATACTAAAGGCAGAAGAAAAACATGATTGATACTTAGAAATATTTTGGGGGGGACAAATGTAGTTTGAATTATACATGGCAGAAATTTTGTAATTCATAAAGATGACATTTTAAGAGCTTTTAGAAAAGTAGTACTGGTTTCATTGAAATGTCAACATTCATTGATCAAAAACCTGAGATACTATTTGGCTATTCAGGCACCTTCTAATTAATAAAATATACAAAATAGGTAAGTTTCAGAATGGTGGTGAGTGGGTAGTAGTTAAAACACAGACGTGGCACTGAATAACAATTGACCAGCTAGCTTGCATAACTACATATGGCCAAATATAGACCCCCCCCCCCCAAATATAGAGCCACAATATCAAAGTGTCATTTGGAGCGATAGAGCTATAGGTTGTTGCCAATTATAGCAGTGAATATTTCTCCAAATGAAAATCAATACAGAGAGATATTATTTACATTTGTGCTTTTCTCAAATTCTCTGTCCTTTCCTAGAGTCGTGAAAGTCATGTGTAATTTCCGGGTGTAAAACATACAAGTCTACTGAGTTGAGCAAACGCTATTGAATGTACCTTCGGGATCTAGTAGCCTGGGGATCCCCAGTTCCGTTTCAGCAATGGTGAAAGCCTCCTCCAGGTTTTCTCGGTTGGACCTTCCTTTCACCCGCTCCAGGTCCACTAGCTCCGGCCGAATAGCATGGATGACTGAATGAAAGGCAACCCCGTTTCTCCAACTCCGCCCAAAGTCTTTGATTTCTATCCCAGTCTGCCTTTATGAGTTAAAAAAATAGGATGATGTCACAGTCTGAATAGATGATACTCATTTCTCTCAAGGCCTCGTGCAGAAGCCAACGCTCTTTAGCAATAAATGATACGGGGCTAGCTATATTAGTTTCCTGGTTTTGAGAAAAATTAAGCAAAACAGTATTTTAGAGGGTCCGAAGATAAGATGTAGAAATTATAGTTCCATACTTAAAGATTTCTATATTAGGTTTTTCAGTAATAGAGATATTCAATTGAAAGCACATTTTAAAGAAAACTAGTTTAGATTAAAATGTCTGGCAAACTAATGGTAAAATTATAAAAACATATATAACAAAGTAACATTTTAAATAATAATGATAAGAAAACTGTGTTGTACATGCACAGGTTATAATAGACATAATATAATAGACATTAGATGAAATAACATCACTCAGTTCTATTTTTTTACACTATGTTCTCAAAATTTCCATGAACTGAAACATAAAACATATCTGATAAACTGATTAGCATCAAAAGTTCATAAATGCCCTTAATTTTTATCTCAGTAAACTTAAGATTTACTTTAAATTATGTTTTAGCAATGTACATTCAGTTTTCATAAAATATATTGCCCTAAAAATAGTATCATAGGATATAATCACTGGCTTTCTCACAAATATTTAAGAAACAATTTTGTAAGACTTCAGTATCTGTCAAATAGTCCTGAATTCTGTTCTAGTTCTCTTAGAGTTTCTGTCTTTGGTACATTTGTAATTTTTTTAGCCAACATACTGGCCAATATCCACCAAGCTTGGGCAGAATGTTCTATTATCTATTGATGAGTACATTAGCCTCTGGGTCCATCTTACTTTTATATCTATATTTTCCCTTTGCCCACATTTCCTCACTTAAAAACTACATAATTTAGTAACACTAATTATATCTTCTTTATGTTTATTTTTTGTCTTATTTTTGCTTTTCAAAGATTTTAAAAATAGAACTCCCTGTGTTTAGGGCTTCATTATTTTATAATGATAAGTGCTTGTTTACAACTATTTTCCGGAAGTGAAGAATAAGATTCAGATTAGATTTAGGCATCCAAAACAAAACAGAAAGTGAGATAATTTTACATGTCATTTAGGAAAATCATTCAAAAGCACAGCTTCTATGTGAACAGATCTTACCATAAAATATTGCTATGCTCAATTGAAAACTCTACTGAAATTGCTACAAAAATATATTTTTTCAAAGTAGTATTTTTCTACCCAGCATTATCACATAAATGTACACACATGTAAATTTACTATATCTAGAAGGAAACAAAACTAGAAGCAAATTATTCATCCATAAAGCTGAAGTTGACAAAGAAATCTACATTCCAGATAGAAGATGAAACCAAAGGATAAAACAAATAAATAAAATTGCTAGAAACTTTCAGGAAAAAATAACATGTAATCTTTCAAAATGTGAACCTTAGTTCACATTATTATTAAATAGAACCTGATAGTCTTACAATGAGATAACCCAGTTTAAATCTTAAATTTGTTTGTGTAAAGATTATTTCATAGGAGCAAAAATCCAAAGCAATAACTTGAATAGAATTATCTCGCATGCTACTAAAGTGTAGGGATGAAATGACTTAATCAGGCCTAGTGACATAAATGAAGAAGGAATTGGTTTTATTACAGAACTAGAGGGCTGGTGCACAAAATTCGTGCATGGAGTGGGGAGGAGGGTTGTCCCTCAGCCCAGCCTGTACCGTCTCCAATCTGTGGTCCCTCTCACAATCCGGGACTGCTGGTTCCCAACTGCTCACCTGCCTGCCTGCTTGATCACCCCCTAACCACTCCCCTGTCAGTCTGATCGATGCCTAACTGCTCCCCTGCTGGCCTGATTGCCCCCAACTGCCCTCCCCTGCCAGCCCGGTCACCCCCAACTGCCCTCCCCTGCCAGCCTGGTCACCCCCAACTGCCCTCCACTGCCAGTCTGGTCACCCCCAATTGCCCTCCCCTGCAGGCCTGGTTGCCCCCAACTTCCTCCCCTGCTGGCTTGATTACCCACAACTACCCTCCCCTGTTGGCCATCTTGTGGCAGCCATCTTTGACCACATGGGGGTGGCCATCTTTAACCACATGGGGCACTATCTTTGACCACCTGGGGGCAGCCATCTTGTGCGAGGGCATGAGGTTCAATTTGCATATTACCTCTTTATTATATACGATTTTCCTAGAATATTAGTGTTTACATTTTAACTCAAGGAAGGAGTGAAATGAGACCTAAAGCAAAGCCATCACTCAAACGTCTCCTCAAATTTTGCAGTCATGGGAAGAGGCACTCAGTATGCATTGGTAACTCACGTTCTTCAAGGTTTTCAATGTAAACAAACTCCCAGTACTTACTTGGCTGCTGTGTACTGAACCCACTTTAACAAAGCCTTCTTGGCGTTTCCTTGGATCTTGGTGGCCACCTTCCGCTTGCTGGGGGGGCTGGCGGCCTCCGAGCTGACCGTGCTGTCCACGGAGGACGTGCTGCTGGACAGGGACTGCAGCTGCGGCAGGTTGCTGGTCAGCTCCTCGATCTACGTGGGCGGGAAAAAGGTCAGCGAAAATTTAGAAATTACCTTTGTTCTTCTTTCCTCGGATGTTTCACTTTTCCAACTAAAAATGCTTTATCTTAACTCCCTTAACTCTGCTGACAAAATGTAAGTTTTTAAAGGGCAGGATGGATGGATGTCCTACTCCTTGTACTTCTTGCTGTATTTAGAACTACATCTCTGTATCTTATACACAGTAAGAAACTCTCGTCTAATCCATGTGAGTTAATAAATAAAACCGAATGGTTATCCAAACTCACGGAATGTACAACACCCAAAGGGAAGCTTAAGGTGAACTGCGGACTTTGAATGATAATGATGTGTCAATATAGGTTCATTAATGCTCACAAATATACGGCTCTGGCCAGGATGTTGATTATGGGGTGGCAATGCATGTGTGGGTGCAGGGTTATAGAGGAAATCTCTGTGCCTTAGGTTCAATTTTGCTATAAACGTAAAGCTGCTCTAAAAAAAAAAGTGAAGGCTAGATTGGCTGGTGTTGCTCAGTGGTTGAGCACTGACCTGTAAACCAGGAGGTCACAGTTTGATTCCCGGTCAGGGTCCATGCCTGGGTTGTGGGCTCGATCCCCAGTGGGGGGAGTGCAAGAGGCAGCCAATCAATGATTTTCTCTCATCATTGATGTATCTCTCTCTCTCTCCCTCTCTCTTCCTCTCAGAAATCAATAAAAAATATATTTTAAAAAATAAAGGCTAGAACTGTTATTCTGGATGGGATGGCAAATTAATTTCTCCCCTTAATGTCTAATAGGACCATAGACCTGCTCCCTTCCAGACAAAGAAAATTTTTCTGAACTTGCTATAGCAATATTTCATCTTCATTGTGTCCTGCCCACTTTTCAGATCGGGTACTTATGCCAGAATTCTTTAGGGAGGTACACGTACAACTCCTTTAGAGAGAAGAGGAGGAAATTCTGCTACCAAAAACCAATGTATGCGTGAAGGTCAGATTTCTGCCAGCTTGAGAATCAACCTCAAAAGTAAGACAAATGACAGCATTATTAAAATGCCCACCATTACTTCCCTCCATGACGTTATATCAACTAATAAGGAAGCGAGGGCACAATACCTGGAAATAGAGAATAATGGTCCACACCAGTCCCAGAACTATTGAGGGTCGGCCATCAGCAATATCAGTGGAGTTAATGTTGACTAATTTGATCTGTTTAAAAAGAAACACTGTACTAGCAATGCACTAGAGATTACAACCCATTTAATTATGCATCGTTGAGCACTTTATTAGACATCAATAAGACTTGGTCATGCCTATGTAGTGATACACATGAGTAAGTAGGGTGAGCCATAATAAAAGCAACAAGCACATGGTTTCAGTGGGAATTTCAGGAGCATTCATTAGGTGCACACAATAAAATTAACCACAAAATGAAATAAAAAACTTGGAATTGAAAAATGTGACATCATGCAAGGGATTACCAACAAAATACCAGACAGAAAAAAAGAAAAGGTTATTCTTTACATTCAGAACTTGACTGGAACTTAAAAGAAACTGTGATGAATAATTTAAGGAGATGCACTTACTTTGAAGTTTGTTACCAAATAGCATGAAACTTATGTTCTCTTTTACCTATAAAAGTCAGGAGTTAAAAATTCTAAAATTTGTACTAACCGGTGATCCTCTGTACATGGACTGACATGAAAGGCAAAGGGAGAAGATGATATATACAAAAAAATAATCTTTGAAAACCAGCATCGTTTGTTCAAAGGGAATAAAAACGCAGGAAGTAAGTGTAGAACATTATTTGCAGAATAAATTTTAAAGACAAAGGAAAGCCAAGAAGTAGTAAAGTAGAAAGACTGATAGTGTTTAGTTCCCTCTTCGGGGCATTGATAATTATAAAGTGTTCAAGACACATGTTCATCTGTCTATAATTTTTCATTTCAATGCCTTCCCAACTGTCAAAAAAGTTATTTCCTCCATCCTAGCAAAATGGATTTTATCTCAGTCAGTCTCCATAGAATAACTAGAACTACTTATCCTTTTCGTAATCTCTAAACAAAGACAAAAATTAATAATAAAGGACTTCTTAAACTTCTAGCTCAATAATTCTCAGCCACAATTTCATTAGCTGTTTTATTAATTGCATCACTGCTTCTGTTTGAGTGATATTAGAAGTAACCTAAGTTCTCATTCCTAGGAGCGTGGTTAAATAAACTCTGGTACATCCAGACCATAGAATACTATGCAGCTGCGAAGATGAATGAGGAAGCTGTCCCTGAGCTGACTTGGGTGGTTTCCAGCATATGCTGTTAACTTTAAAAAGCAAAGTGTGGGAGTGTATCCAAAAGCACACTCCCCTCATGGCAAAAAGAAGGTGGTATATGAAGAAACATCTGCTCACCTGTGCAAAAGAAATACAAGCATGATCAATGAGAAACTAGAGAGACCAGTTACCTACACATGGGAAAGGGAGTGAAAGGGAAGGAATGATAATGGAGAAGTAAAGATGAGGAAGGCACTTTCCTAAATATAACTTTTGCTCTTAGAATCGTAGTAATGATCTCATTCCACCCCCACCCCGCAATTAGTCAACTAGAATGTGTGTGTTAGGGGAAGGTTCTGAAAAATGGAATATAACTCTATTTCAATGAGTAACACTAAAAGGGACAGGAAGAACAGAATTTGCATGCAGTTCTTTTGGTCCTTATCATTACAATATCCAGTCAAAAGACTGCTTCTGAATTTGCTTCTTTTGACTGGATATTGTAATGATAAGGACCAAGAGAACTGCACGCAAATACTGTTCTCCAGTTAGTCAATCTGTTTCTCATAGGGACATGGGCCAGCCATTCTGAAACTATGTTACGTGCTGAGTTGAAATCAGAAGTATCAGTTTGAAATAATGGTTTATACACACGTATATGGGAGAAGTGAGTGAGCGCGCGAGAGAGATATCCCCAGGTTAGTAAACATATTTTCTAGATCTGTCTGTTGGGAGGGCCTAGGAGCAGTGAAACCTCAGTAGCAATGAGCACATCGAGCACTCAAATCTTGGTTTCTAAATGCCATTTGCTAATAAAAGGACCCCAGCTTCCTTAGAGGAGGACTGGGGCAGGGAAAATACAGGATATGCAGGAGCCAGACTGAAGAAACTTAATGGCTAAAATTTGAACAAACCAATAAACTAAAACTATAGAATAAAATAAATATCCACAAGTTTGGGCTAAAATAAGTAATTGAATAAATAATTGGAGGAAAAAGAAAATAATTTCTTACATTACAAATGAGGGAAATATAAAATCACCATTAGGCAAACAGCACAGAAATAATTACTGAAGGAAATCAATGATAAAATTAGTGAGCAAAGTTTAAGAATAAACAGAATATTAGCCTGATGTCAATGACCTCCCTTAAGTTTTTTCTCAGTTATAATATAAAGGGAAGATAATAATTTTACCATAAAAGAAACACAGCAACTGTCCTTACCATTGATCAGGATTAACATGACCAGCAGTGAGACCTGTCAGTATCCTATATCCACTAATATGATGCGCTGACAAGAATACAACACCACCTCCTTGGAATTCTTACAAAATATGCATCACTTCCATATAATCATAAAATTGAGAAGCATTTTCTCAAAATAACTGGCCCCCAGTTATCAAAAGTGTCAAAGTTATGAAAGACTAGGAAAGAATGAGCAAGTGCCATAGAGTGGAAGGGACAAAGGATCAAATGCAAAGTGTGGGATTCATTGTATCCTGAAGAGAAACAAGACATTGGAGAAAAACTGATGAAATCAGACTAATGTCTATGCTTTAGTTCATAGCATCAGACCAACTTGAAGTTCCGTATTTTTATAATTGTACTCTGCATACACACATGTACTATGTATAAGTTGTTAGCTTTAGAGGCAGGTGAATGAAGCGTAGACATGAAATCTCTTTGTGCCACTTTGTGCCACTTTTCTGTAAATCTAAAATTATTTTTACAATAACACTGCGTGTGTGTGTTGTGTAGATCACATGCAGAGTTTTCACTCTGCAGCCAATATTGAAAACATCTGTACGCCCACACCTTCCTCTTCAAGTGTTTTGATTTTGTCTCTTACCCTCCTTCCTTCGAGGAACTTCAGCGCGGTGCCGATGTTAGCCACCGCGTGGATCCGCTTCATACGGCGTCCTTGCTCACACGGCTATGAAAGGAGAATAGGGATAGAGCAAAATGCACACATTCAGAAGATGGCTCAGTAAAAGATAAAGAAATAAAAATAGACTTATAAAATCTATTGAGGTATATTTAAACATACTCGGAGAATATTTATAAAGATGGGCAGGTATACGAAGGGGCATTATCCACACAGCACCTTAAAAGTTTACTGATATACTCAGCAAAGGCATTTGCCTTTCAGGTTTCTGTATGTCTTAGAATGGAAATTCACAAAATTCCTATGCTGTCTACTGACACTGTCATCCTATAAATTAGGAAACACTTATATGAAAAGTAGCCTTTATGTGAGGACCTGGGGTATATAGGAAATCTCTGTACTTTCTTTGTAATTTTGTTGTAAACCTGAAACTGCTCTAAAAAAAACTAAGTCTTTGAAAAGGGGTACTCTTGGTAACTCACCTTTTTTTTTTCAGTTATACTGACATGAAAGGTTATTGACAATGTTATAACGTTTCTAGGTTTGGATCATCGAAATATAAAGGCCAAGGTTTAAAAGTAGTATTGTGAGAATGAAAATATTATCTACACAAATGTATGTTCTGATTACTTATGTTTGAGTTACTAAAATCATCATGTGCTTCCTATGTACCACAATGTTAAGTTTAAAGCTCAAAGTGATTTAAATAATGTAGATAGGATTAGCCTCCTTACATTGATAGGAACCAAATGGATAACTGAGGTGAAGTAATGTCTCCATTATCCCATAGCTGGTAAACTGGTTTCTTTTCCGTGACACCAGACCCTAACGAATCTCCCACTGCAGCTCAAACCGAGTACCTATTCCTTCCTAATTATAGTGTACTAGGTAAACACATGTATGATATTTTAAACAAATATTTAAATAGAAAATGTACTTTTTAAATTTTTGACTTTCATTTGTTCTTTATTTTGGAACCTCCGTTATACGTGACATAGTCCTACCCTTGATCCATACATGGCCCATTTATTTATTTGTTTGTTTTTAATCCTTACCCGAGGATATTTTTCCTTTGATCTTTTAGAGAGAGTGGAAGAGGGAGGGAAAGACAGAGAGAAACATCGAGGTGAGAGAAACACATCGATTGATTGCCTCCTGCATGTGCCCTGACCAGGGCCCGGGCAGGGAGGAACCTGCAAGCAAGGTACATGCCCTTTGGTCCGCAGGCCCATGCTCTATGCACTGAGCCAAGCCGGCTAGGGCTAGTTATTTATTTAATTAGTTATTTTTTATAATGTAAACAGCACCTACAAACCTGCCAACTGAACAAAGCCAGGATCCAGAAATTACATCTGAAAGCCAATAACGCCATCATTCATTTCATTCATCTACCTGCCTTCCTATGTCCATGGCAACCATCACACTAAATCCAGTCCACTGCTCTTCTTTTATATAAATTCATGTCATGTATATGCATTATTAAAAACAATATTTTTTTTTAGTTTTTACATTTATATAAAGTTATCACTGCATTAATCTTTTGAGACTTATTTTTCCACATAATATTTTGTTCCTAAGATTCATCGATGTGGTTGCCTGTCACTGTATTTCATTCATTTTGACAGCTAGTATATTATGTGCTGTGTATCTCCTCTCCTTTTGCAGTGAATCTGGGTTATTTTCAAGTTATGTCTGCTTTGACCTATGCTAATGTACAATGGCAGAATTATATTGGCACTTAAATAATATACTTCTTAAATACATCCATTTGAATTGTAATGAAGTTCTTTAACCTTCTAGGAAATAGCGTGATTCAGGAGGATATATACATACGAACAGCTATATTTAGCAATCAAGGGAGTATGTATTTCAGTCCAGTGCCTCTTACACCCTAACACTTAGCCAGCTCATTTCGTTCATGCATACATCGGTGTCCCCAAATTGGCTGTTCATGTGTCTTGTTTCATTTTTCCCAAAGCAGAGCCTGAGAAAAGGACTTGGCTGCGTGTAGTTTATTGGGGAGATGATCCCAGGAAGCAGGAGTGAGGGTTCGTGAAAAGTGAAACACGGAAGTGGGAAAAGCTAACAAAGGGTGTGCTCTGGAGGGTCCCGCTGTGGACAAATGGGCTCAGTTCCCCTGGGAATCCCATTGGGCATGCTAGGAGATCTGTAAAATCTGCCTCAGAACCATTCCTCCTGCAGGTGCCAGGCTGGAGCAGTTATTCATGGACTCCCACTGCCATTGGTTGAGGGTCCTCTGGGACCACACTCCTATACTTGAGGGCTCCGTGGTGCAATTTGTGGCTTTGATAAGCCCGGAGGGCAGAATCCCAGAGGTATGCTACCAGTGCTTGAGATCAGATGCTGTCGGGGGTGGGGGGGGGAGCGTGCTTGGGGGTAACGTCCACCACTGAGTGGCTGACATTAGACGTGAGCAGAGATGGCATCCGGGCCACAGGAAGCACCTGCTATGAATCAAACTAGAAAATGACTTATACAACAGTACTATCGGTTTGGATTTTTCAATAAACAACATCTTCCAAAAGCTACTTTGAGGACTCTCTTCACAAAATTAACTAGAAATTTATGTCCAGGCAAAAGCAATTAAAACGAAACAAAACACTAAGTTACCCAAGAAATAATGATTGTGTAGCACTCGTCAAGATGCGATAGATACAGAAAAAGATAAGTACGCCCCGTTTTGAACCCTGTGTATACAACATGATGAAGACCGTTTCCTGAGCTCCTTTCTCTAATTATGGTAAACAGCATTTATCATCCTTACGTCTGCAAACTACTTATTTCTCGATCTCTCTGAAATAAAAAATAAACATAAGCCAGAAAAAAATATTTTATGATCTGCGTACTGTAGGAAGAACGTGGCGCTCACTGTCAGTGCTGCTTGTCACTCTGATGCTTTCTCTGTCTGTGAGAGCAAATGGTTCAGAACGTGCTGTTCCTGTGACAAAGCACTGGTGTTGGAGGGTGGCCACAAGCTTATGAAAAACTGCCATGTTGATTTCAGCTCACTTTTCAACGAAGGGCTTTATAAACACACGGGAATGGACCAACACTCCTTTCCAAGTGTCAAGCTAACACTCGCTAACACGTGAGGTAGATGTCTGTGTGCAACCAAGCTGCCTGGGTACCACACGGATGCAAGAGTTAACCATGATTGACTGACCACTGAGGAAGTCTCTGCTCTTAGTTCTAAGGTTGCTGCTACTATAGACACTGTTTTAAACCTACTAAAGGTGTGAAGGAATGAGAAAGGGAATGTATTCCTTGCTCCCAGAAGTGACCAATAGACTAGTGCAGTGGTCGGCAAACTCATTAGTCAACAGAGCCAAATGTCAACAGGACAACGATTGAAATTTCTTTTGAGAGCCAAATTTTTTAAACTTAAAACTTCTTCTAACACCACTTCTTCAAAATAGACTCGCCCAGGCCGTGGTATTTTGTGGAAGAGCCACACTCAAGGGGCCAAAGAGCCGCATGTGGCTCGCGAGCCACAGTTTGCCGACCACGGGACTAGTGTTTCCTGCATCTTACTGACTACAAGGGAGAAAAACAGTATCTTATGTGGGCAGAGTCCCTTCCACTCCCAACTCCACGGCCAATTCCAGATGGGAAGAATTCGATGAGTCTGGTCACCGAAAAAAATTCTTACCAGTTTCTGCCCAGACAGGACTTCCAGGAGAGCAAGCAGCTTAACACCATCTTTCATGTCTTCAAAAAGATCTTCAACCACCAGTGCGGGTTTCCGCTATAAATTAAAAAAAAAAAAAAAGAATAAATGCAAAAACCGCTTGTCTCTTTCTGTCATACCTTTGCTACTCATTGTGGTGACATCTGCGGGGAGATTTCTAAAATACCTAAATGAGATTTACTTGGATATGATTGCCAACCACCTTTTGATAGCTGTAAGGAGAAAACCAATCCTTTGGAGACAAACTTAATATTCACAAACTTCGGGAGACTTGATGCTGGGGCTTTCACATACACACAAGCATCTTTCTAGAAAGGGATTTTGTCAAGGATGGGTGGTGTGGAATAAGGGAAGGGAAAGAGGGCACTCTCAGTGCAAAAGATGGGAGACATTACAGCAGGATGTAGAAGGGGAGCAGGAGGTGCCCAGCTAACCTGGACCAGCCTTCCCACTTCACTGAAGAGCATACTTCTGGGGCTTAAACCAGGTGCCCACCTCCGTCGGACACTCTCCAGGCGAGCTCCTAGCTCAGTGACCTGCAGTGGGCGCCCCGCTAGCACAGCCCAGGGCGCAGCTTTCAGCTCCGGCGGCTCAGCTGGCTGTGTGCTGTCTCACAGCCTGGCAAACCCTCTCTCACCGTGTGGCTTTGAACCCAGAGGATCCTAAGTGCAAGAGTACAGACTAACCAGGGCAAAAGCATCAGCACCACTGGGCAAAGGAATCCACGCCCACTTACAACTCATAGAGGGTCTTTTATTGTTTATGAAGGTCATTAAAATACTTCATAGGCTGGGGTTCATCGACCTTGAATTAAGGTCTGTCTTGGCTCAGAAGAAAGTAAAGAAGTGATGATGCTCATCAGATTTCCCAGAGGATAATATATTTTTTTCTATGTATCACCTGGGTTCAATCTCTATAGTTTTCTGATTCTGAGTCGTGTTAAAGGCCTGATGCTGGATTCCTGACTCTCAATTTTCTTTCTTTAAAAGAAGAGATTTTTATGTAGCCAAATGTTTTACTGAAATGTGACTTGTTTCACTACCCACTGACATGAAGCATTTACATTTCTCTTATGACTGCATGAATTATTCTCTAAATGGTACAATTCCAATTTTAAACACATTTTTCTCTCTTTATAAATTGAAAAGCTGAATACATTTTGTTCTCATGCTGTGAAATGCATGTTCAAAAATAACAGTTTTCATTGGTAATCATTCTCTTTTAAATTCCACTTTTGAGACTGCTTATTATTTATGTAGCAAAAATGTAATAGTGACTTTATATTCAAAGCATATAAATAAAATTATTCAGGATAAAATGAGCCATTGCAATGAAAACTATTCCATGTAATAAGAATCAAAATTATTGCGTGAGCTATACATAATCATTAGAAATATGGCCTACTTATCATTGCAAATGTCCATTTGCATCTTAAAATTTAAAAACAGTTGAAAATGAGGAAAAAGTTCATACATATGTAATATATTAGTGAACAAATACAAATAAAGTTTTTCACAGATCGTGTTAACCTGAAAATATATAAAGAAAATTAGAGCAGAGGATTTTCATGAAATAATAAATATGCCAAGACATTTGATCCCCAAACGCAATAAGTTGCATCCATACGTCCATTTTGTCTTAAACATACACAGGCCTCTGCCACTTTGCAGGACATTTTCTCTTGACCTCACTCCTGCCTGGCCTGTTTCTCCTCTACCGTGCTCACTGCTTCCTTCCCCGCCAGCTGCTCCTGCCCAGTGCTCCTGGGAGCGGCCCTCACACCAGCCGTGACCACTGAGCAGTTCCATAGCCCACTGGCCTCTCTGTTTTCGGCTCTGCTGGTACCATCATCCCCTGGATCTGCTCCTCCCAAAACCTCTTTGACCAGCTTGCCTGGCGTCCAGGCCTCTATTCCTCCTCTCTCTCTCCTTTCTTCCTATCTATGGCCAATCACCAAACTCAATCCCAACGTCTCTGGTCTTCACGAAACTGTGCCTGGATGGGCACGACCCTTCAATCCTTCCTTAAGTGTTCTCTCCTAAACACTGTTGAGCATATGGTAGGCACTCAGTGTGTTCGGTAGGCTAATTGAAAGGATGTAATTTTCTCTGAATGGATCTTTAAATGTGGTATATGGGTTCTAGGCAATCACAGACTGTCACACAACACAGGCCTAGAAGTATCTTGTTTCTGAAGTCCTTGGTCACCATAGGAACTCATTACATACTTGTTGACGGAAGGAATGAATGAATTTTTCAGTCTGTGCATGGAAATGAAGAGTAGATGATTTTGTTTGAACACAAATACTTAGAATACCTTTACTTTCCTCTTTTGCTTCTTAGCAAATTCCTGGTCCGTTTTCATCACTCTGTTTATATGTAATCTTTTTCAGTTATTCAATGAGAAGTAACTACTTCTTCTGTCCCAAGTATGCTGTTCAGATGACAAGGATCACATTCTTTTATAGTTAGCTATTTACAGTCCTGTGTCCCCAGTGACTCAGATCCTGAGAAGTCAGATTTTTCTTTATATACTTAGTACCGAGCACAGTGCTCAGCACTAGTTGTCAGTAAATATGTAGTTAGTGACTAAATCGCACTCAGCAGGGGCATTTACAAATATCTTTTGGAATCTGAGGGAGGAGATAGGCACAAATAAAACCATAATGCCAAAATCTCTCTTTCTGTAGGAAATATGAGTTGTTTCTGAAAATTTCCCACAGTGTCTTCCTACACAAAGTGAGCAGGTGCAGTCTGAGGGCTATCAACACACAAAATAGAAATTAGGGAAAAATATGTCCATTTAAAATAAAAACACTTCTATCAATTTAATTAGTAATATACAGGTTTTATATTTTAAGCACACCGAATTATAGGATCTAGCATTATGTAATCAATTCTTTATTTAATACATCAATAAGTAAAAGAGGGAGAAAATAAACCTCCAGCCAACCTACTGCAAAAAGTTGGCAAAAATAAACACTAATGAATGATTATATAGACATTCATTTCAGAGAGGAAGGGAGAGAGAGATAGAAACATCAATGATGAGAGAGAATCATTGATTGTCTGCCTTCTGTACTCCCCCTACTGGGGATGGAGCCTGTATCCGGGGCACGTGTCCTGACAGGGAATTGAACCGTGACCTCCTGGTTCATAGGTCAACGCTCAACCACTGAGCACACTGGCCCAACTAGCGAATGATCTTTATATTTCTACAAGCACCATCCAACCGCACATAAGTATTGTGTGAAACCAAAACACAAAACAAAACAAAAACAACTCCTCCATTTATCAAAAATTACATGAGAATAAAAAAGTCCTACTAATGATTGAACAAGCTGAACAAGCTTTGCTATCCCTTTTTGCTTAACGCATTATTTACAATAGCAAATGATCAGTTAGAGGAGACCTATACTATTGTGGCTGCTCACACTTTTTTTGTGTGTGTGCAATGTTATAATAGAAAACCTTCCGGCTAAAATGTCTCTCCTGTCACATATGTAAGCACTTATGGCGCCAAACTGATTAATGTGGTAGATTCCGGTCATGGTCCTAGAAGCCAAGAGGGAGATTCAGAAAGGAGGGCAATTTATTGGAGTCTGACTTAATGGAAAATAAAGATAATGTGGTTTTGTTACTCACCAATTTGCAGTTTCAGGCACTAGATAGAGATCTATAAGGCACTTTTCAAGAGCACAATTATCTTTTTTTTATTAAGATGAAATTATGAAAAACTTTTTTTGGTAAAGCGTTTGGAAAAATTACCTTCCTTTTGGCCCTGTCAGTCACATTTAGATACGCCACAGATATTCATGCTGAATCTGAGGTCATTAGGAGAATGGAACCTCCTGACTATGTGAGGGAGACGGAGATGGGAGAGAAGGAAAGGAGAAAGAGGTACTTGCCTCTGTGGCTTCCCCTTCTAGAAGCTCTCCTCAAACTAGGCTTAAACTCTAGTTCTGGCTCTAAGAGGACTGCCTGGTCTCTAAAAGTCTCTAGCAACTCAGGGAAAATGCGCATGCTCTGTGCCAGACTATACCTTGGTGTTAACTCCTGATTGGAGCAGATGTTATAGCATTTTTCTCTCTTTCTTCTCCTGTCCCTTTATTGTTGCTGTGCAGCCCCTTTAATGACATGTAATGAGATCCACTGCCTTTCTCTTAGGACTTAAAAGAGATCGAATGTTTCTCCTTGAACTTTATGAACTATTTGAATGCCCAGGTAGCTGACATAATTTTTACTATTTCCTGCATTTGGGGAAAATATTCCTTAATGTGTGTGTGTGTGTGTGTGTGTGTGTGTGTGCGTGTGTGTGAATAACTTGTGTCACTTTACTAGTCTATAAACACCAGTACATATTTAACCCTTCCCCTCATCTATTTTCATATTTTTATTCATCAAAGGATGGCCATGTTTGCCATGCGATGTGTTGATTTTATGCCCCTAGAAAAAAATTACATTAACTAGGGGGAAGGATTAAGAGAATAATTTTTACGAAAAAGAAATATCAGACATAGCTATTAGCTATTTGGCATAAAATATTTTTTTAAATTCTCACACTTAAAATATTGTGTATGAAATAAAAACAGTTGGCACATAAAGTGAATATGGCTACTATTACAGACTACATTTATAAATTCCAATGTGTACTAGACGTTTCTGTGGCTTAGACATTTATACATTCTAATTTAGTTGATGTTTTGATAAGGATGAAAGAGGGAAGGCAAGGAGAATAAGAAGAGTAGGAAAGAATGAATAATATATTGTTAAATGCCTCAATGTGCCAAGCACTATGCTGGAGGCTTGTACAAGTTATCTTAATATTCATAATCACCGTGTATGGGAGTATCACCCCCTCTTTAAAAGCAAGGAATCAATCTCAGAGAGGTTAAGCCACTGACCTAGATCACACCCCAAGTAAATGACTAGATTTGAGCCCAGGTTTATTATACTTTGAGCCACCTTGTTAAGCAGGAAGCTCAGTATAAAAATTAACATTAATTTTTTTCTGAATAATGCACAAATCTATAAATGTGATTTTTAAATTTAATATCATATAAAATAATATTGACTAATCAGCTGAAATGTCTGCCATTCTATTAGAAGCACTGTTATATCATTACAGTTAAAGGACATGGGTTGGAATCAGCACAGGTAAAAGAGCATGGAGCGAAGCTCGGGAGAAACCATGTGTGAGCTTCCAGAGGTGAGTGGCCTGTCCCCTCCCCGTGGAATTGCACAGGGACATGCTTAATTTCCCATGCTTCCATAACTGACTTCAGCTTCTTCAACTCCATCTCTTCCCCATCCCTGTCCCCCCGAAAGCAGGTGTTCACCATAAAACACATCATTAAGGTAAACTTATCAAAGCAGAACAATATGGCCCAAGGCCTCAGGTGGACAAAACACTCTTTTCAGGTGTAATATTCCAAGTGCTCAGAGGTTAGCTCACAGGAGCAAGTCAAGGCCATTCTTTCAGACATGGCTTTATTTGAAATGTACAGGGTTTGAGCAACCAGGTCTGCGGAGTTAATCCTTTTCTGCCCAGTCAGCATTTCCCTCCATACCCTGATGCACCCAGAATCTTTTTGATAGATCTCACTTCCTGGCATCTAAAATCAATGGAACAGACTGTGGAATCTCAGAGGGAAGGTGAGGGAGGGTGGGTAGGTGGGAAGAGATCAACCAAAGAACTTGTATGCATATATGCATAATCCATGGACACAGATAATGGGGTGGTGAAGGCCTGGGGTAGGGGATAGGGATGGGCTAGAAGGGGTCAATGGGGGAGAAAAGGGGACATATGTAATATTTTCAACAACAAAGATTAGAAAAACTAAAAAAAATACATTTCATTCACTTGCCACAAATAAAGCACAACTGACATGTGTGTCTGTTTGGTGATTGCTTAACAAGCACTGTTCTGAGTGTCATAATTGACATCGCAGTGCCCACCCACTCCCACTCCATGGATTCACACAAGGAACCAAGACTAAATTCATTCTTTATTCACAAGCTTCTGCATTTTTAGGGGAACCTGGTTGTATTTGATGTAAGAAGATGTTTTATAATGTTTTGACCAATGAATACTGGTAAATGAAGAAGGTGAAAAGAGTAGGTGAATAATTAAACACATACACACAAAAATTCTTAGATAGATAGATAGATAGGTAGATAGATAGATGATAGATAGATAGGAGCCATTTTGCATAGACAAGTGTATGCTTATACACTGAGTGGCCAGATTATTATGATCTCTGAACGCATAATAATCTGGCCACTCAGTGTATATCTTATATAATAAAAGGCTAATATGCAAATTGTCCCCTTGACCAAGAGTTTGACCAGCAGGCAGGCCGGCCAACCACCCATGTCCACTTCCCCTGGCCAGGCTGGCTGGACCCCACCCATGCACGAATTCATGCACTGGGCCTCTAATGTATGTATGTATGTATATATATACACACACACACACACATATACTGAGTGGCCAGATTATTATGCATTCAGAGATCATAATAATCTGGCCACTCAGTATATATCCAAATTATAAAAAAGTTAGCAGACTAAAATATTTTTATCATTTTTAACTGTGTAATAGCAGGGCAATCACATGCACAGCAATTAAGGTGAAAGAAGTTTTGGGTGTTAGACTGAAACCAGTAATATAAGAAGAAAGCAAACCTACTTTGAAACATTACTGGCATATCATCACTTTATCAGCAGATCTACACATCTGCTAGAATCTTAGAATTCCTTAGTGACAAATATCACATAGCCATTGAGGAAATGAACAACATGTAAGATTTAGTCTTTAGCCAAGGAGAAGACAAAATCACCTATCCCATACCAGAAGCAACCCAGGTCGTCATTCATCATTAATACTTTTAGTCTCAGAACAAGTGGGCAGCCTAGATGCTTTGTCCTCTTAGAGAAGAATCTCTCAAGACATTGTATGTCACAAAAAATAGCTACAGCATTTTACTCTAAAATACTAAGTACATACCCTAGGGTTTAAAATGCATACTTGCTAGATACCGAGTCACACCAATCAAACTGTGGAAAAGTTCTAAAGGAACAGCTGATGACACAGATAACTCTTTACTCCGATTGGGATACACCCACCATTGAGCACCCTCAGGCTCGCTGGAATGGCACAGTCATAGCCTGAGATAGTCCCAGGTGGTGGGTAAAGCAGTCCCAAGGCAAGGGCTGGTTCTCAAGGTGTATTCTGTGCACCTTGAACCCTGTGTACACACAATGGCCCAGCACTCTTAGAGCCAGACAAACCACTCCCGCTGGTTTATATAAATGTTAAATAGGAGCTATTTCACAGGCTGAGGGACAGTATGTGGAAAAAGTCCCATCCAGGACCAGTCTAAAATGTTTGCATGCTCTGATGGTTATCTGATGGGTGGGAGCAACAAGGTAAACAACAGGAACAGAGAGAGAGTGGGAAGGGAAGAGGGGTTGACCAACAGATGTGGAGCAAATTACCTCCCCCAAAGGTTGGCAAAGAGCCCGCCACATGAAATGTGCAAAAAAAAAAAAATGCCAAAGTAGCCTCAGACCAGATCGGTGAAATCATGATGCTAACCATAGACAGTAACCAAATAAAAGTAATTCCATATCTAAAAGGTTTTTTGCTTTATTCAGAAAATCAAATTAGATTGTCCCAATATCTCCAGAAACCAGGTGAAGTAATTTGAGAATTTTATGTGTAATCTGTTTTTCTTTCTTTCCCTTTATAACAGCACCATTGCGATTATTTTCCACCTCTACTTGGCAAAAGTGAGAAGATAGTTCCTATTCTTTTTTGTTTCCAATGACAGATAGAGCAATCATTTCCACTTCCTTAATTATTTCATTCAATTCCGAATAAATGTCCTAAAGGCGGTAACTGCCCTCCAGAACACATTTAAATCTGCTGGGGAAGCTCTGCTCTTAACAACTTGCACATGTAATAAAATTCTTTTCATTTTGTATAATAGAAACATATTCCTCAAGTTATTTGTTTGATTCAGTACAAAGTTGGGGTTATTCTTAACCTCTTTTTTTCATACCTCAAATCAGATCCATCAACAAATCTGTTGACTTTATTTTCAAAACTCATTCAGAATCCAACCACTGCTCACCAGCTCCACTGCTCTATCTTGGTTCCAGACACTGGTCTCCTGACTGGATGACTTCAACAACCTTCTAATTCTCCTCCCTCCTTCTGTCCTGGACCCTTCTCAGTCTACCCTCAATAGAGCCAGTTATTTGCCTTCTCTACCATCCATCTCTCCCCATCCTATATAATAAAAGTGTAGTAATAGTATGCAAATTGTCCCCTCGACTGGGAATTCGTCCTGGCGTTTGACCAGGGGGCGGGGCCGGCCGAGGTAAGGGAGTTGACCAGAGGGAAGGGCCAGCTGGGGGAAGGGAGGGAGTACATGGCCAGCAGCCAGCAGCTGCTACGGACCCTACCAGTACACGAATTTCATGCACTGGGCCTCTAGTTAGAATATAAGTGCCATAGTGAAGGGGTTACTGTACTTTTTCTGTTTTGATCACTGCTACATTCTCAGTACCTAGAATATTGCTGAGCATAAAAATAGCACTTTAAAATATTTATTGAATTAATGTACAAATAAATAAGATATTTCTAAAAGAAGGAACTTTGATAAATATTATCAAAATGTTTATTAATCTGCATAAGTTTGTTAGAACTATACTTATGTTATCAATAAATTAATATTCTGTTAATAAGTGAATGATTGCTATTTGTTTTGGAATGATCATTTTTCTTCATAACCTTTCAGTTACGTATTTGGAAAGAACGAATTTACCAGTATGTTTAGGATTACCAAGCTACAGTAGCTTTAGAAAAACAACTGAAGAATGGCTTCTGGAGTGAATTATTCCATTTCCCTTTTGCTCTTTGCTTCTTTCTCTCCTCATCTTAGTTCATTAATGATCCCACCAAAGTGTATACAGGAAACAGATGCGAGAAAATTCAGTCCTGAAAGTGTTTCATGGTAGCTTTTAGCAGTGTTGGTGGAAAGACAACTGAAGAACAAAGCAGCCCCCAAAGTTATATTGTACGAATATGAAGATGACAATCAAAGTCATATTAGCCTAGGTTACTGAAAAAACATAGAAAGCCAAAAGTATCCCTTTTCAAGAAATGTATGAATGTTACTTGGTATTAAGACAAACTGTACTCTTAATAGAACCTAGTATCAGTGGAATTGTGCCCCCACCCCCCCCCCGCAAGCTATGTGGAAGTTTTAACCCCAGTACCTCAGAATGTGATCTTATTGGGAAACAGAATCTTCAGAGAAGCAATCAAGTTAAAATGGGGCCATCAGGATGGGTCCTAATCCACGATGCCTAGGGTCCTTATACAAGGGGAAATCTGGGCACAAACACAGAGGCAGGGACTGAACCAATGCAACAAACCAAGGAAGGTGAAATCATGCAGGCCGCCCCCAGCAGCTGGAAGAGTGTCAGAGGGAGCATGGCTGTCTAGCCTCGGGAACGGGAGACAATCAGGGTCTCGTTCTAAGCCACCTAGTATGTGGTACTTGGTTATGGCAGCCTTAGCTAACTAATACAAAACCTAACTAATCTTTTATGGTGCTTTTTTTTTCAGTTCTTCTAAAAAGTAAAATATGCTCATATCATGCCTGAGGTCATCTGCAAATTACAGCGTTTCAAATGCTCAGTGCCTGCCCTTAATAGCCCCAGAGATCTAAGGCAGGCGGATGGAGAAAGGGCTGTTTATTGCATATTGAAAGAGAAGCTCCATTTATAGAAATGCTAAACAATGGCTATTTGAGACCTATTTTCCCCCTAGAGGACACTTTGCCAAACTATATATGTATTTCCCAGCCAACTGTCATAAAAAATGAATCAAGGGTGTTTAAATCCAAATATAACATTCTATTTCATTTGTTAAAATGAGAGAAAATGCAAGAACTACAAGCACTTGATAAGAGTATAACCAATATTAATGTCAAGATTACTTATACTATCTTTTTCTAATTAAATATCTAACTCATGAAAGTTTTTATGAAAACGCATCTTTAATTGTTCTCTTTGGGGGCCAAGATGGCACTATATAATTACATTACTCTACAGACCTTGCATAAAAATTGGGAATTTCCTAAGAAAGCAATTTAAACATATGAAAGAACTAACATCTTTTGAACTGTCAATTTTAAAAATATTCCAACATAAATGTTTTATTCAAAAATGCGAACTATTCTGTTAGATCTGAAAAGCATGTAGCCATTTGGTGTGAATCCTTTCAAGTTCAAGTCCACCTCTTTCCTCTCTTCCCCTCAACCCCATCCTGAACTTAGGTGTCTCCAGGCCCATTCTTCCTATTCCCACTCTGGTCTCAGAGAAAAGGGAAGTCTCTCCTCTAGTCCAAACCTCCACCTCCACCTGTGCTCTTAAAACAAAACAAAACAAAACAAAACAAACAAACATAATGTATATTGATTTCAGAGAGGAAAGGAGAGGGAGAGATAGAAACATCACTGATGAGAGAGAATCATTGATTGGTTACCTCCTGCATGCTCCCTATTGGGGATTGAGCCCGCAATCTGGGCCTGTGCCCTTGACCGAAATCAAACACGGGACACTTCAGTCCACAGGCCGACGCTCCATCCACTGAGCAACACCGGCTAGGGATCCACCTGTGCTCTTAATTTCTCTCCCACTCCGCCTCTTTGGAAGCCTTTGTCTTCAACATAACTTTATTTTCCTTCATTCCAGCCTCTCCCTCTCTACTAGTTCTTGATTCCTTTCAATACAGATACACTTAAAACCACCCTTACCAGACCCCATGTGCTACTTTAGCTAATACTCTATGTCATGAACATGTAATTCACACTCAGTGTCCTAACATCCTTACTTTTCATGTGCTCATCATTTTGCTGGAGTCTGAATTTTTCAATGACATGACCTCTCCCAGTGCTGGCCAGTGACTTCCTAACTGCCAAATCAAATGGGTTCATCTCTATCAAGTAATTTCTCTAAAACTGAAGTTATTAGCTCTTCCCCAAACCTGTTGTATGCTCAAACTCTGTAGTGGTCTTAATCATTTGTTCAAGTCAGAAACTAGAAGTCATTATTGACTCTTTCTTTTCTAAGATTCCAATTTATAGCCCAGTCCAATCCTACACACCGTTCCCTTTCTCCACTCCCCACCACCATTTTAATCCAAACTGCCCTCGCCTCCCATCTGACTTATTGCAAGTTCACTCTACCTCCAATCTCACTGTATTCTCTTCTCATTTATTTGAGAGAGATGGAGAGAGGGAGGCAAAAGGGGGAGGGGCAGGAAGAAAGGTTTAAAAAGATTGAGAGAGAGGTTTAGGGCCAGAGTGATCATTTCATTTTTCTGCCTAAGAACCTTTAATGTACCTCACTGCCATGACACAATGTTCAAACTCTCTTAATGACTGATCTTTGTCTTTTTCTCTGTTGCCACTCCATTCCTGGAACCCACGTTTTCAAGTACTCCTGAATATCTTCCATTTCCTTTACTGCACCACACTCTTTCTCACATCTCAACTTTTGAAAACATTGGTACCCAATCCCGGGCCATTTTTCAGGCTCCAGCTCAAATGTTTCTTCCTGTGAAAGCCTGTTCGATGCCCTCCTTCAGATGACCTGCGGGTTGGTGGTGTCTGCCATGTGCTCCTGACACCCTACACTTCCCCTCCCATGGACTTTCCCACCCACACTTCACTGTGACGGTCTCTTCTGCGGACTGTCAGTTCAGCCACGGCATGGGCTCTCCCTGCCTTTGTTTACCCCTGTCTCCAGGATGCCTTGCACAAAAGAGGTGCTTGAAAAGTATCTGCTGCATGAAGAGCTGAGTAAACAAATGACTCCTGGAGTGTAACACAGTGGTTAGTGCCCAAACCTAGGAGTCCTGGGATCGGGTTTTTCACACACTTGTTATGTGACTTTAAGATGATTAATTAACTCTAAACTTCAACTTCATAATTTATAAAGTGGTGGAAATAATACTTATATTTGATTATTGCCATGAGGATTAAGTAAAATAAAAGATAAAATGGATAAAGTGCAGTAATTGGAACATGGTAAGAGTTAATAAATGGCCGCCCTGAGATTCAGAAACATTTTTATCAATGACAGATGACAAGCTGGAGCTGAATGAGGATCTCCCTATGAAAAGCCATTAGTCAAAATCAATATTGGGCAAATTGAAAAACAATACTACACCTTCTTTTATTGACAGAGCAAACAGAACAGAAAGATTCAGGTTTCTTTTTCTTCTCTCTCTCCCTCTCTCTCTCTCTCTCTCTCTCTCTCTCTCTCTCTCTCTCTCTCTCTCTCTCTTTTTGTTAATCCTCACCAGAGGATATTTTTCCATTGTTTTTAGAGACAGTGGAAAGAAGTGAGAGACAGAGAATGAGAGAGAGGGGGAGACAGAGAATGAGAGAGAGGGGGAGACAGAGAATGAGAGAGAGGGGGAGACAGAGAATGAGAGAGAGGGGGAGAGAGAGAGAGAGAATTATTGATGTGAACGAGACACAATCATTGGTCCCAAAAGGACTGAGGATTGAACCTGCAACCCTTCTGTGCACAGCCAACACTCTAATTACGAAGCCACACTGGCCAGGGCTCAGGTTTCTTCTTGCAAAGGAAGAAAATTATAGGGTTCTTATCTAAATATGAAGCCCTTTTCTTTAAAAAAAAATATTTTATTGATTTTTTACAGAGAGGAAGGGAGAGGGATAGAGAGTTAGAAACATCGATGAGAGAGAAACATCAATCAGCTGCCTCCTGCACACCCCCTACTGGGGATGTGCCCGCAACCAAGGTACACGCCCTTGACCAGAATCGAACCTGGGACCCTTCAGTCCACAGGCCAACGCTCTATCCACTGAGCCAAACCAGTCAGGGCATGAAGCCCTTTTCTGAAAGGAATTATAAGATATGTAAAATAAATATAACGCTTTAATTTTTATTACTGTTACATTATATGAACAATTTGTGATTTGCAATGTTTTGTACAATTGCAGAATTATAGAGACTTCTATTTGAAAACAAAGCAAACCCCCCAAAATGAACTGATAATTGTATCCACAATGTTGAATAATCCAAATGTGTACTAAAAATGGCACAAAAACACGGAAAGTTCTTGTTTTGCTTCCTACTTTTCTAAGATTTTTGTTTTCAGCAAAGCATATTTTTGCAGACAGATTGCTCTCTTATTTCCACCCTATCTTCATACTGCTGTCATAATATTTACAGAGAGTTGTTGCAATAGAATAAAATGTCATTAGTAAAAGAGTTAATCATTTTAATTAGAAATAGTTTATTAGCAACTGAGACAGCAGATAAGAACAAAAATAAAAATTTCCCATAAAAACCCTCCCAATTTCATCCATTGGTCAATTTCCAAAGGAGATCTTGAGAAAACAGATAAAAACTTTCTAAAGGAGTCTTTAAAAAAAAAATAAAAAAAAATAAATGAGTCTTTTAAATTGCTCTGTAAAATAAAAGTATACTTGCATTGTGTGCCCACCACCCAAAGCAATATACAGATGATGTATATAGAAATGTACAGTTGTAACCCATGTAAAATTATTAATCATTGTCACCCCAATAAATTTAATTTTAAAAAATGTTTAAAGAAAATTTAAAGCAGTATTTTCGCCTTAGACGGTTTGGCTCAGTGGATAGAGCATCCGCTTGTGGACTGCAGGTTCCCGGGCTCAATCCCAGTCAAGGGCACATACCTCAGTTGCAGGCTCGATCCCTCACCCTGTCGGGGCATGTGCGGGAGGCAACCAACCAATTGATGTGTCTCTCTCACATCTATGTTTCTCTCTCTCTATCTCCCCACCCCCCCCTTCCACTCTCTCTAAAAATCAATGGAAAAATATCCTCTGGTGAGGATTAACAAAAAAAAGTATTTTAGTTTGCTTAAAATTTTAAAGAAAGTATTGTAATAGCAAGACATGATCACAAAATTTAGGATGAAATGGTTTATCATTCTAGATTAAATCCACAAAAAATCCCAGGACTATTATGCGAAAGCTCTCAGACAACAGAGACCCTACAAAAGATTTACCACCTGCATTCTGGAAGAGTTGAAACTCTCACGTGTTTTCTTTCCTGCCAATATAGCACTTTTCTCTTTTCTTATTCTTAGAGATAAAATAACTTGTGTTACATAGTTAGGACTAATATCCTTAGTACCAGCATTAAAATATTTTTGAGATGGGTCATTTTCTTATCTTTATTGGTAGATGCCAACAGAAAATTGTAGGAGAAAAATACCACAATCAAGGAATAAAATGCAGTTTAACTCTTTTAAGTGGTTTGTTTATGAGATTATCTGAAATAATTCCAAAGCACAGAACTATGTACAACAGGCATTCATTATCACACAAGGTAGCATTTGCTATGAAAGAGGAGAGAAGTTCATTACTATCTCAACCCAGGACTGAGAACTTGTCTCTAGCTTGTAAGTTTGGGAGAAATTCTCATGAGCTTCAAACCAGCCTGCTATGTACCGAATGTGTGTCCCTGGAATCCAAATGTGGAAGCCTTACAACCGCCTCCCCCCGCTCCCGGCCCCCGCTCCGCCCCCGCCCCGCCCGTGGTGCCGTTTTGAAGTGGGCCTTTGGAAAGTAACTAGGTGTAGATGAGGTTGTGAAGTGATGCCCCATGATGGGATTAGTGTCCTTAAAAAATAGGAAGAGAGACCAGAGTTCCTTCTCCCTCCCTCCCTTTCTCCCCCTCCCCCTCCCTCCCTCCTTCTCTCTCCCTCTCTCCTTCTCTCTCCCTCCCCTTCCTCCCCCTTCTCTTCCTCCCTCCTTCTCTCTCTCTCCCTCCCTCCTTCTCTCTCTCTCCCTCCCTCCTTCTCTCTCCTTCCCTCCTTTCCTCCCTCCCTCCCTCCTTCTCTTTCCCTCCCTCCTTCCCTCCCTCCCTCCCTCCTTCTCTTTCCCTTTCCCTCCCTCCTTCCCTCCTTCCCTCCTTCCTTCCCTCCCTTCTTCCCTCCTTCCCTCCCTCCCCCCTCTCCCTCCCTTCCTCTCCACCTCCCTCCCTCCTTCTCTCTCCCTCCCTTCCTCCCCCTCTCTCCCTCCCTTCCTCTCCACCTCTCTCCCTCCCTCCTTCTCTCTCCCTCCCTTCCTCCCCCCTCTCTCCCTCCCTTCCTCTCCACCTCTCTCCCTCCCTCCTTCTCTCTCCCTCCCTCCTTCCCTCCCTCCTTCTCTCTCTCTCTTCACCACGTGAGGGCACAGCCAGGAAGAGGACCCTCATCAGGAACCAGGAAGCAAGTTAGTTGGCACCTTGACTCTGGACTTGCAGCCTCCCGAACTGTGAGACATAAATGCTTGCAGTTTACGTGCGCCAGCCTATGACATTTTGTGACAGCAGCCCCTAGCTGATTAATGTCAGTTAGGTATTTACTGGCCAAAGTAAACAAGCACACAAACTACACACACCAAACCAGACTCAATCTGACCCAACAAATCACAGGACACCAGATCCTTTCAAAGGGGACAGCAATCACGGCTCCAGCCTGGGGGCAGGTGGCTCTTAGCTATAGGACCTACCACTGGCCTTGGTTATCTAATCAGCAAACAGAAGGAGGACACATTGGCTTTGAGAACCTCTGGGGCTAAGGAAAGACCGTGACACAGGTCCGCTCCGCTCTGTGGGTGAAGACCTGTTGTCAGGGGAGAGAACCGTGTTGCCGATAGGTGACCAGGAGCCAAGGACCAAAAATTTGAGAAGCTGTTTTCATATGCTTCTGTGGAGCCCAGCGACTAAAGGTGTGAGGTGTGTGTGTGTGTGTGTGTGTGTGTGAGTGTGTGCGCGCGCATGAGCACATGTATATGCTTGCTGTCATGTCCGCAAAGTGCTAGAGTGATGGGACCAAGCACACTCTAGCATCACAGAACTGCTTTGGGAGCAAGTCTCCTCACAGGGACAGCAGGAACAGTGACACGATGTCGTGGTTCAGTGGTTCAGACACCGAATCAAAGACATGAACTTGACCTTGTTTCTGTTGCAGGAGAGAGATGATCATTCTCAGAAGGAAGCGAGCACACCGCAGTGGGAAGGCAAGTGTGTGCTTCCCTTTTAAGTTGGGTGCGTATGCAAGTGTGACCTCCATGAGACTATGAAGCCTAGAAGGCACGTGTGCTTAGAGGTACAGGTTACAGACAGGAATAGCGATGAAAATGGGGATACAAATGGGGATGGGGAGATGGAGACAGAGACAGAAAGGTTGAGTAGTCTTGTAATGGAGGAGGAGATAGCATGGGAGAGTTAGAGATGGACAGGCATGGGACAGAGATGAGGGGGAGAATGAGAAATAGGACTGTAAATAGACACTCAGGGATGAAGGTGGGCAAAAGCTGGGGAAGAGAGAGAGGGATCACTAGGGGGTCACGTGATCAGCTGCTGGGACAGATGAAGACATAAAGCTCAGCTCTATAGCTGTCCTAAAACTGTCAACAGCGGAGGAAGGGTAATGGGGTCAAATTTGATCTTTGGAATGTTTTTGCAATATAAGTGAGTCAGGAAAGGAAAGTGTTCTCCAATGAATTTGTGGGTTTGGCTATGTTTGACAAGATACCACAGCGTCAGTATAAATAAGTTCAGGATAACAAGTGTTAGTATCCCTGTTCTGCTTCCGTTTTCAGTTTTCCAGGTAATTGAGGAAAGAAAAAAGTCACTAGTGCAGAGGAGAAAAAAAAAAAAAGAACAAAACACTCAATCACATTAAGGTTATAAGTAGAAGTCATAATTTTCTTGGTCTTTCAAAATAATACTACAGATGCAGAAATGTGCAAAGTAGGAAAAACCACATGGACTTTAGATTCCTGTCTGGATTAAAATCTCAGCAGCAGCAAGTTATGGAGGTGAGGGCTGTGAAAGAGCCTGTGTGAAGCACGTAGCCCAGTGCCAGAAATGCATCGTTACTTTTCCTCCCCAGAAATGCATTTACTATTATAAAAACATCAAGAGAAGATGTAGACTCTGCTGTTGTTTTATCCAACAGCTCTCCATGGTGCTCAGCACTGTGCTTAGGGCTGTTGGGACTTAAAAGAAATTCCAAGAATTAGCACATGCCTTAGTGATTCACCATGTTACTGGGAAGCTGAGAGAGGGAACAGTACAAGATAATCTAAGGCATGCTGAGCCTCACCGGCGCTGCAGGTTCTGGACCAGGGCAGAGATTTCAGATCCTCCCGCACAGAGGCAGGAAACGCAGGGAAAGGAGGGGGATGGCCCGGGGAGGGGGTGCAGGGAAACTGCTAACATCCTCCAGCATTGGCTAGGGGACAGGCGTGCTGCCTCACAGGTGGTCAGAGATGATTCACAAATGAAAGAGGCTTGAAGGCCACAGGAAAGGGAGGGCTTAGATATTTAGGTGGGAAATAGTAGGGGCGAGGTCACAGAGCAGGGCTGGAAGAAACCAGAAAAAACAACACACCTCGGTAAAGCTATTGCAATAGCCAGCTACCACATCACTGTGTAAAGCGACTTGAAACAATGATAAAGCAGCAATTACAAAACAGACTTGAAAATAAACTCTTGAAAGATAATTGCTCCACAAAGGCCCTTCACATACTGTATGGCATGGCATATATTCAGACTTCCCCTTCTTTTTAAGTATTCAGTGCATAACAGATAAGTGTATCCCAAGAATTTTACTTTAAAAACTTTCACAAAGGTATTCAACCTTACTTAAACAAAATTAAAAATGAATTATAAATTATATTAGCCAATCAGATTAGAAAACACTGTAGCTCTAAAGTTCATTACTAGTGTAAGGAAATGGGCATTGACATAAGCTCTTGGCATGTATTAAAATTATAAATGTATATGCCTATTGACTAGCCACCCACTTCTAGAAATTTATCCTAAGAAAAATCACACAAGTGTTCAAAGATATAGGTTCGAGGACTTTCAATGTAGGGTTCTGTATAATACCAAACCACTAGAAACCACGTAAATGACCACCAATAAGCTACTGAGTACTTTATGACTTATAACTTATATATTTATAATAAAATTATTCATCCATTATAATGACTATGTAGCTCTGTGGCTATTGACATGGAGAGATGTGCTGCATGAAGCAGGCATACAGATCACTATCCTATAAATCCACTTTTGTGAAATCGTGTGTCCCTGTGTAGAAAAGTGGCGATTAATATGTTAGTGATGTTTCTATCCGGATTGTGAGATTTGAGGTGATTTTTACTTTCTTTACACTTGTACGAGGTATATTGTTAATATTATTTACAATTAGCATGTAATCTAACAATATGAAAAAAAACACCTCTATTTTCATTTAAGAAAGAACCTTCCCAATGGATGTTAATTCAGACACATTGTTCTTGTCTTCAACCTTGGCTGAACTGTGAGCTTTTCAAGGCGTGGGAAAGTGTCTTACTAACACTTTTTTCTGTCACCAAAGCCTCTTAGAGACACCACAGTAAAGCAGTTAATTTGTATGGTTGGACTGAAACACATTGCCATGTTTTGTTTGCTTCTTAACCATAAAAGAGACTTAGGGGAAATCTCTTATCAGAAACTGCTCATAGGGTTATGCCTCGAACACTGTAGGTACAGCTCTCAGCCAAAGGATCCTCTCACTCAAGTCAGACAATTGTCCCATTGTCTGTATTTATTTTTACAAATGCAATGATTTTTTTGTTTGCATATTTTTCATCAGCAAGATAAGAGTTTAATCTATAATAACAAAAGCATAATATGCTAATTAGACCAGACAACCGAACGACCTATTGGATGAAGCCAGGGCTGCAAGGGCTGAGGCAAGCCGCGGCTGCGAGGGCCGAGCCCCTTGCACGAATTTTGTGCATTGGGCCTCTAGTTTTATTATAATATAGCTGTATTGGAATTTGGATATTAGTGTTTATGTTCAGTCATTACACTGTACAAATACAGTCACTGATACAACCTAATGTCAGTGTCAATAATCTCAGAATTAGCCCTTTTAGTGTCCTGCCACCATGGTTACTTGGTTACTTCCTATCAAAGCACTAGAGATACTAGTATGACCTCCTCAGATAGAATTCTTTGCTTAGGGCAGACCACTCCTTGCTGCTTTCTGTTCTAAATCGAAACAAACCCAAAAAAGAAAATCCAGCACCAATTCTTTTCTATGGCACACATCTTAGGAGAAATAACTGGATGACTATTTCAAGATTCCTTGAATTGACATGAATAGCTGATCTTGGCTCTAGGCATCCTTTCATTTCTCCTAGAGGCAATGTGAGCTAGTGTTATATGTGGGCAACAGTTAAACTAACGGGGTTGACAATATCACTGGTTAGTAATTGTGACCACAGCAAAAGCAGCATGACTTTATACTGTACATTTAATGATTTATTGGCTCAAACTAGCTAAAAACAGAACTCTGGTAGTTTCCTTTACCTTGGCCAGGTGAGAGTTGATCCATTTTGTGAAAGTTCGTTTTTGTACTATCTCTTGCTCATCTAGAAGGGAAAAAAACAAACACCTAATTAGAGAACATAGTATGACATGAAGTTATTTCATGAAAAAAACTCATTGTTACACAGCTCTGGAAGTAATCATAATATTATTTTATCTTTTAACTAGAGGCCCGGTGCACGGATTCGTGCACTGGTGGGGTCCCTTGGCTTGGCCTGTGCCCTCTTGCAATCCAGGACCCCTCGGGGGATGTCGGATAGCCGGTTTCAGCCCAATCCTCACAGGCTAATTCAGACAGGAGGAAGCCCGATCCTGTGTGTTGAGCATCTGTCCCCTGGTGGTCAGTGCACGTCATAGCAACTGGTCGACCAGTCGTTCAGTCACTTAGGCTTTTATATATAGAGATTCATTTTACCGATTATTGCTTAAAAGAAGAGTCAGTATAATTTCAAGTATATTAATCAATTAGGCTATCCCTTTAAGTATTATCATCAAGTGCTTTAAATTTTATAATATGTTAGCCCTATGTTTACCTTCATTCACTTATTGAAAGTTCACTGAACAATTATACCTCAAGAAAGCTGTTGGTAAAAAGTTCACTGAGACCAACAACAGTGTCTAAAAACCATACGTTATGAATAATAACACTACTTTATAATGCTGTTGATGAGGAACTGACATAACTATCATGACATAGGTTTTTAAAGTTCTCCTTGTGTATTTAAAAAAAACATTATTTAAATGTATTTAATACTTAATCCTAAGAATTTTTCTAATTTCAGCTTTTCAGAAAAACATGATGTAGTCTTACCAACTGTTCATATATATATATATATATATATATATATATATATATATGCTTAATATTTCTACTAAAATTATAAAAACTATAATTCATGTAGACATTTTTCTGAACATGTATGTTAGTTCTAAGCACAGTAAAGTTTGATTATATCCTACAAGTAAACTCAGTTCTCTAGTCTAAGAATCACAGCACTAATTTTATTAATGGAACCTAAGATTCACCTAATTCTTAGGCCAGTCACCTGAGGTCATCCTTGACTCTCTACTCTCATTCCCCCACCAGTGAATAAGGAATTGCTGTTGATTTTACTTCCTGAATATATCATCTCCACCAATATCAGCTTAGTTAAGACACCATTATCAAATCTGGATGCCTATTCATTTCCACTATTAGAATCTATGTTCTAGCTTAGATGGCAGGGACCATGCCTGACTTATCCATCACTGTCTTTTTTACCACTGCAGAGTGGATGCTTCATAGAAATGAATGGAGGGATCTGCTAAAGATTTGCTGGAGACTAAAAAACAGGCCTTGCCCTAAGGAACTGGTCATACAATGGAATGGAGGAACATAGAAAGTGCTAAGGGGATATAAATACAGAAACAAGTAATTCTCCTGTAAGGTAAGAGAAAAGGCTAGAAGGCCCAGAGCAGCTAAAAAGGAGGTGCCATTTTATTGAATATCAGCAAAGAAGTGGAAATTTTCTGGTAGAGAACTTTGTAGGAAAAAAGAGGCAGTCTTTTAAAAGCATGATGGGTTTTGATTGGATTATAAGTGAAGAATGTTTAAGAAGAGATTGAAGGTGAGCCTAGAAATAGCCAAGAACCAGGTTAGTAAAACCTTTGGCTAACATGCCAAGGGGTTAGGTCTCTATCTTATAGTCAATGGGGAAATCATCAGTGGTTTTGGACAAACACATGGTCATTTCATGTCTGAGACACACAAATACATATTCTGATGGCAGTATACAGGTTTAGTTGAAGGGAGAAGGGGATGAGAGAATACTTGGGAATATACTACCAGGACCCATGTTAAGTGGGAAGAGATCAACCATTGAACTTGTATGGATTCTATTATAGGGCAGCACCAACAGGGCTGGGAAGCATCAGATAGCTGCAAGGGAACCTATCAGAAGTAGAATCAAAAGGAGGTAGAGGGACAGGAGCTATAGGCACTTTCTATATTTCTATCTTGGTCAACTGAATAGTGATGCCACTAACCAAGAAAAGAAAAATAGAAGTAACAGGCTCGAGAGGGAAGATTATGAGAATTCAAGCCCATTGCAACATGCATATGAAATGTCTGGTTGAGATGACAGCTTCAGCACAGAGGAGAGGTGGCATTTGAGAAGCCAGAATTTGAGGTGGGTATTCTCACAGAGGAACCGTTAATAGGCTCTGATTTAAGGACAGGTGTTGATGCAGGTGAGTATATTGGACAGCTGCAGCTCACCCTCCCTCTCCTATAACTTGAATCTTGATTCCTTCCTAAAGGCCAGTCTGTGTGCAGTGTGGGGGGAGGGGTGGCTCTAGCTATGGAAGTTCTCTAGGTGTTTCACCCTTGAGGCTTTCATCACTGGTTCTGCTTCCAAAGTGGGTTGCCCTACAGACCTCAGGACTTGGAGGCTGTTCCTTGAGAGAAGTCTATGTAGGAAGGCTAGTGCATGCACATGGTCCTGGGTTAATGTTGTTATAAGAAACTAGAGGCCCAGTGCACAAATTCGTGCACAGGTGGGGTCTGGCCAGCCTGGCCCTGATCAGGGCAGATTGGGGCCAGGCCTGTCGGGAGGTGGAGATGGCATGAGGTCGGCCAGCTGGCCCACCCCAATCAGGGCCAGGCTGGCCAGGGGAGAGGGGCTGTGGGTGGTTGGCTGGCCAGCCCCACCCCTGATTGGTGGGGGGGACCTATCAGGGCAGGGCCAGCTGGGGGGAGGGGCTACAGGTGGTTGGCTGGCAGGCGTGGCCCCTGATTGGAGTGGGGGGGGGCTAATTGGGGTGGAGCTGGCTAGGGGGAGGGGCCGAGGGCCTATCAGGGTGGTGGAGGCCCATTGTGGGCAGAGCTGGCCAGGGGGAGAGGCAGTTGGCCAGCCGGTCCTGCCCCTAATCGGGGTGGGGGGCCGATCTGTGGTGGGATCAGGCAGGGGGGAGGGACTACAGGAGGGCCAGCCCTGCCCCCTATTGGGGTAAGGGAGATCAGGGGTGGGGCCAGCCAGCTGAGGGGCTGCAGGAGGTTGGCTGGCTGGGCCCACCCACAATGGGGCCTATTAGCTGGTGGCAGTGGGCGTCATAGTGAATGGTTGTTCTGGTCGTTACAGCGTTCTGGCTGCTGGCTTTTTATATATATAGATAATCACTATCTGTCTAATCCACTCATTGTCAGAGGAAAGGCAGGGGAGGATGGGTGAGTGGGAAGAGATCAACCATTGAACTTGTATGCATATATGCATAACCCATGGACACAGACAATATGGTGGTGAAGGCCTGGGGTAAGGGGCAGGGGCTGGATTGGAAGAGGTTAATGGGGGGAAAGGAGTGACATATATAATACTTTCAACAATAAAGATTTTTTTAAAAAGAAAGACTCCCCAAATTCCAGGGCAATATCCCTCTCTAGAAATGGGTGATAGATGAAGGGAGCTGGCTCTGAGATTCAATTTCTATATTTCTTTGCTGTGTTTATATATTTCCTCAGTATTTTGACATTTCAGGACAAGATCATGACACATGCAGGGATGAAACCAACTTAAAAAGGGTGATTAAATTTGACCGTTAAGAAACTGTCACACCTAATTATAGTTACCAGTTTTCCTCCTGCTGAGTCATACCTGACAGTGACTTGCTGATTTCTCACAGCTGTGGTTTGCCCTGGGTGACCTACTCATGCACCTGGAAGCTCAGAGCTACAGTAAAAGGTGACCTGGGTTGTTTGGAGCCTTTGCAATCAATCATGAAAAATTTGCTGCCTAGAAATACTAGTATGTTATGGTATTTTCATTTTATCACATATAACACATTTACTATATATAATCCTATATAATAAAAGCCTAATATGCTAAGAGTCTGACCATTAGTTCAACCATTTGACCAGTCGCTATGACGCACACTGACCACCAGGAGGCAGATGCTCCAGGAGGTAAGTTAGCTTGCTGCTGGGTTCTGGTGAGTGGGGACTGCGTAAGATGGGCTGGACATGCCTTGGAGCCCTCCCGTGGTCCCTTCCCGGCCCAATCATGCATCGGTAGGGTCCCTTGGCCTGACCTGCACCCTCTCGCAATCTGGGACCCCTGAGGAGATGTTGGAGAGCCGCAGGCCAGGCCAAGGGACCCCACTAGTGCACAAATCTGTGCACCTGACCTCTAGTATATAACATAAAACTAAAAGAGAATACTATGGCAACTAGCTTTTAAATATTATTACTAAATTAATTTTTTAAAAATACATGCCCATAAGTACCCTTTTAACATATGGTGTTTTCAAAAATGCTAACAGTAATTGAAATTAACATATTTCAATATATTTAACAAATTCTTCTATAAGAATTTATATATGAGGGATATAACATTTCATATATGGGCATGGATATAAAGATGGTATATTTTTATCAGAACCATAAATAATCATGACAAACAAAATACTGATTTCACTGTCATCTTGAATGCATAAATACACACAAAAAAAGGACTGTTTAAGTAAATAGACATAGTTGTTAAGTCTGAAATTGGGGGCATCATGTTTTGGTATTAGGGGACCATGTATTGGTACACTTATTTTTGATTGGTACATTCAGTTTGCAATAGGTTATGATTAACTTTCCTATTTTTGCAGATTATTATTACACACTTCAGGTGCTTTAATGACAATAATGGCTTAAAAAAATCTTAAAGATTTTAATTACCTGAAAATGTAAATTTTGAAAAGTCATACATTTACAATCATATTGTTCCTAATGGTACCTGATAAAGTAAACTTTATGTCATTTTTGATGCAGATGGATTCATCTCAATAAAAAAACACACTGGAAAGGATTTAAAAATAGAAATATAGAGATTAAAATTTTTGATGCAACAAAATGATGTTGCTACAAAGGAAATTAAAAAACACAATAAGAACATAGGTGACAATGTAATTATCATTAATTAAATAACAGCCACAATCAGGTGGCCTAAGTTAAATGATTGTTTTGGGATCAGAATGATATGATCCTAATTATAGATCTGCAATTACTGAACTCAATCACTAATTTTGTCAGACATGAGTAGGATCTAAGGTATATTGAATATTTCAATGTAATGAAATAATTAGTTCAACATAATGAAATAAACAGTTTATAATTACCCAGTGTTTAGATTTTTAAATTAAACAATGGATGAAAACAAATGCATAGGACCAGACTGTGACTGATTGTAAAATATGTCCACAAATTCCTCCCGTCCGGTCAGCACATCCTTTGCCCTGTCACATTGCTGCTTCTCCTACCAGAATGTAGTCAATTTCTCCACCGCATGAGCTTGGGCTGGCCTTGAGACTTGCTTTGACAAATAATGTGGATAATGTGGTTGAAGGGATTGATTATACGTCACTTCTGAGGTCAGGCCTCTATAGGTCTGGAGCCCCATTTTGGCTCTACTGAAGCTCTGCCCTGAGACCACCACACAAGGAAAGAAGTCACTTGGAGGAGAACTGAACCCTCCCCCAGGTGACAGCCAACACCAGCTGACAGCCCTTCTGATGCTCCAGCTGAACGCAGCCACACAAGTGAGCCCAGGCACAGCCAGCAGAAGAAACACCTCACCCGCTCACAGAGACGTGAGAAACTGCAATGTGTTAGAGTGTCAGCTACTCAGTTCCGGTGTTGGTGTGGCAAAGGCTGGGTGAAACAGAAATTGCTACTGAGAGTGCAGTGCTGCTTTAACAGTGGTGTTGGCCTTGGGACCTGGTGACTGGTGAAGAAGGAGGCTGGAGGACACGAGAGACTGTTGGTGGAGGCTGAAAGAACAGTGAGGGGACGGCTATAGAAGATTAGAGAAAGAGCCACAGGTATTTCATGCATATACTAGTGACCCGGTGCATGGATTCATGCACATTGAAAGGAAATTAATTAGGAGAAATATTTTAATATTGCTATTCGCCCTTTCTCTATGATAGAAATGTCAACAAAAACAACCAAATTCATGATCGACAATGACAGATGAAAATACATGCGTGTGACTGGCATCAGCGAGAGCTTTATATGTTTCATGCATGCGTGAGTCAACGTTTATTTTTAAATTGCCAGTGCACGTTATATGTACCAGCCGGTTGGTCAGTTGGATGATGGGATGGACATTAGTTCAGTCATTTAGCCTTATCTATATCTATATCTATATCTATATCTATATCTATATCTATCTATCTATCTATCTATCTATATATATTTTGTCATCTGCAGTAACCTGAACTGGTGCATCTGGCTAAAGAGATTTCCCTGCAGAAGACTGAAAGGGTCAACTGGTACCTGGCTGATGTGGCTCAGTGGTTGAGTGTCAACCTATAAAACAGAAGGTCATGGTTCAATTCCTAGTCAGGGGACATGCCTGGGTTGCAGACTTGATCCCCAGTATGGGGTGTGCAGAAAACAGCAAATCAATGATTCTCTTTCATCATTGATGTTTCTATCTCTTTCCTTCTCCCTTCCTCCCTATGGTCAATAAAAATATATTTTAAAAACAATTATGAAAGTGTTAATTGGCGTCATATAAAAGGCTGGAAAAATAAGAGATAAACTAAAGAAGGAACTTCTAAATTTGAGAGTAGAATTAAGAGGAAACCTCTGATGTGGTAGATTAGGAAATATGATGGTCTGTCATTTCCAGTTTCTCGTGGAAAAAGATCTACAAAGTAAAAAATAGACTTGAGGTAGCAATAAATCATGGGTGTAACTGTAGGGCTCTTTGTTAAGAACTCTAAAGATTTAAGGTAGTGCCCTGCTGAACTTTTCAACTAGACAAACCAGCATCTAAGAATCTTAAGAGCATCGCCCATAGCAGTTTCACGTGTGGTTCAAAGTTTGTTTTAAACTTTGGGTTTGGGGGACACAGAATATACTCCAAGCAGATTTTAAGGAAGCCCACTAATTTGTTAAGTAAAAACACCATCAGCTTGTACTAAGGGACAGTCCAGTTTAAAATGAAGAGAAGACTTGGGAACCAGACATTTTTGTGGCCAGGAAGAAGCCTAACAAAACTATCAGCCACAAACATGAGCCACTTCTTATCTATGATAATAAAAGCGTAATATGCTAATTAGACCAGACGTCCTTCCAAACGACCTTCCAGATGAAGCCAGGGCTGTGAGGAAAGCCCAGGTCCTGGGTGCCTGCCTGCAGCCGGAGGGAAGCCCGGGTCCTGGGTGCCAGAGGGAAGCCTGTACCAGTAGCCAGAGGAAGGAAGGCCTACTCTTGCACAAATTTTGTGCATCGGGCCTCTAGTCAGAAAGATAAGAAGTCTTGCCCCTGGATTAAAGGAACCAGCTGCATGTGCCAGGATGGATTTCAGAGTTACTTTGGAGCATGATGGCTATCTCCTTTTCACTCCTCTCTTCTTTGGAAGAAGCATCTACTGAAATGGCTATTCCCCTGGTCTCATCAGTGCATGCTGGGTCAGTAGGGAGCAGTAACTTCCATTTTAAGTTTACAAGCCTGGAGACTGGGAGAAATTACACTGAAAAGCCTCCTCCATACCTGGACCGGATGCAGACCACATGATACTGAACTTGGAGCTTGGTGCCATAATTGGATGAGACTTTTGATGTCTTGAGAAGAGATGCCTGTGTTTTGATGTAGAAAGGATACATAAAATGGTGACCAGAGAACAAATTTCAAATGATGGCCACAAAGTTCTCCGGTCCCAATATGTATCTTCCTTTGCAATGTGGCTTTGCCCTTCACCCCATCCAAGAGTAGAATGGATTTTCCCCTCTCCTTGAATCTGATCTTATGTTGCCCTTGCTTTGATCAATAATGTAACAGAAACAACTTTACGTCATCTACTATTAATTCTCAGCCTTTAGAAATCTTGCAGCTCTTTTTTTTTTTTTTTTTTAGATGTCCTAAGTCACTGCCCTAAAACCATCAAGAAAGAAAACAGGAAGACAAGAGCCCATGTGAAGAAGAATTCAGATGGACCTTCTAGCTCAGCTAATCTTCAAGCAAACTCAATCCAGGGGAAGCCAGAAAATTTGTATATGTTTCCATTGAATTATTATTGTCCAATTAACTATTTCAAAAAGTTATTATCATACTGGGTTATTCCCCCAGTTTATATATTTATTTGGGCAAAAGATATATTTATTTAAGAAATACCCCGGCACGGTAAGTCTATGACCTTTGCTGAAAGGTTATATAGAAATTCCATGATTTTCCAATATGAATGAAATATCCTGTGATGCCTAAGATATGCTGTCATTCAAATCTGGAGAGTTTGGTGCTACGTGGTGAGGAGTGGGTGGGAGGGGAGAGGGTGTGGATATCCTCATATTGTGCTTGGTTTATTTTACTATTCTAAACCTTTAAAATATTTTCAGAACTTTAAAAAGCCAAAACAAGAAGTAGCTGATCAGCTTCAGTTGATTATTGTTAGTTAAAAATATAGTTGAGCCATTTCCCATAACATTTTAATTTTATCACTGTCAGACCAGGGAAAGCATACAGCATATGCCAGTCGGTCAAATATAAAAAAATTAAATCTTCAAAGATTTTAATGTGTTTGATGGAAGGCAGTTAAATTATCTGGTTTTCTAAGGACACATGGATCAGACAATGTACCAGGCAGCGACCCGGCAATGGGTTATTCCTTAAAAATACAACAGCAGGGAAAATACTTTCTTTAAAATAAGAATTTTAATTAGGTATGTATGGGGATGTGGGCGAGAGGAAGTAACAGATGCACCAGCCTTGGATACTTAAATAGCCCTCAATTTCAGAACATTTTAATAAAATCATTTGGAGGGAAAAAGAATTGAGAAGAGGTTGTTTATAATCTTTATCCCACTTACTGTTAAAATTCATACTTTTCTCTGCAGAAATATTAATGACTGTGATTACAAACTGCTTGAAGATGATACATAGTATGTGGCATGCCCACCATATATTCCTAAAATTCAAAAGATTCTGAATTAGAAAACAAAGCTGGCCCTTCAACTTTGGCATGAAGAATCCTGGATACAGCCCAGCTGATGTGGCTCAGCGGTTGAGCATCAACCTATGAACCAGGAGGTCACGGTTCAATTTCTGGTCAGGGCACATGCCCAGGGTTGTGGGCTCAATTCCCAGTAGGGGGCATGCAGGAGGCAGCCGATCAATGATTCTCATCATTGATATTTCTATCCCTCTCTCCTCTCCCTTCCTCTCTGAAATCAATAAAAATATATTTTAAAATATTTTTTGAAAAAGACTCATGTATACAATACTAAGTACAACGGTAAAGGTGTGCCCAACAGCAGAGCAATAACTGTAATAAAGAGAAAAGAAGCAGTAAGTATACTGAGAGAGTGGAAACAGCAGAACCCAGTATGGCAATCCGTACCAGTGACTTCTTCAATGCCTTCTAATTCTAAATAAAGCTAATCCATTTGAATAGTTTGGGCAGAACTTTGTGAATGTGTTTCCCCATCACTTTTTCCTTCCTCTATTTGTGGATATACAACACTGGGAAAGAAAATGACCACATGGGGAATTAATGAAAATACCTTATGTCTCTATCACATGTGAATTATGTTTTCATGTCTGCTCACTGGGTTCAGGCTACAAACGTCGCGTGGCCGAATAGACAGAGGAGATACCATTAGCCCAGTTGTTAATAAGAAAATGAAGCATGGTGGGGGGTTAAGACATGTGTCAGAAATCTAGAAAGTGGAATAAAGGCTAGAGACATACAGAACCGTGGCCCGAATTCAGGAGATCTGACAACTACTCTGATCTTATTTCCCGCCCCCCCCCATTCATTTGCAGATTGCTTGCCTCACTTATTTAATAAATGCAGCTGTGCCTCACCTTCGTGCCGCCCCCCCCCCCATTCATTTGCAGATTGCTTGCCTCACTTATTTAATAAATGCAGCTGTGCCCCACCTTCGTGCCAGCACCCACTCTGACCAGCTGGGGCACAAGCTCAGAGGATGTCTCTGGCTCCTCACAGTCCAGCAGGGAGAGCAGGAATCAAAAAAGTAGACCACAGCCCGAGGCCTGTACACGCAACGCAAGGAAAGATGAAATAGTAGCATCAGATCAATGAGTGGATACAAAGAAAGACCACAGTTATGAATGAAAGGCCACGGGCAACATGAACATGCAGAAAATGCGAGCCAACCCCTAGGGTTTGCTGGGATCGCAGCGAGGAGAAATTGCTGCTTCTACATGGGAGATTTCTCCTGAGCAGCAAGGACAGCTGACCTTGGGAAAGCATCATTTCTTTTTTTCTCTTTTTTTAACTTTTTTTAAAAACTTTTTTAATATATATTTTTATTAAGGTATTATATGTGTACATATATTACCATTGCCCCCCCCACCCCACTCCCATACATGCCCTCACCCCCCAATGTTTTGCATCCGTTGGTTATTCTTATATGCATGCATATAAGTCCTTCGGTTGATCTCTTATCTCCCCCACCTCTCCCTAACCTTCCCGCTGTAATTTGACAGTCTGATGCTTTACTGCCTCTGTATCTATCTTTTTGTTCAACAGTTTATAATGTTTTTTATTATCCACAAATGAGTGAGATCATGTGGTATTTTTCTTTCATTGATTGGCTTATTTCAAAAAAGAAGGAATTATTACCATTTGTAGGCACCTGGATGGAATTAGAGAACATTATGCTAAGGGAAAGCATCATTTCTGATCAGAGGCCTTTAGGAGAGCTACACGCTAGCGCGGGACGAACTTGCCACACGCAGCTTCTGCTGCAGAGAGCGCGTTGCTGCTGGTGTTGCAAGGAAGCCGTCACAGCTTCGAAATCTCTCCTGTGGCCAGAGCTCAGCAAGACCAGCCCCGCCGCAGGAAGCGGGTATTGAAAAATTTCCTGAAATGCCATCTTCGTACACCCCCTGTTCAAACAGAAAACTGCGCTTGAACCCTAGTCTTTCAGTCACTCAAAATGCAGTGTGTCTTTTTGGATAGGGGAGAGAGGAAAGAGTAGTTGACCACAGTGTTGATGTATTTTATATCCAATATTGAGCCTAGGCTTTTTAAAAACATATAGTTCACCCAAATAAATATGACTTGCCCCCAGCTAGTGCCTTCAAAGTATAGTTGTTGTTTTTTATGTTTTGTTTTTCATTAAATTACTCCCCTTTGTCTTAAGCAGGTTAAAGACTGCAATCCCATATTTGGGGATTTTGTTGGTTTTTTTTTTTTTTTTTCTAATCAAAATTTTCTTTTTCTCTGTATTATTTTTCTCAGTACCCAAGCAGAAATAAAATAACTTGACACAATTTCACTTTTCTACTTTATACTGCATGTCCCCTTAAGAAGGTGTAAAGAGAGCTGTGATTTGAACGTTGACATTCCTACATTTGCAATGGAGATGAAATGATAAAAAGAGTAAACCTGAAAAGTAAGGTCAAATCACAGAGTGTGAGGAGCTAGTGCTGGAGGTTCCAATCGCAAACGTGTGCAACTCCAGCACAGAATGTCCTTGGCCGCTAAGAAGCCCTGGACGCTCCGTGGCGCACAGGGCACCCGGTGGGGCTGCAGCCTGTGACCGCTCCAGGCCTGGGCGAGGGGTGACATCAGTGACCTTCCTCCTCGGGAAAGACACACTGGATCACAGACCTGTGGCCATGCTGCCCACAGCAGGGACTGTCGTGTGACACAGCAGGTGAGTGTCCCACATGGATTTCTTGGGGATCAGCCCCGAACCACATGTTCAAGTTTAGTTGTATGGTAACATATTATTTTTAAGTTGGTTTTTAATGATAATAACTGTAATAATTTAGAACTTATCACGTGGCAGTGATAATGTTGCACACATGATTACACACATCATCTAATTTAAACTGTGCAAGAACCCTGTGAGGAAATATCTCTCCCCAGGCCCCACCCCGATTTTGCATGGAAGGAAGCTGGGCTATCAGGTTAGTCAACTTGCCTAAGGTGACACAGCACGGCACAGCGTAGCAGCACGTGGCTCTGGGTCTCTCCAAAGCCCGTGCCTTCACTCACTCCACTCTATCCTCATGCCCAAATTGCCCGTAGGGATTTCCAGGATATATACATATCTGGTCTTGATCAAACCCCAGAGATAGTCAACACTGACACGATCCCCAATCACAGATAAGACAACTCAGTTTCAGAAATACAGTGTCTCAGCAAGTAAGTGTCAAAGCCACGCCAAGTCCTTCTGACCCCTGCACCACACCATGAGAGCAACCATGGCTAGAATCCAGCCAAGAGAGAGGGCACCTCCAAGCTAGCCCATATGTTCCACCGCCTTCCTGAGCTCTAAGCTCTAAGGACGTCTCCTCCCAGGAACACCTTGACCTCCTGTCTTCAGTTCTCCAACCTCGTCCATTCCTCATTCTCGGCCCACCTCACCCCTGCTCCAGCACCCTCCACAGAACGGAAAACAGAATCTAACCAGAGGCACAGAAAGTGGGCTCGCACACAAATGCACAGAATAATTTTCCTTTCCACACCTCTCTATTTGCATCTGCCTTGGCATTCTCGTGTACCACCGGGACCAAGTCTAGAAGGAATTTTGTCAGCAGGAGGTTTGGGGCGGGGGGCGGGGGGTGTATCCTTACAAACAACTTTTTCAAAGATGTGAGGGAAGCAGCTCCGGCAGAGAACGATGCTGCACTGAGATGCAGTCAGGTCTCTGGAGCCGGCGGTCTTTCGGGGTTGTCCTAAATTGAGGCAAAGGCTAGAACTTTGTCCCCAAGCATCAACCACTCACTGGATGTGGGCTACCCTGGGGAGGGGGCCTAAATGGGATGAGGCCGACCCCTGGCTCTGATGATGCATCCTGGGGAGGTCTCAGCTGTGAGCCTTCAGCAGGCAACACTCTGGGCAGCTGGGGAATGAGAGCCCCGGGCTGAAGGCCAGGACCTGGGCTGCACCCCCCTGTGTGTGTTACATCGGCTACTGAGTTAATCACTGCTCTGAAAATGGGCTCCTTTCAAGTAGCCAGGAGAATAGCACCTCCCTTCTCTTCCTTGGCATAAGGAGGGAATCAACATACCATCCCTTACCTGTTTGACACCAAAGGCAAACCCCATCCCACCGTCCCACCGCGGGACACTGCCTTCTCCATTTTATGCACAAATGAACGCCGTTCCCACGGCCCACTGGTGCGCTCTCCTGAGGACGGGATTAGAGTGTGGCAGCAAAGGAGAAAATGCAAAAAAGGGAAAGGAAAGGCTTCACCTTCCGTGAGATGGACAACTATTCAGTGTCTCGCTTGCTACCAGTTTGGATGACTTCTCACTAACTCTTTAGCTTTGTCAGTTCAACCCACGGAGCTCAGCTCTGCCCTCTGCCCTCTGAGCCTGCTGACCACTGGCACCTCTGGGTTTCTCCCACCAGAGGACTCCGCAGCCGCTCTGTCGTCCTGCCTGTGTCTGGCCTCCATGTATCCATCCTGTTCGACTCTTCCTCCTGCTTTGGTGTTCTTCTTCCAGCTCCTACCTATCATTGGCCAGGAGCCTGCGCAAATGAGAAACAGGAGTTGCCAAAATTGGCATGTGGCCAGATCTGAGCCCAGAATGGTGTGGGTTTTTTTTTTTTCCATGAGCAATGTTCTAAGAAAACATTTTAATTTGAGTGTTCTGGAGGGCATGGCACAACCTCTCCCAGTTTTCCACAGGCCCATCACTCTCTGTTTTCTGAAACCAGCTGTTTCTCAAATCCCTTGCAGGTAAGTGAGTTCAGACACGTAGAAAAAAGGAAGACTTGGCTTGCATATATGCACAGATGGGAAGTGAGCTAGGGGGCGATACCTTAGGAAGAGGTAACAAGCAGAATCCAGACTCTCCCAATTTTGAAAGAAACTATTGTCATTTTTGATGTGGTTATTTTAATTATATCTTTGGGGAAAGAATATATAATATATTATATAAAATAATATACTATATATTACATTAATTTTGTTTGCTATGTGATCGTTTTAATTATATCCTTGAGGAATATAGAAGAGGTTTTCTGTTCTTTCTCCATCCCACCTCCCAGTATTTTAAATTATTATACCTTTAAGTACTTTATTTCAAACTGAATTATTTCAAGGAAATTCAGAAAAATTAGAACTAAATAAAAGTTACTTATACTGGTGTAAAAATATAAAGGAAACACATATAAGATTTAGGAGTTTTTATAAATAACCAAACACTAGACTGCAACTTTCAGTCAGCTGTAAGAGTGCATGGTAAAGTGTATATAAAATGTTGGGAATCATCAGTCTGCATCAAGAGCAAGCTTGCTATCAGTGCATCACTCTATCTGCATTTCTTTCCTAGCAAGAAAGATGACTCAGTTACTAATTACGTTTGGGGGCCATCAATGAAGAAAAATGGTCTTGATGCCAGAGGCAAACTAGAGTGTATCTGGCAACCCACCCACCCTCTATCTAAACATAGGGGTAAAGAGGTGGTATTCTGAGTCATCCTCCTATTTTTATGTCTGAAAACAATAAAATTAAAGATAAGTTGAATTAATTCCATTATGCTCACATAACGATATGAAATAAGCCAATGTACTTTAAAATTTTGAGTTTAAAAACAATAATACTGGAAGCAAAAGGAAAATGAAGTCATTCACAGACTATGACAAATTTTTGACTTGAGATTCAGGCTCCAAGAGGATTTTTATTCATTAATTTGAAGAAGATAGTCAACTCTGTCATAAATGGCAGACACAATGCACTGATGTCTTACATTTTAGAAACCATTTTTTAAAAATACCTCAGTATCAATCATGAGCACAAATCAGTTCTATTCATTTCACTTCCACTGATCTTAGTTAGGTTCAGATAAAATAGAAAGAATAATTTTAAACTCAGAGTTATTTTAAAATACATTCTACATAATCCCAATTGTGTTATAGCAGAGATCCAGGATGAAATTATATTAGAAGAAAAAAATAAAGAAACACACACACACACACACATGCACACACACGGAGACAACAACAATAGTACCTTTTATCATACCAGGAGTCTTGAAGTTTGTTTTTCTCATATCCCGCCTATTATAGGAAATTTTGGAAGTTGACCTAATTCAATTTGTATCTAAACAAAACACTGCTGTCACCAAGAGAACTTGCAACTCTGCTAGGGACATGCATTCTCCTGAAGGGGTCCCTCCAGCAACACCTCTATAAAAGCATCTTACTCTTCTCTCATTCTTTAGCCTCACCCCCTGCTCACTGACCAAATGCACGGATCCCCGATGCCAGTGTTTCTGCAAAGGCAGTTTCACATTGATTTATGAAAAGTGCTTCAGATGCACTTTCAGGGGGAAAAATTAACAGCTTTTCAAGTCAATATTTAACAACTCAAGCAGTCTCACTAGTTTTAAAATCTTAGTAACTTTTTAGGGTTTATTTTTTGGTTGAAAAACAATGTTCAAATTACTAAAAATCCCAAATGATAACCTTAGGTTCACAAGAAAAGTTTTAATTTTAGAATTTGGGAAAAAGAAATTGAGTGAGTCTTTTGTAGACCAATATTATAAGAACATTTACATGTCTCATATTTATATCTACACAATCTTGTTCATTTCTAATTTGTTCTTTGAACTTGCTGAAATTTTTTCCAAGTATCTAATGTCATGACACTTGATAAAAATTGTCATCACAATATAAAATACATATTATAGAAAGTTTCCAAGGGAATCATTTTGTTTTAGAATGCATACACAGCCCTGGTTGGGTAGCTCAGTTGATTAGAGCATTATCCCAATACACCAAGGTTTCAGGTTCGATCCCCAGTCAGGGCACATACAAAAATCAACCAATGAATGCATAAAAAGTGCATTCAATGCTTCTCTCTTTCTCTCTTTATTTCTCTCTCTGTTCCTTACTCTCTCCCTAAAATAAAAAGAAAGTTTTAGCATTTACAAAAATACATACAAACAATACTGGAGAAGTTTTACATTATTTAGGTACATAAAATACCACTTTTGCTGTCTTTTATTTTGTTCCTAGAATAGGCATTGAACAAAGACAAGAACGCTAAAAAGTTTCTGTAAGTCAGGAGAACCTGGTATTTATTTACATCGTTCCTTTCGCCTCCACCTGCTTCTGGACACTCAGAATCAGGGCTCCGTCTGAAATTTAACACATTCCAGCATGTATTTTCTAAGCAAATCTGAGCCATCATGTTTCACTTATCTTGACACCTTTAGGGCTAGCAAGTAATTTAATTAATTAATGGGGGTAAAGTAAGCCTGCAGCTTTTGAGAGCAAGCCCAGGGCTTGCGAGTCACCCTTGAGCATGGCACGGGTAGCTTTGAAAAGTCAGTGAAAAGTGTGGACTTCGTAGTCATTTGGCATTTATCCGCACAGATATTTTTAAGTTTTTAAAAATGTCCTATTATGCATATGCTCCTTCACGCCAAACACCACTACATTCAACATTGACTCTGCACCCTGATTGTTCTTGAAAGTCTCACCTGTATTCACACAGGAATGAACCAAAGATTGCTCAACTTTAAATCACTTAAAAATCCCCATGTAGACACTTCCTTTGCGGTAAAGAAATGTAAAAAGGCACCTCTAAGGAAGGACATACTTCTAAGCAATAGAAGAAAAAATAAGAGATGGTCTACAATGGATTTACAAATAGGTAGCATGTCTTACTTTTTCACATTTCTCACTTAAATCTTATTTCCAGTTGGTAAACAGCGACTCAGTACCAAGGGCAAGGAAAGGGGGTGTGAAAGGTCAGATTAAAGAGGGTTTGTAGTCCTCAGGAGGACTAAGTTTCTTCATTGGCCTTAAGGAAGATTTACTGCACACAGATTATGTGCCAGGCACTGACTAAGTAGAGGGATGATTTTGGGAGGGGTGGGGCTAGGTGAGCAAGGAGAAAAGAGGAAAAAGATGGGATCCGAAACCTAACTGCTTTGTAAACTTAGTCCCTTTACATCTCAAAAGTATGGGGTTTTCCTCTCCAACAATATAGTTGTGTGGTGTGTGTGTGTGTGTGTGTGTGTGTGTGTGTGTGTGTGTGTGTGTAAAAACGCCAGGATGCTATAGCAGCCTCACTTTTATTTTATTATTCTGAGAGGTTGAACCTGTGGGCATGTGGGAACCCAGAGTAGAGCATCTTAGCTCATGGAGAAAAAGACAGAAAGGCCCATAAGGAAAGACGTGGACAAGGGGAGAAACCAAGATGGCGGCATAGGTAAGCACCTAAACTGCTGCCTCGCACAACAATATCAAAACTACAACTAAAAGACAGAACGGATATCATCCAGAACCACAGGAAAGCTGGCTGAGTGGAAATTCTACAACTAGAAGGAAAGAGAAAAGCTCACAGAGAATTGGAGGTACGGCAAAGGGTCTTTGTGCGCGCAGAGAGGAAGGGCAGCTGAGAGCCTGGCTGACTTTCTCTGGCGGGAGGGGGAAGGAAGCCCCCGACTGCACTGAACCCCAGTTCCGGGCGAAACCCCGTGGACCCAGGCTCATACAGGGGGAGTCTGGACTGTCGGGTAGAGAGAAAGGCACCCGAAGACTCGGAGACCCAGGGGAGGCCCGGGGGAGCCCCGGTGGTCAGGGGTCTGGAGGCGTGCACGCCAGTGTGCACAAAGACTGCAGAGGTTGCCACAAGGCTTTCCCTAGCAGAAGGGAGTTGGAAGCTCCTGACTTCACTGAACCCCATTTCTGACTGCACTGAACCCCAGTTCCAGGCAAGCCCCTGGGGACCCATGCTCTTGCAGGGGGAATCTGGACTCTCAGGCAGAGGCTCGGGAGCTGGGGAAGGCAGAGGTCTGGAGGTGCGCCCGCGCAAGGGCAAGGCTGACGGGAAGCCAAGACTGTCTGCTCCACCCTGAGACTCCACCCCATCCAAGCTGAGCACAGAGGCTTTTGCAATTTGGCAAGTCTAATCCTATAAGGCTGTCTGCAGCACCAGACTTCTCCCAGCGTAGACACAGCTGATCCTCACAGCCAACTGGCCTGGAGGTCAACTCCTCCCAGTGATACCAACAACAATCAAGACTTAACTACAACAAGGCTGGACACACAGTCCACAAAGGGGTGCACCAAGAGTATCCACTTCAGGTTAACTGGGGAGGCCGACCCACTGGGCCATATAGAAAACCTAGCACACAAATCTACCCTACCAACTCAGGGAAGCAGTGAAAATGCGGTGACAAAGAAACAGATCACAAACAAAAGAAATGGAGGAAAACAAATGACTGGATATAGAATTCAAAACCATGGTTATAAGGCTTTTCAAGAATATCCTAGAGAAAGCTGATAAATATAACGAGACCCTCGAAGATATGAAAAAGGACCAACTAGAAATTAAACATACACTGACTGAAATAAAAAATATTATACAGAGACCCAACAACAGACTAGAGGAACACAAGAATCAAGTCAAAGAATTGAAATACAAAGAAGCAAAAAACACTCAACCGAAAAAGCAAAAAGAAAAAAAAATCCAAAAAGTTGAAGATAGTGTAAGAAGCCTCTGGGACAACTTCAAGCATACCAACATCAGAATTATGGGGGTGCCAGAAGAAGAGAGAGAGCAAGATAATGAAAACCTATTTGAAGAAACAATGACTGCAAACTTCCCCCACCTGGTGAAAGAAATAGACTTACAAGTCCAGGAAGTGCACAGAACCCCAAACAAAAGGAATCCAAAGAGGACCACACCAAGACACATCATAATTAAAATGCCAAGAGCAAAAGACAAAGAGAGAATCTTAAAAGCAGCAAGAGGAAAAACAGTTAATTACCTACAAGGGAGCACCCATAGGATTGTCAGCTGATTTCTCAACAGAAACTATGCAGGCCAGACGGGAGTGGCAAGAATTTTTCAAAGTGATGAATAGCAAGAACCTACAACCAAGATTACTCTACCCAGCAAAGCTATCATTCAGAATTGAGGGGCAGATAAAGAGCTTCACAGATAAGAAAAAGCTAAAGAAGTTCATCACCACCAAACCAGTATTATATGAAATGGTGAAAGGTATTCTTAAAGAAGAGGAAGAAGAAAAAAGTAAAGATAAAAATTATGAACAACAAATACATATCTATCAACAAGTGAACCTAAAAATCAAGTGAATTAAAAATCTGAGGAACAGAATAAACTGGTGAATATAATAGAATTAGGGGCATAGAAAGGGAGTGGACTGATAATTCTCAGGGGGAAAGGGGTATGGGGGGTTCAGGAAGAGACTGGACAAAAATCATACACTTATAGATGAGGACAGTGGAGGGGAGGTAAGGGCAGAAGTTAGGGTGGGAACCGGGTGGAGGGGAGCTGTGGGGGGAAAAAGGAGAAACAATTGTAATAATCTGAATAAAGATTTATTTAAAAAAAAAAAAAAAGACGTGGGCAAGATAGGGATGCTGACATTTCAAGAATAACACACTCTCTCCTCTCAAGCTAGAGCAAGTAGCCAGCATGACCTTCCCCATGATTTCCAGGTTGCATTGTCAAGGGCGATATTGTTTTTTTGAGGGAAGAAACGATGCAAACACGGAGAGAGAAAAATCCCAGTTACAAAACAGCAATGACAAAGAAATGTCATGGGAAGGAGGCACAAGAGCAGTAAAATACGGCTTTAGAGGCATTTTCAGTCTGATCCACCACCTTCCAAATTATATGAAGAGCACAGTTAAAATAGCATTTGGCAGAATCTCTCAAATTCCCCGTTTTCTAGGATAAGGCTTAGTGGAATTATCAACGGTGTGGGTGCCAAATGGACATGAGGCAGGAAGGGAAACCACAGGCCACTTTGAGCAAGGTGTCTTTATGGGATTATCCACACGGGGCTTGGCCTGACTCAAATATTAATTTCACAAACCACTGCAGTTATGTCAGTGCCTTTCATCACGTAAGGCTATAACCTCAATGGGAGAAAAACAACCCATAAATGCAGGTTTTTGTGGCATTATAAAGTGTCCTGTGGTTTCTAAGGTGTTATTTTAAACATTGACCAAATCATGCTAATTTTTCAATAATGAAACATTTTCTTTTCTCACAATAACATAAAATTGTACATTCTTTTGTTTTTCTAACCTACACAACTCGTTTTTTAAATAGCAAAGCTCTTTATCAGTGGGTTGTTCTCTACCCCCATAGTGACATATGTAGAATAGATTATTCAGATGTTTCTACTGAATTCTTTGTCTCCATTCTTACTATTGACCTCTCCCATTATCCCCTGACGCAAAGGCAGTGAAGAAACATGAAATACTATTTTGTCTTCTGTCTGGATGCCTTTAGTCTAAAACTGGGAACTTGTTAGAAATTTAAATTTCCCAGCCCCACCCCACACCTACTGCATCAGATCAGCGACCTGTCCGACAAGACTCCCGGGGTGCTTCTCACGCAGAGTCTGGGAGCTACCATCGGCCCCGCAAGCTCTACAAGCCTGAGATGTCGTGGTGAACAGCATGCATCCCAAACCCACTCCTGGGCTAGTCTCTCCACCTCTCAGTTTCCTCCTCTGTAAAATGGGGATGAGGCTGACCACAGCCTCATACGATTGTTGGGAGGAAAGCATGAGTCAGTATCCGAGAAGCAAACAAAGTATCTAGTTTAGCGCTGTTGTGAAATACAAATAAAAATGATAAAAATCAGATTAAAGAAGTAATATGAGTTCTGAGCCGACTCCTGTACCCGTGCAGGAATGTCATTTCTTTAATATGACCTTTACTCCTTTCTTGCCTTTTGATTCAAACTGGCCTCCTCCAGCACCTGACTCACCCACCTCCTTCTCCCTTGCACATCCACTCAGCACAAGGAGGTTCAGATCAGCACCAAATACTCTTAGGAAGAAAGACTCGGGTCTGTTGACCACAGAGACAGAGTTGCAGACAAACTAGAGACAACATCTAGGCCTCAGCTGTTTCAGCTCCAGGCCCAGGAAAGTGGTGAAACCAGAAGAAGCAATGCCCTGGCTGACATCAGGACCAGACACACTGGTCAAATACCCGTACCCTAGTGCTGGCCACGCAGTAGAAACCCTGACCCTCACCATGGCCTTAACTCCCTTTCTTACCATGATTATTTCTCCCCTATACAACCCATGACCTAGAAGCCAGCTGGGGGCCAGGTCATTGAACATTGGCTCACCTGTGACTCCAGTGTGGATCACTTCCCAAAAATAAACACTTTCTTTGCTGCAGACTCCTGTATGTGTCTTATTGGGCTTCGATGCATGCAGGCAAATGGAGCCCTTTAGTCGGGTAACATCTTTGCCCTTCTCCTAGCTTTCCCACCAAAGCGATGAGTCTCTATGTCCATCCCTTCCTGAGAATGGGCTTTCCTAGGCATCCCTCTGTATCAGGCCAGTTAGGACATGGCGCCTGGTCCAGGGCTCACCTTGATGGCAGTCTCCACACTGCTGTGGGTAAGGATTTGATTCTTTCTTTTCAGTGACTTAGGTGACCAAGAAAAGATTTCTCTCTGGTAGAGAAAATATCAGCATTTTATATTCTTAAATAATTTAAAAAGGAAAGAGTAATATGTGACTCAGGCTTACTTTAAAATTGCCTCCTGCTTCCTTGCTATGTCCAACTAACGTGCTGTTTTTAATGGGTTATAAAACTTTTTTAAATCCTCACCTGAGGACATTTTCTCCATTGATTTCTAGACAGAGTGGAAGGGAGGAGGGAGAGGAGGGGGAAAGAGAGAGAGAGAAACATTGAAATGAGAGAGACATATTTGTAGGTGGCTTCCACACACACCCCTATGGGTGCTGGGGAACCTGCAACCCAGGTGCTCTTGACAAGGAATCGAACCCATGACCCCAGACGCTTTGGTCCGCAGGCCAACACTCTAACCACTGAACTAAACTAGCCAGGGCAGATATTAAAAATACTTAATGCCAGTTTGTGCATCATCACGAAGTTTCACAGTGCCCTTGCAAAGAGATTATCATCTTTGTAGGTACAATAACAACTCTCCCCAGTCACTTCCTGAGAAGGTGGGGGTGAGGGGTATCTTTAAAACCGCAGTCTTGCACTGGCCTTAAGCATTTGAGAAATCTATATTTCTAAAAATAAATGTCTGCAACTTTAATAACAGTCCTTAAGATTCTAGTTGATGTTGTCATTACATAATACTTAACATTTTACTGTAACCAGTATGATAACCAAGGTAATTTTTACTACAATTTATATATATATTTTTTTATTGGTTTCAGAGAGGAAAGGAGAAGGAGAGAGATAGAAACACCAATGATGAGAGAGAAACATTGATCGGCTGCCTCCTGCACGCTGCTCCCCACTGGGGACCAAGCTCGCAACCCAGGCATGTGCCCTTGACCAGAATTGAACCCAGGACCCTTCAGTCCTCAGGCCCAAGCTCTATCCACTGAGCCAAACCAGCTAGGGCTACCGTTTATATTTGACTCCAATTTCTACAAACAAATGTACGTTTGCATTTTTGCCAATTGTCAATGCATGTTCATTCAGTTCTCTCCCTACCCTGGTTTAAGGTGTGGTCCATTTATTATATGTATTTAAAATGCACAAAAATCTATTTAGCAATTAAAACAATTCATTTCAGTAGTAAATGTCTTGCTTCTTGTAAAACTGCTCATTTCACATGTTTTACTGGAGAAATTATTCACATTGGAGAGCCTTCAAGGCAATAAACCAAATAAAGGGAACTCAGAATAATAGACTTAGATCCTTTGTATGGATTAAGAAGCAGTTTGAGTCCCTGGCCTGCCCAATGTCACAAAACCAATTAGCAACAGAAACTTAGAAATAATGCTTATCACTGTTAGATAATGCAAATCTCTTTCCTCTGCAGTTGGAAAGATGAGCTACAGAAAACATCTTTCTCTAAAGGTGACTCACTTTCTGTTACGGGATGAAGTCACTTCCAAGGGGAGAGAGCAGAGGTAAAGAGAATTAATGTCATGCCAAACACTAAAAAGCAGGGATCCCGTGCATTTTGCTCATTGGCGTTCCGTGTTAAATGGGTGATGTGGTGTTGGTGTGTTTTCCTGGTAAAGCACACCAGCATAGAACACATCTCACCACAAATTCTGGAGCAGGGAGTTGCCTTCAATGTAAAAAGTGGAGTAAGCATTTCAGGAATGTAAACACCTACTGGGAAGGGCAGGTCTTTGTCATTCACTCCCCATTCTCAGCTGCTCTAATTAGACAACATTTTGCTGAAGTCTCCAGCAGTGAAAAAGAAGGGCTGGAGAGTGAGAAAGAAGTACTTCTCTAAGGGCGAGGCCCCCTTGGAGAGAAGCTAGAGAGAAAGGATGAAAATGTAGGTTGGACCCCACATCTCAAAAGGCTCCTTCCCTTAGCTGGCTCCAAATCATCATTCTCCAATTGTAAATATGGGAACGAATGCTCAAGAAGCTTTCAGAATACAGATCCTCAAAAAGGCTGAACATGTAACCTGAGACTTGTATAAATTATAACTTCTGTGGATATAAAATCTGTGGATTTCCCTGTGAAAGTCTGTCACCTGGCACTCTAGCACATTGGTTCAAGAATCAGGTCAAGCATTTAAAAATCTGATTAAGATGATCAAACACATTGTGATAATAACACCTACCTATCCTAAAATAACATTACCCTAGAAGGCAAAATTCTATGACTAAGAAACAGAGCAGCTTCATTTTCAAATATAGTAGACTACCGACTTCAAACTTCAAAGGGAAGGTGGGGGAGGGGGGTAAGAGATCAACCAAAGGACTTGTATGCATGCTTATAAGCCTAACCAATGGACAGACACTAGGGGGTGAGGGCATGTATGTGTATGGGGGGTGGCCAGGGAGAGGTCAATGGGGGAAAAAGGAGACATATGTAATGCTATATGTAATATTTCAAACAACAAAAAATTAAAATATATATATATATATATATATATATATATATATATATATATAAAATAGATTATCGCTAAAGCTCTGTTCCACCTGTTGGAATCATAGAATACATTTGAACTTTAAAAAAAAAAAGGCAAAATACATTAGAGATGTTTATTCAAGCTCTGAGTCATCTCTTTATCAGTTAGTTTGAAAGACATAAGCATACAAGAATCTCCTGATTCCAACCTGTGTAAGTGGGCACCAACACCAGTTTGTAATTATAATTTGAGCCTCAAAATAAGGGGAGAATGAAGATATACTATATTGCCATCTACCCATATAGATACTTGCAGATGGCATTTAGAGAGTTGTCTACGGCTCAGAGCTTTGCTTTGGGCACAACTCTCCTGCAATTCTTATCCAAACTGAAGTTTAAAAACCAGTGCTTTACATCCTTAAAATATTTGTCTGATAGTGTAATTATGTTGATTGCTGATAACATTTGAGAGAGCAGTGATATGGCATTTCAATGCATCTCTGCAATCATCTGAAATGGCTTCCATTTTTAGAGTGTGTTGTCATGGGGATAAACATGATCTTTGGATTCAGAATGACGTAAGTTCACCACCGCTTATTAGCTGTGTGACCTTGAGCAAACATCTTAACCCATCTAAGCATCAGTTTCCTTAGGTCTCAAGAAGGGAAACTAATAGCAGCTGCCTCCCAGGGCTGCTGGGGAGGTAAATGGGCCATGTCTGTGTACCACACTCAGCACAGTGCCTGGAACATAACAGGCGCTTCATCTGTGATAACTTATTTAATTATTACCTCCCACCCTCCCTTTACCATGTGAGTGTAGCCTCTTCAAAAATATTCAGTTTAAACAAAGTTTCTCTTACAATTCTTTTTTTTTTAAACATATTTTATTGATTTTTTACAGAGAGGAAGGGAAAGGGATAGAGAGTTAGAAACATCAATGAGAGAGAAACATTGATCAGCTGCCTTCTGCACACCCCCCACTGGGGATGTGGCCGCAACCAAGGTACATGCCCTTGACCGGAATCGAACCTGGGACCCTTCAGTCAGCAGGCCGACGCTCTATCCACTGAGCCAAACCGGTTATGGCTCTCTTACAATTCTTGCAGCACTATCAGTAATGTTCTGGGAGACATCTATTGCATAACGCGCTGAATAAGAACAAAGTGGACCCTGACTAATCTGCAAACATGTCCATGCATGTCTTTCTGGTGGTCATTCAGTCAGCGATTAAATTGTTACTGCTGTGGTTCCTTTTCTTTTCTTTTCTTTTTTTAAATATGTGCCAATCCATCTTTCTTCACTAATGTTAAATCTAATCCACGTTAGCTGTTTGCTTCATACAGCTACTGGTATGTATTCACATTCTACGGCTTTCGGATATATACAAAATAAATAAAAAGCGTTATGCATGAACTGATTGTTGAGTGCTGGGGAGCAGGCGTGATGTTACACTGCCTCAGCTCTCAGGTACTGATTGGGAATCACCGGTTAGTGGGTATTTGTGGCAGAAGTACCAGCACATCCTACAGTGTGGACTTTTGAGTCCTGTTCTGCACACTTTACATCACTCTCACACACAGTGGTTCTTTTTGTTGTTGTTGTTTGTTGCAATAAATTGGTTTCTAAGAGTATATTATAGTCAAGATTCTTGATGACTGAGTAATCCTTTGCAAGTTGGCATGTTCATGTTGCTAAACCTAGTCATTTTTCCATCAGCATAACTTCTAAGGCATACATTCCTACATTTGTCAGAGGTAAGTAACCAGAGAATCATTACTGCAAAATCATCACCCCCCAAAGACACAGGTATTTCCAAGTGAGACAATGACACAAGACCAAAGGGCTTTCAAAACCTTGGCAAGATACTTGGGTCACAGCAGGTATAAGAATAGGACAGGCAGATTCTTAACCTTCCTATTAAAATTAGCTGGAGGCAGTACAAAAGTTATCTTACATTCTCCCCAAGTTTGGCTGTCAAAAAGCAGTGGAAAAATCCAGCTTTGTCTTTGGGCTTCCTCAAATCTAACTCCATTTAGGCCATTGGATTAAAGAAGACCAGGTAGCCCTCAAAGCAAGAAGAGGAAATGGACATAGAATTTGACTTTATAATTGAGCATTAACAGAAGATCTGAAAAAAAAATAACCGATTGTGTGCCAAAGCAAATATGGTTTATACCAATCAATTTCATACAAAAAAAGGCTTTAAAAATTATCCTTGAAACCTATATTATTTTATTAACCAATGTCACCCCAATAAATTTAATAAAAAATAAAATAAACTGAAGAATGCACAGAATGCCAGCTTTCAATTGTCAGACAATAATAATTGTTCACATAATAAAAAGGGATTTTCTTGTCTTTTCCTTAAATCAAGCTTTGTATACAAAGACTGCCCAACAATCACTGGGGCTAATGAAGTATTTTTCAGTCTTTAGCAAGAATAAAACGTGTTGCAAATGTTTCAATAGTAGGAAGGATTTTATTAGGAGCTACCATTAGTTCAGTGCCATAGAGAAGTCACACGGCTCAGCTAGAACCCATGTTTGCAGGTGAAAATATAGATGCAGCTGCCACGTACTTTGCAAGAGGCTATGCTTCTGAAGAATATTCACCAAGACTCAGGGGTCCTCAAACTTTTTAAACAGGGGCCAGTTCACTGTCCCTCAGACAGTTGGAGGGCCGGACTATAGTTTAAAAAAAAAAAAACTATGAACAAATTCCTATGCGCACTGCGGGCCCGGGACGAGTCGGCTGCTAAGCAGGACAGGCAGCGGCACCCGGCGGGCCAGATAAATGTCCTCGGCGGGATGCATGTGTCCCGCGGGCCGTAGTTTGAGGACCCCTGAAAGATCAAGAAAACAACTGAGAATTGACTACAGTAGAGGTAAGTCTCTCCCTGCCTGACCCTAAACCTCAGTCACCTTTGATTGCTTTTACTCCCATCCTCAGGCCACTCCCATTCCAGTTTTAGTTTAATAGCTCTTACCCTCCTTGATGTATCTTTTTTCTTTTTTAAAAATATGTTTTATTGATTTCAGAGAGTATAAGAGAGAGGGAGAGAGATAGAAACATCAATGATGAGAGCGAATCATTGATTGGCTGCCTCCTGCACGCCCCCTACTGGGGATCGAGTCCACAACCTGGGCATGTGCCCTGACTGGGAATCGAACCATGACTTCCTGGTTCATTGGTCGATGCTCACACACTGAGCCACACTGGCCGGGCCCTGATGTTTCTTAAAGGGAACATCATGCTCCACCAGCCTAAGACTCATTTGGGGCAATTGGTGACATTGCAGACCCCTGGGTCCCTCCAGACTCACTGAATCAGAATCATGGCTGCTGGGACCTGGGCTTGGTGTTTATGCAAATATTCCCAGCCGATTCTTAAACAGCTGTTTGGTCTGCCCTGACTCATCTCTCTGCTCCCTGATTCACACCACTCACTAACACTGGATTAATTTTTAGAGCAGAACTCTGATAACATCGTTCCCTTGCCACCTTAAAATGGGTTACCACCGCCTAGCAGGGTTCTTACGCCATATCCCAGAACTCAAAACCTTTCCCGACCTGGCCTCAACCTACTTTCTAGTCATGTCACCAGTAACCCACATAGGTCTAGTTGAACTGCACTGCAGCTTGCTTCTGCCAAACTGTGCCCTACCTCACTTCTTAAACACATCCTGGGCCCATCTCCCCAGCTGCCTCCCCATCCCATCTTCGTTCAAGTTGACCCTCACACCCAGGTGCATAACTTCAGCTTCTCTGTTGCATCTGGTAAAAAATTCCCCTTCTCCTTAACACCTGGTTCATAAGCCAGCTCTCCTGTGATATTATCATACCTGTGAGTTCTCTTTCCTCCTCTCAAAATCTGTAGCACCTTATCGGTAACACTTCCATAGTAGTTCTCACATCCTTCCTTGTAGGAATAACATCAATGTTTACCTGTTCTTCCACATAGCTAGTCATGCCCGCCCCATAAAAGTGCTTAAAGATGTCTGCATGTGCACATACATACCTGTAGAATTAAATTTAAAAATAAAGATCAAATTTATAATTTATGGTAGTAGTCCTGCAAATATAAAGTTATCTCAGCAGGAAGATCATGTTATATCACCTTGTGATAATTTATTTTATTGATGTCTAGTTTCAAAGGGCTTTTGAAAAGTAAATGGCTACTTTGATTCACGAATAATATACCACAAACTATAATTTAAAGTCACAATCACTCTAATAAGAAACTGGTTTTTATTTACTAATTATAGAAAATTATACTTCCTTTTTTTGGCAAAATAAATGATGGCTCATTATATAATTACTAGAGGCCCGGTGCATGAAATTTGTGCATGGGGGGGGGGTGGTCCCCTCAGCCCAGCCTGGGACCCTCTCCAATCTGGGACCCCTTGGGGGATGTCCGACTGCTGGTTTCAGCCTGATCCCAGGGATTGGGCCAAAACCAACAGTCGGACATCCCTCTCACAATCCTGGACCACTGGCTCCTAACTGCTCACCTGCCTGCCTGCCTGATCACCCCTAACTGCTCCCCCCTGCCAGCCTAAACACCCCTAACTGCCTCTGCCTGCCAGCCTGATCACCCCTAACTGCCCCCCCCTGCTGGCCTGGTCACCCCCAACTGTCCCCCTCTGCTGGCTTGGTTGCCCCTAACTGTGCCCACCCCCACCAGCCTGGTCACCCCTTAGTGCCCCCCCCCTGCTGACCTGGTCGCCCCATGCAGCCTGCTGGTCAGTCATTTGGTCGTCCCTCGCTAACCCCCCTGCCAGCCTTGTCACCCCACACAGCCTGCTGTTCGGTTGTTACTGTGAGGGTGTTGTGACCAATTTGCATATTATCCTTTTATTAGTATAGATTAATAGACCCAAACACAAGGGTTATACTTTTTTTTGTTAGCTCAATTATATTATATCAGTTCCTTGCAATTAAACACTATTGGCCACTCATATTGTGGCCTTTTCAACATTTGCAGATATTTATAATTCTCCAATGCAAATTTATTTCATATTTTCTAAATACATTATGAAGGGTTGCTATCATTTCAGTTGTTTTTTAAATCAGATTATTATACCTAGCATTAAGCTATAAATAGGGCCTAAATAAATAAATAAAAAAACATAAATAAGTTTATGAATAAAAAATCATAAAGTACTATTAAAATGAAATTAGTACTTTTATTAAAGTAGAGGGCTTCTGAAGTATTACAAATCTTATATGTTTCATAATTATTTTATTTATAAAGAACAATGACCTGGGAATATATTTACCAAACTAAAAGTTATTTTATACTAAAGGGAATACATTAAAATATATGAATTATCTCTTCTCAGATTTTAAACAGTGACCCTCATTAAAGAACCATGGTGAGCCAGGACTCCTAGTACACCTGGCCTCCTGGGTTACATCCTAAAATCAAGGGAGGAGCCTGTAGGGACTTCACATTCAATGTTCTCTTTCCCACACCACCAGCCCATAGTCTTGGCCTTTGTAGTGACATCTCTGACATTACTGGGTGAGTGGCTTTGAACAAGTCACCTCACTGCTGTAAGTCTCCATTTCCTTATTTCTAAAATGGGGATAATGAGAATGTCTACCAGCTTCTTAAGGTTATTGTGAGGGATGTGTAGGATAAAAAGAAATCTATAAATGTTACCTGTTTTATTACAATTCCCACATGTGGTCTTTAAGTCTCCATCAGAAGAACTAGAGAAACAGGGGACACCCTACCTCCGATGTGTGGGAAACAGGCACACCTAGAAACTTATACCATTTCCAGAAATCCTCCTGCTTCAAATCCCACCGGCTGCCCTCAACCCCATGAGAGCTTTCCATGACTCAGTAGAGCCTTTCTGCCTATTGGTCATTCATGCCATTTTAAAGAGGATGATGGTAATTGAAGTCTACACATCTCCCGGAGGAGAGCACTGTGCCTTATTTGTCATTTGTGCCTCTGCATGATTGAATTTATTAGGTTCTTTCCGGAGAGCAGATGTGAATAAATTAGACAACACATGAGCCCTGGGACAGTGAGGAAACAAGCAAGGACAGGTTGGAGATGGGGAGTCATCAAAAACATATTTTCACTCATCAAAATTCCTTTAAAAATAGACATCCCCAAACAATGAAGGAGGAAAACAAAATATACTTCCTGAAAAAAAACAAAACAAACAAACAAAAAAACAAAACCCCTAATGTCTTACCTTGCTTTAGTGATTACATTCTAATGTGAGGTAAAATCCAAGAATTTTCCAAGTGGGCACCTGATAACTTATGAGGTTGTACCACATGAGATTGCTGATTTTGTAGGTCAAAAACAGTCAAATGAAGGCGAATTCATAGGTTGGCACAATGAGCCTGTTAGCTATCTGATATGAAAATCTTTAAACCCAGGATCATAGTCAGGGAGGTGAGATACCTACACTGAGAGGTACGTGGATGCTGAGATTGACTGAGAGAAGAGCAAGATCTGGACTTGATCTCATTCCTCACACTTGCTCGAGAGCCAGAGGGAAGCCTGGTGGGACCACCAGCAGCATCTGGATGAATCCCGTCTCTTTCTCCCAACTCTTTCATGTTCAATGGACACAGCTGAACTTATTTAAGTGCCCACGTAATGCAACAGCTAACATTTACTGAACGTACTGATTATGTGCTCTGAGCACTTGACATGGATAAACATTTAATCTTCACAACAAATCAACGTCTGTCCTCTTCATAATACCCATGTTATATTATATTTGGCCACACAAAGGTAGAGAGAGGTACCCAAGGTCACACAACTATGTGGCAGAGGGAAGAGTCACACACCAACCAGCAGGGTGCCTACCGAACTTGCTTTCTTCATCATGACATTGTGCCATCCCCCTAATACGGGGAGACAGAGAGGGCAGGAGGAAAAGTCTTTGACCTTGAAAAGCAGCATGAACGTGAAACAAACACAAGATATTAGTATTGCACTGGGTCTCAGGATTAAAATCAGTATTTTAGAAAAATCGGTGACAGAGAGCAATGAGAAAAACAATGAATGACAGAAGGAAAACTAAATAGAGAAAAGGGAATTTGGCACAGGCTGTTTAAGGGTCCAGTGAGGATAAAAACCAGCCTGGAACTACCAAGCAGAGGCATTCCCAGGGGCTCCAGTGGAGAGACTGCTGCCTTTTGTGCTGCTCCCCCACCCCCTGCCCCCAAAAACCAGAGGCTGATAAAGGGTGCACAGGAAAGCCAGCATAAGAAGGTGTAGACCTGATCACTTTATCAGTGTCAAGTATAAATCTAAAATACCACAACTAGCTGCCAGATAATATGCTAGATTTTGCCACTAGAGGACAAGGCAGGCCCATATGTTTTAGATTTTTTACAGTACACAATAGAGTGTTTTGCCTGATATTAAAAAGAAAGCACAGTAAAATTGTATAGTGGTCACACAATGTATAATTTATACATAATTATTTATCATTTAAATAAAAACACTCTAGTAAAAATGTCATGCAAATATGCACATGCATTATAGAACAATATGTATAGGAGAAATTATAAGGAAAAATAATTATTTATCCTATTCTATCCAGAGATTATAAAGCTATATTCTTCCAAATATTTTTTTCTGTGTGAATCTGTGTAATGGATTTTTATTCATATACTAGAGGCCCAGTCATGAAATTCATGCATGGGGGGCGATCTCTCAGCCTGGCCTGTACCCTCTCCCTCCAATATGGGACCCCTCGGGGGAATGTCTGACTGCCACAGGGATCAGGCCTAAACCAGCAGTTGGACATCCCTCTCACAATCCAGGACCGCTGGCTCCTAACCACTCACCTGCCTGCCTGCCTGATCACCCCTAACCACCCTGCCTGCCTGCCTGATCACCCCTAACCACCTCTTGTCAGCCTGCCTGATTGCCCCTAACCACCTCTGCCTGCCTGATGCCCCTAACTACTCCCCTGCCAGCCTGATCATCCCTAACTGCCTTTGCCTCAGCCCCCGCCACCATGGTTTTGTCCGGAAGGACGTCCTGAAGATGTCCAGTCTAATTAGCATATTACCCTTTTATTATTGTTATATACAGGAAAGCCCTTATTACCTAAGGGTTATTGAATCATCCCTCCATTCCTAAGAGAAAAACCTACTGATGGTATATTATTCTTTTAGTAAACTGCTACATTGCATTTATTCTAGACCACAGAGAATAAGACGCATCTCTGTTTCTTTCTTTAACCCTGATCCTCACATGTGCTTCAGTAAGGAAACAGGTCTGTGTAAGAATGCTTTCCTTACCTACAATGGCTTGTCTTGCCTCGGCCATAGAGTCTTTGTGAAGGATTGTTTCAGGACCACGATGCTACTGTTACAGCGGCCCATGCCCTGCCTGAGCTCTGGAGAACTTCTCAATGTCCTTCACCTGAGCTGACCCAAAAGTCACTCTTACTTGGCAGATATTTGGGTGTGTGGGTGGATTATGACTATTTTCAAGTTTACTAAAGTTGTTTTTACTACTATTTTTCCATTCTTTTTTGTTTTTGTTTTTGACAAATCTCAGGGAAAGATATATAAAACAATATCCTTCAAAATCTTTTACCAGAACACTTACACCATTATTCTAAAGGCTATCTACTATTTAATTAAACGGCTATGCTTAATTATCCAACCAACCTTCTACATTTACATAGTTAGGTTTTTACAAACTTTCACTGTGACAAATACCTCTGAAAATAAGGAGCATTTAAGAATACCAGCGCTGGAGAAAATCCAACTCAATCACACTAACTAATGAGTAGCAGAAAAGTAGAGGATGCTTGTAGACTAATGGAAAAGGTCCTAACTAGTGCTACTTTTATGGGGCGAACTGCTCAGGCAGAAAGGAGAATAAAGGGAACTTAATCACTTTAGCAAGTTCTTCTTATTTAATATCTTCTTCTCTTTTCCCTTCCCACACCCTCGCTCGCACAGGAGCTGTTGTGGCAATCTTGCTGTGGGAGATTAGAACACCTCTCTCTGTGGCTGTGTAAGATGCCGAACTTGGCAGCAGGAAGTCCTCTATGTTTTCATTCCCTTTAGTTCTCACTTGGTTGAAAATCTGGGGTTGCCATTCGTAATCAAGGGAATGCATTTAGGTCCAACTTATTTTCTGATAGAAATTCTTTTTATGCCACATGGAACTCAACTACTATAAATTAGGATTATGGGGATAATACAACAATTTAATTTTAGGTGGATGGCCACCCAGAATTAAAGAGGCTAATGCTTACCTTGGGTTTGTATGCTTTGTTTAAGAATGATGACAGCAACATTTTATTGGCCATTTACCTTAGGTGTAAATGCCTCACATTTAAAAAAATGTCCCACCAGTCCTTTGTCTGTTTGAAGAACCTATAAACAGTTTAGCTGGCCTTCAAGACACTTCAACCCCTACCATCTATCTACTTCATCAGAGACAGATGTCTCAGAGCAGAATGGGTGCTAAGGGAGAGAGTAGAGAATAAAACAACATCAGTGTCAACAACAAAAACCACAGAAACTTTAACAGAACTGCAATGTTGAGGCCCTGGGCTCTAGGCAGTAAGGACACAGACGTGTACTATGTGATCTGTGCCTGGAAGTGTCTTACTCAGTAGTGGATCAAACAGACAATTTACATGTAGATGACATTTACAATGAGTAAAATACTCTGGGACTGAGAAGATCAGTGATCTAGTATCACACAGAAAGGCAGGTTCTTCTGCAAGGATTAGTTTATGGTTTCACTCTGAGTAGATACTAATTGGACAGCCAATGGAAGGCCTGACCTGTGGATGACTGGGTTGTAGGACAAGCAAGGTCCAGAGAAAGAAAATGAATCCTCTCAGAGAGCCAAGCTGCCCCTCTGATGGGTGGTAGGGACTGGGAGGGGGAGCAATGGGTTATATCGGATTTACCAGAGGAGCTCTTGAAAGACGCACACATCTTGGCTTTCTTCCCTTGCAACTCCGGTAAACATTAGCGGGGAGAAAGGGAGACATGCTCCTTTTAAAGAACTCAACTACAGTTTCCCCTCCCTATTTGGCATTGAGATTGGCTCGGGGGACCACTGCCCTGGAGAGACTCATCCAGCCGGGCCCTTGGGAGGGCACCAGCACAGGAGCACCTTCTGAGACAGCAGCTTGTCCATCTCCAGCTCCTCCTAGTACACAGTTACTCAGCTAGTTACTCACAAAAGCAAACCTAGGAAAGCCCGAGTTTTAAATGCTTTCCTTTTCAATCTTTCCTTATAATAGAGACCATGGTATTTGCTAGCCATTGTATGGGATCACTAAAGAAATAGATAATAAAGAAGTAATCTGTGAATAGTCTGGTTATCTGAGAAAGGCTACTAGTAATTTCAGAAAACCATTTTCTACCAGGAAATTCCATATACTCTCATTTATTTTAAGTTCTTATCTTTTGCAGGCTTTAAGTAAAAATTCACCAATGTGCAAATATTTCATCCTCTTCACAGAAAATCAATCACGAAAATGAGTTTGGGTAATAAATGGGTCTAAACAGATAGCGGTACAGGGCATAAATTGTAATTTGAAAGCTACAGAAATAGAAGCAAATGGGGACGTTTTGTCTGAGAAGTCTGCAGCTAACACTTATCCATTAATTCACATCATCCATGAATATTTGATAGCTTTGGGTCAAGCAAGGATCACATGTGCAATCCTGAGGGACGTTAGGGAGACAGCAAAGTGTGACAAGCCTCTGTGGCTGTCTTAACTAAACATGAATTACAGTTATCCACTGGAAATATTTACTGAAAATGAAATAAAAGACTTAGAAAATCTCAGTTGAATCGATTGTTTTTTCTTATACACAATCTTTCTTATTGCACCAGTTTGTTTATTTGCTAGTTTGAAACTACAGTCTCAATATTAAAGCATGCTTAACAAGAGAATCAGTACACATTTGCCCCTAAGTTTATTTATTTATTTCTTTACAATCACTTTGTAAATTGTGTTCTATCAATGAAACCTGATTTAAAAAAACAACATCTCAGATAATAAAACTTTTAAGTTAAGAAATTGATGGGGGGGAGGCAAATCCATTTTTTTTTCTGATAATATTCCAAGTAGATCATAGTACATTACCTATTTTTTTAAAATATATTTTTATTGATTTCAGAGAGGAAGGGAGAGGGAAAGGGAGATAGAAACATCAATGATGAGAGTGAGTCATTGATTGGCTGCCTCCTGCATGCCCCACACTGGGGATCGAGCCCACAACCCAGGCATGTGTCCTTGACAGGAATTGAACTCAGGACCCTTCAGTCCCAAGGCTGACGCTCTATCTACTGAGCCTAACCGTCTAGGGCACATTATCTATTTTATATATATTAAATGGTTTTTACACAGTGTTAAAAGGCAAACACAATTATTCTCATAATAATTACAAATGTAATTTATTTTAACCACAAAAAATAATAATTAAACCCCCAAATTCCAAAAAACCATGAGCCTCCTATATGTTCTAAAAATCATAACTTCTCTTTAAAGAAATCCTGTCTGACACCTGCTAGGTGTACAATACTAATCATACCTTTGTCATATGGTCTTGGCTTTCCTAACTTGTCTGTCACTAATCTCTAGCATGCATCATTTGCTCCAGCTGAACTAAATTACAAGATGTGCCTGACCTATCAAGGATTCCCACCTTCACCCATTGACTATATTGTTCTTTAAATATGACATATGCCCTCCTAGGCACATTCTGAAAGTCATCTGACATCATTACTTTATCATGAAGAATATCAAGGTCCTCCATTTGGTAATGTTCACCTGATCTCTACATGACCTCTCAGCACACTGGCATTGCTAGTTATGTTCTCACCAGAGGCCTGGTGCACAAAATTCGTGCACTGGGGAGCGGGGTCCCTCAGCTTGGCCTGTGCCCTCTCGCAGTGCAGGACCCCTTGGGGCATGTCCGTGACCTCTCACTCCTTATCACCTGCCTGCTCACTGCCCCTTACCACTCAGCTCACTACTCCTTAGCGCTGCTGCAGAGGTGGGAGAGGCTCCCGCCACCACACTGCACTCGCCAGCCATGAGCCCGGCTTCTGGCTGAGCAGAGCTCCCCCTGTGGGAGTGCACTGACCACCACGGGCAGCTCCTGCATTGACCGTCTGCCCCCTGGTGGTCAGTGCAATCATAGTGACCAGTTGTTCTGGTCGTTCCGCTGTAACGGTCACTTAGGCTTTTATTATATAGATTCTGAAACCTCTATTCACTTAGATTCCAAATCATCCTCTTTTCCAGTTTTTAGTTTTTCTCTTCCCCTCCTTTACAGTCTCCCCTGGTGTCTTCTCTCCTTTTGCTACAAATATTGGGGAGCATCAAGTGAGCAAGGATTGCTGCCTTCTCTACTGCCAATCTTCCTCTGGGAGATCTCATCCAGATAAATGTCATCTATTTGATCCTGGATCACAAACATCGATTTTCAGTCTTGAATTCTTCCCTGAGCTCCAGCCTATTTGACAAAACTGCTTTCTTAACAGCTCCTGACTGGCTATCTCCTAACATCTCAACGTGAAGTTTTCTGAAGTACGTCATTGATCCCACACCTCATCCTCTAAGCCCCAGACACATTGGCCAAATCTGTTTCACAGAGATATGCTTGTTGTTCACATGGCCTGGGTGCCCTCCCCCATTTCAAGCTCCATCCTTCCTGGGCAGGCTCTGATCAATGTGAACTCTTGCCATGTGTTCAGTGACAACCCTATCTCAAAGAGCATTGTAGACGTTTATTAAATGGTTAGGAAAAGAATAAATGAGCAATCACCTATGGCTTTTTTTTCATAATACTTAAAAACACTGCTGCAAGCTACTCCAAACTTTCTTGCTAGAAACTATATATTCTTTCCCAAATTTGGAAACACTGGAGCAGAAATCTGTTCACTGAGCTGTTGGGGGAAAATGTGCCCCTAGTGGGGACTCTGAAAACTTTATAAAGGGGATGTGATGATAGCAGCTAACCCAGAGTTCGTGCTTTACAAACTTCAAGGCCACTGTTGCCTCACCTTTAAGATGCTGCTGTTGGGCCCATGACCTCTACAGTCCCATCCCATTCTAAAATTCTATGCTTTTATGCTTCAAATATCTGATATGTCTTGAGTAGAACTGGGGACTCGTATATAGGAATGAGATGAGAGGCTAAGGTGGCTGCTCTAGTCAAGGCCATCCAGGCTGTAGACCTGGGGCTGATCCAACCGGCTTCTTCACTATGCCTTGTGCTTCTCTCCCAAAAGGGTGTAACTGGAGCAGAGGATAATTTTAAGAAAAGAGAGCTCCCCTCTGTTCTGTGCCCCTTGGTTGGAACTTCCTTAGAGAATAATTACTTGTCAATATATATCTAAATGTCAGCTTTCCATGATGAAATATTTTTAAACTATTTTCTCATTTCAAAAATGTTATGGTTATAGTTTAAACTTAAGTCGCCTTCAATTATTCTTATTTCTTTAAGCCTTCCACTACACATGGTGACTGGAAGTATTAGATGTTTAGTCAGGCTCAAGGTAAGTGTGATATATAGGCAGAGTGAAAGAGATGGGTACAGGAAGCATGGTTTTTATAGTTTCACTTATGCCATCTTAAAAATTAATTGCAAAGAGATCTTCCTCCCTATTATCTTCCCTTCCTGTTGAATTTGACAGCCTTAAGTAAATTGGGCGTTATAGACAGTCTAACTTACCAGAACACTGGCTTATTCCATAAAGGACTGGTTCTCTCCAAAGGTACCGACAAAAAAGTGCCCAACCTCTGCGAACATGAGTGCTTCCATACGGGGTGTGTGTGTATGTGTGTGTGTGTGCGCGTGCAAAAGCAGGTTAATAATAAGAATACAATAATTAACAAATAATAATATAAGAATAAGCTCTGTGTTTTGTACACTACTTTTTTTAAATCTACTTTTTCTTGTGCATATGCCCGAGAAAAATGTGGATGTCAAATTGATAGATAAAGTAAGGTTCAATGAAACTACTCTTCACATCTTTAAATCTTTAAAGACATGGCTGATCTTTCTTAAACTGAATGTGAAGTGATGGATTTCTTTGTCATGCACAGCTCTAGGGGCTCTAGATATTTTAGACAGCCAACAGATATTGGAGATTTGAGCAACATGATGTTAGCCTATGAAGCATATGTAGGCAAATTTATCTTTAAACATCGAAGAGACATGCATCTTACAGTTACTAAAACTCCCTACGGCATTTTCCTCTTCGCCTCAGACTTTCTACCTTATGAAATCTATATGGTTGAGCAAATGCAAGGTAACTACCTATTGGATTGGGTTTAATTCAGTAGCCCAGATATCTGATGTTCTCAGAATGAGTGAGCATAAATTTCAGAGACCGTGGGAATTATTCCTCAATTGTAGAATGCATTTCTAATGATAAAATAGTCAAATGGAAAGTTTTTCTCCTTTAGAAGAATTCCCTTTTTCTTTCATATTCCCTTTGGTAACCATGTTATTAAATATCATTTCTTTTTTATATGATGACAATTCTTTTATATGTATACTAGTGTCCTGGTGCATGGATTCATGCACATTGAAAGGAAATTAATTAGAAAAAATATTTTAATATCGCTATTCGCCCTTTCTCTATAATAGAAGTGTCAGAGATGAAAGAAAATTAGTAAAATGTATATGAAAATAATATATAAATTGATTAATAAATAAACAATAACTACATGATATAACATAACCCACCGCCGAAGGTGGAATCGCACGGCCCCGCGAGGAATCGGGCTCCCTCCTCTCTGGTTCCGGGGTGTGTCACCCGAGAACCACTGCTGCCAAGTCACCACAGCTCAGAAGCTCCTGAATTGAGCGTCTGCCCCCTGGTGGTCAGTGTGCATCATAACTACCGGCCAGTCAGATGGTCAGACAGTTGGACGGTTGCTTAGCCTTTTATATATATAGATATTTCTCCATTTTTTTCTGAGACTAGAATTGATCCATGAGCTCTCTCTAATTTAGTAGCAAATCACTGAGTTGATAAAGTGATAACAAATATACTGCCCTTTTATTACACCTAAACAAGGTGAGAGAGGAAATATTTCCTGGGGTTCCAGGAGGAAAAAGCTCATGCTTGGAGCTCAGATTCAGGAACTGAACATACACATTAAAACCATTCTTCTTTACATAATTCAATTACTTAAATCTCATTGGTCATTTTTTCACAAACTCAATGGTCGTTAGCAATATCTTCTTAAAATAAATATGGTTTCAGCCTCAGGATTTTCAAAATAATACAGCATACTCTTAATTTGGACATCGTATAGTCTTAATTTGTGGAGTTAAAAGAAAGCTTATCATTTGTAGATCACAAAAGGAAAAAAAATTACTAGTGGCAATTATTCACCACTATTAATAGCTAATAATGGCTTCCAGGAGTCTGAGTAAATCTGCTTTTGTTATGCAGAAAGAGAATCAGATAGACTGAGTCACAGGAACATGTACACACTCGTTCAATACTTTGTCTATTTCGGACAGATGATACACTGACCTACAAGAGCATTTTATGACATAATAAGTAGTATTATTTCTCATCTAGCTGGTCTCTGTTATCCCAGATGTGCTGCTGCTGTTCATCTGTGTCACAGAGGAGAGCAGAAGAATTAGTATTTTCAAATGATGTAATTCTCTTTTGTAAGAGATCAGAGAGCTCTTCTCTGCCTTTCATCATATTCAAAACAAAAATGAGTGCCAACATAGGGATGTGACTTTCAACGTTCATCTGACATTTATAAATAAGCAACACAGTCCAGGAAAGTTTACCTTTTCTTGAATAAGTTCAATTGAAAAAGTTCACAGGAAAGAAAAATCATCATTCTGAATTTATTTAAAGCACTAGGTCCATGCCCTATGAATCTCTCAAATTGTCATAAATTTTTGACTAGAGAACCCACTCGCTAATAAATACTCTACAAGCCTGCCAAGGAAAACATCATTGAGGATTGCTCTCAGAAGTGCTTGGAATACAGAGGAAGATTTTTTTAAAAAAAATCCTATTTGGATCTTCTTTTTTTTTTTAATTTCTTTATCGATTACAGTGTTACATATGTGTCCTTATTCCCCCATCTTCTTATCTGATGCCATTAGGTTATCATACAACCACAGGTTTTCTGGAACTCCTTCTTCTTCCCTCTCTTTACATCTGAGCAATCCTCCATAGGTGACACTCAGATTAAAGAACCAAAAAAAAAGTAAAATTAAAAATTGGTTCCTAAAGGAATAAGTCCTGGAGGATTTTTATTGAATTGAAATAAAGTGATGGATTTTATTTAAATGCACTACTCTGGGAGGCTGAAGATATTTTAATAAACCAACAGACATTTGAGTTTTCAGCAACATGGGGTTTTTGCATTAAGCGCATAGAGGGAAATTTATTTGTAAACATCAGATGACATGCAGCATGCATCTTGGAATTAGTGCTCTGGACATTATCTACCATGACCAGATACATCAGTGTTTTTCTCTTAATTTGCAGATAAGAATGAATAAACTACAAAAAGTTGCATGGCTTTGGTCAATTACTTTAGTAAAAATCCTAAACTAGTGATTATAAAAGTGATCATTTGTATAACTAAATTTCTACTGCTTGTCTATGTTAAAAATTAAAATCCATTGTTATGTTCACTTAAATCAAGTGTATTCAGAGATATTATTCTGTTTACACCACTATATCTTTTACTGTGTGCTTACCTTAAGAAAGCAATGACAAGCGTGAAATTGTATATCTGTCCTATAGCATAGAAGATCACACGCAAGCACTCTGATAAGGTGCCACTAGTAAACAGATGAGTATGAAATACATAGAATGGTATCTCATTGGTAAGAAGTGGAAGACAAGGTTAGTGGAGACACAAGAACTATTTGGATGATGGAGCGTAAGTAGCTGGGTTGAACCCCAAAATACCATGGGACTTGAAAAGATTCTGTAATTTATTTGAAAAGATTCGGCAAGTAGCAGCAAAAGCCAGCAAAACCCATTAGTGTGAGCCAGGACTGGATGATGTATTAAATGTAGTAGCATTTGGCAAGCCCTGAAACTTCACATGTAGTAACAAAAATAAACAGTTTAACAATAAGAGAATAGATCTGGTTTGGCAAAAAATCATAGAAGAGGTGACAAAAACAAGACAACAGATGGTGAGGCTGCAAGGAACAGCTGTCACTACCTAGGTAAGAAGGAACTGATAGTCCAAACAGATCTCACCTTTGCATAGCTTTCTTTTAGACACAGGAGTATAAAATGCACCATCTATGTAATAATTTTTATTTAAAAGGCTAGTAAATGGTGATAATTATGATAAAAAGTTTCTTAATTTAAAAAAATGTCTTTTGTGTCTCTTTTATCTTATACAGAGAATTGGATCAGAATTTTAGGATGGTTCATGACCAAGTAGAAACTGTGGTAACTTTTCTCCCCTATAGTAGAGGTGTTATTTTGCTGGCAGATAATTCAAAAAAGAAACAAAGGGATCTATTGAAAATCTGCCTCTGTGTTTTTCTTCTAAGTAATGACAATCTTTTCCCTCCCTCTCCTAGGATCGGGTTTCCTCTTTCTTCTCGGCTTTGCCCTCAGGCAATCTAAATTCTTGATGTTTAGAGAAACTCAGAGATGGGAAGGAGTTGGAACCACTGGAGGAAAGTTTTCCTCTAGATGGTTCTTTATTTCATAAAGAAAAATTTGTAATCTGTGTAGTTCTCAGAAATTTTGAATATGAATTTATGCACTGTGAAATTTAAAAGCTCTTACTTAAAGATAGCCATGGTAAAAATGGTATTTCAATAAGGACCTATATGCCCAGTAAGGGTGTAACAAATAGTTTTTCTCTCTTCTTGATAGAAACTATGCTATGATTCTTCTCAAGCATTTGTATTGTCTTACAGTTTCAAGCCTATAATAAGACAATCTTGGAAGATCACCTTCCAGACCTAAGACACCAAAGAGAACTTGGAAATGGGAACGGCATTGTTGATCTGATGTGGTTCGAGGTGGTCTAAAGTGAGGAAACCTTGTTCATTCAATTGAATAATAATTTACACTAAGCGAGGGGGCACTTGTTTATACAAAAAGCAGGAATGTCGGTAGAAGTTCAAGGAGTTAAATGCCTAAAGCATTTGCTGTAATCTAGAGACACTATTTATGGGTGATGGTGCCATTTGTCAAGACCATGGACAACAGTAGGCCCAACTAGGCACAGAGTTAACTGAAGAAGCCTGGCATTCATCCTTAACCACGGGATAATCGATACATTGTAGACAAACCAAAGAAGAGGGAGCAACAGGTTAAGGTTGACGTTCAACCACCAATGCATGGAGACCTCTGGTAGGGGCAAATGAAGCAAGTGGAAGATGGCTGCCTCAGCCCAATGACAAAACTACAGCAGGATAAGGATATAACTTCTTTCCTTTCCTGAAAGGTTCTAGGCAGGATACCGCCCTGCTGAATGGCTACAAGAGCAAAAATGAAGTGCAGGCCATGGGCAGAGGGGCACCTTCGACACCCATAGAAAAGGTTACAAATCATGAAATGAGTTGAGAGTCAGTAGACTTAGTGATAGTTTCAGTAGGATTGGAATGTAACCAGCACTGAGAGAAACAGTTCATGTGATGAGATCTAAGCATTAGGCAATGTGCAAACATCTAAAACACGAGTGAGGCGTATCTGTGCCTTACTGATTCCATACCGGCCCCCTTACGGTCCGTCACGGGCTGTGTGTAAAGGCTACACGTGCTTTGGAAACATCTCCTGTCTTCCCCTATTGCTTTAGTTTGTCTACCCAGAGGCTCCTGTCCTGGATTGTCTGGCCCCTTGATTCCCACTCATTTTCAGTCCAGAGCTATGCTCCCTCAATAGAGGCCAAAGGCTGGTGCTCCACAGCTTAGGGATAGGAGCTTTGTGGCTCTTCCCCACTCTCCTCCTCCACCTTCCCAATCCCTTCCGCCCTCACTGTGAGTGAAACTTGGATCTACCTGCTCATAGTGAAGAACGAAGGGCAATGTTAATTAGCACTCTACTTCCTTCCAGCCGGAGTTATTCACTTCCTCATTTAAAAACAGACAGCATCTGTTGTATATATGTTTGCCATTTTCAATCCTTTCTGGAACAAGTCGGATATAAAGATTTCTCATGATCTGAAACCCGCATCCAGAGTTGTTTCATTTTTTTATTAATACCTGTCAAGTTTTACCTAGTTACTATGGAGAGGGAGAGAGAGGGAGAGAGGAATGGAAGGAATGGCGGGAGGGAGAGAGAGACTCGAACCTACTCTAAGAGCTAACTTAGTGGGAGAGGTGTCCCTTTTGTGGCCGCTAACCATGAGCCGAGGAACAAACCAGGAGTAAATATGACACAGGTCAGAATGAAGAGGCAGCAGCAGGGGCCGGCCAGGAAGCGGATCTGTGTATTTCAGACTAAAGTAACTGCTGTGCAGGTGAAATAATCATGGCCAGGACATGAGGCAAGACTTCAGCGGCTTGGCCCTTATTATTTTCCCGACTTCTCACAGCTTTTCACTCCCACTCACAGCATGAAAATGCGAGCTGAGACAGCTGTCTGGGAAATTCAAGAGACAGGAAAGGAAAAGTCAATTGCTCTACATTAATTGGAGCTGGAGATAGTTTTTGGCTTGCCTCCTTGTTATATCCGGCAATCCAAGGACTAAATTCAGCTTTATTATAACACAGGTAGTGTTATATTGCAAAAATGTTTGTATCTTTTAAATGACATGTTACGGATGCTCTGCCTTTGGCCCCTTGGAATCAAAGGAAAGGAGGCGATCGGCTCCTGACATAAATTCCCCTTGCCAAGTTCCCTTTCAAGTCAGACGTGGATGGCAGGAGAGTTGCTCTCTTTACAGACTGGTGTAATCATTTGTCAGAGGTTTAGCGACTTCCTCTGAAAATATTTCAATAGCAATGGGAAATATATACTAACTTGGAAAGATATCCACTAAAATAATATCTATCTATCTATCTATCTATCTATCTATCTCTATCTATGTATGTATGTATCTATCTATCTATATCTATCATTCTCATCTATTTATGTGTGGTATTGGAGAGATTATCACTAATATATTTTCCTAAGTTGCTTGAATTTTAAGAACATATATTTCGATAACCTTGGAAAATTAAGCTATTTAAATGTGGGGAAATTTTAGAAACCCATGTAATATATTTTTGTTTAATCTCACTGATAGAATGCTAAAAATAATCACTACAGTTTGGAGGAAATAATTTTTTCTTAAGTAACAGAAAGCTTCCCAACCAGCTGGCTCAGTTGGTTGGAGTGACGTCCTGAACACCAAAGAGGTGTTCGGGTTTGATTCCCAGTCAGGGTACAATACCAGTCTGGGCACAATGGAGGCAATGGACCGATGTTTCTCTCTCACATTGATGTTTCTCTCTCTCATTTTCTATCTCTCTCTCT